>NW_023596225.1:15828033-15863033 GCF_011947565.3 Pollicipes pollicipes
CTTGAAAATGTATGAAAATGGGACACGGATTACTACAACAGCCACACCATCAGATCATTGCTGAAGATCACAAAACATCATCAAAGTAGCTGTAAACAAACCCAATGTGGCGGAAAACCAATGGCGTCACTATGGCAGAAGGATGTTTACAGACACCGTGTGAGAGCAACACCGTAGCGGCAAGCCGCCGCTGTAAGGAAAATGGATAATCAGCTTGCCATGCAAACGACTTCGCTGTTTGGTTGAAGATTTTGTAGGTACAACTTTGCATGCATGCTCACGCCCCCCCCCCCCTTGCGTTCAATAAAAGAGCTCACTAGGGCTCCAATGGAACATGAACCGATCAGCAGCTGACCGCATTCGAAACTTACAGCAGAAAATTTATTGGTAGGCTATAAGACCGTAAAACAAAATGAACAATGACAGCCATTTTACCGCGGACAATTATGCAAAATTATGCATTCGCTTCCACCAGTTGTGTTCATCGTATTTGAAACGTCATTTGTAAAACCCGCTAAAGGATCACGTAGTTTCTACAGCACGCCACGAACAGCCATGAAGCGTGCAAGCTCGGATTTTAGCAACTCTTGCCGTGCGAGGCTTTAAGCAGCATACTACGTCGGCTTTCAACACCTGTTTGTGATATAAACACAGCTTATATAACTTTATTACATCGCAACGAGAATCGGGTGGTGGCCTGGAGCTTAACGGCTGGCGCTCGGTATTGCGCGCCACTGGATTGCGCAATTTCATGGCACTTCCCTTCAATGACGACAAAGGATTACTAAAAATACCTTTGCTTGATGGAAAGTCTGGCAGTGCAAAGGTGCACCACCGTTCCTCAGTACAAGGTTTTCAAAATATTTAGTGATCAGCCTGTCAATTCTGCGGATCTAGAGCTGGCCGCTACCCCGCACTGCCCACCATGAACGCACCCTTTTTGATCCCTTGGGTCGGCGGATGAATACCTGCCGACAGCCCAAGTCGGGGCTACCAAGACAGCAAAGTCAAAGATCAGTTGACATAGACCACATGCAGCGAGCTCCACTGTAGAGGAATATAGAGCAAATTTTATAGCTTACGTCTATGTGTTTGATCGCATTCACACATGAGACGCACAGCGCAGAGAGTTGCACGGATTGCCGTGAAATTTGCACAAGGACGGGTTCAGCCTGTGTGATAATCCATGACATGAGCTCACGCTCGTTCGATACTGGTGTCGGCCACAGGGTGCGCGAGAGGGGCATGTTTTGGCAGTTTGCAGGCAGATACTTTTCGTGGATGCATGAAAAACATTAAGGTAAAACCGTCGAAAACATGTCGGAAAGTTCGAGGAACGATGACCATGACATCTGCATAACCAAGCAGCTGCCAACTGCACTAATTACGGCGCGCTGTGGATCACTGAGACGCGTCCAATAATGTGGATTTGTAGGCGGCACTATATCGACACAAACGGCGCCACATTCTCGTGCTGTGCGTTGTTTTTGCGAGCGGAAGCCGTTTGTCGTACTTTAGCCATGTTGGTGAAAAACAGCTATGAGGTGAAAATCTTTTAGCACATTTCAACGTTCCAATTATTTAATCTAAATTACCGGGAGCTGGGTGAAAACTTTTGTGAAACATGGCGCTTGGAACACATGTTCCACCTCCCGGAAACTGATAATTGCTAAAACAAAGACTATTAGCTGCCATTTAAGCGCGGCTCAATATTTCGCGCCCACTAGCAGATGCCGGTGAGATGACCTGCCAAACGTGACCAGTCAGAGTTGTACGACTGATGCTGAATATCGCAGAAGGCACAAGCCTCTTGCTTGTGGATCCCTCGCTCTTCGTTGCACTCTAGCTGTCTGCTAGAGTGTTGTTTGTTATGTCGGGCGAGGCCTAAATCCAGCAAAACAGGTGAAGTATCATACTTCATCGAAAACGCCATCTCGATCACCGGGGCATTCGGCTGGTCCTTGTCTATTGTGCTGGCCTTAATCGTTTGATGGGCTCACGCTAACACGCTGCAAATAACTATGCCTACATTGCATTGGGTATTAATCACCGGATAATTGTGTCCTCAATTGTTTTCCACCAATTTCTGAGATCATGCAACCTGCTCTTACAACTTAGCTCTGGCGCCAATATTGGATCTAGGATCGAACAGCTGTTACGCAACACCTTGAAGGAGCGTCCTTTGTTCAAACGTTGATCTTTGTTGGAGTTGGCAGCGGAAAACGGATATATTATTTATATTGATATTCTTGCTTCAGTTTTGACTTGACAGTAGTCATCAAACGATGTTTCGCCTCCCAGGATCCAAGTAATTCCTCATTCAAACAAACGTTCAGATTGGCTGCACTGCGCTGTCTCTTCCTACATCGTGTTGGTTTATTCTAATCACTTTTCATGTGGCTTTACCATATATATATATATATATATATATATATATATATATATATATATATAGCATATATGTAGCATATGTCGGCATATCTGTGACAACACTGAGCACATACATTGATATCCATGACAACATACCCTAAAAAATCCCGTGTAAGAGGTTTGATGGCCCCTCAGCTTCTGATGTAAGATGAAGACGCTGCTTATACCTACATGGGCTATATACACTGAGCTACATACATACACTGAGTCCACGATGCATTATAAAAACGAGTCCTTTCATCTTACTTCAGGTATTGTGTTAGTCCGATCCTTTCAGCCTGTTTACGAGGCTCAATTTTTCTCAAATGCACGGTCCACGGAAAGAGCATGTTTGCTTTGCTTGTTCCTTCCATCGTCTAAATGGAACACTACAAAGGCCGCTGTGAGAAAGGAATCTAGCAAATCCCATTAAGCTTTAAGCAAACATGATTAATCCACCTGGCTACGTTTATGATTCTGAACCCCATTTTTCCAGGAACCCGTCCTCTGGATCGTGAAATTAAACCTCCAAAGCATGCCTTTATAAGACAGCTCGTGCCCCTTTATTGCCAAACTTTTGATGGCATGCTGATAAAAATTCCTTTCTTGCCTTTGTACATTGAAATTGTTGCGAGTACTTGCCTGCTCGCCGACTCAACTTCAGCTGGGCAACTGGCTGAGTGCTGGGGACGCGTTGGATGGTGGCTTCCACAGGGAGTGTGTCTGTGGAGGGAGACTGCTCAGTGCGGGTAGGGGCGGCTACCAATGTGGTGCCGGCGGGCGGCTCGCTGTTTGCGGAGCTCCTGTGGCATGCACGCTGACGTGGCGGGCACACTCACGTGGCGTACACGCTGACGTGACGGGCACACTCACGTGGCGTACACGCTGACGTGGCGGGCACACTCACGTGGCGTACACGCTGACGTGGCGGGCACACTCACATGGCGTACACGCTGACGTGGCGGGCACACCCACGTGGCGTACACGCTGACGTGGCGGGCACACTCACGTGGCGTACACGCTCACTTGGTGGGCCCACTCACATGGCGTACACGCTTATGCGACGTCCACGGTCACGTGGCGGGCACACCCACCTGGCGAACACACTCACGTGGCGGGCACACTCACGTGGTGGGCACACCCACCTGGCGAACACACCCACGTGGCGAGCACACTCACGTGGCGGGCACACTCACGTGGCGGGCACACCCACCTGGCGAACACACTCACGTGGCGGGCACACTTCACGTGGTGGGTACAACCACCTGGCGAGCACACTCACGTGACGTCCACGGTCACATGGCGTGTACACGCACCTGGCGGGCACACTCACCTGGCGGGCACACTCACCTGGCGGGCACACTCACCTGGCGGGTATCTCTCACAACATGAATGGGATCTACCGCAACAAGAAAATTCCCATCCCATGAAATTGACTCTGCATGGCTGACTAACATCTCAATACGCACGCTTGAAGGAAGTGCTGCTGGTAGGTCCCGATGCCGGACATACCTGGCTGACGCACCACTGCACACTGGGAGCGACGCCTCTGTGGTTTACCACCTCCTCACTGTTCCCGATTTGACGCAGGATTATGTTTACGAACTTTGGCAAACCACACCGTCAGGTAGAAGTGGTGTGTTTTTCCCATTTGCCTTGGTCTTTGTGATCATCCCAGATGCGTATGTTTTTCAGTTCTTTCTGAACATCACAGCACACGCATTGACGGTGTCGCGTTGGTTAAGCTTTAGAAGGCGTGTATTGTTGCACTTCCACAAGTATACCATATAACTAATATGAAACACATTAGAATGTGGCATATGAAATTATATACATACCATATCTTATACATATTTAAATATATGTGGCAAAACTTGTATATTAATATATGTATATATAATATATATATATATATATATATATATATATATATATATATATATATATGCATGAGTATCCAATACTTCGAGTTAAAATGTTGTCATTAATACTTTACACATGCATGTAATATAGCTCTTAGCTAAGATAACTAATGATATATTGTGTTCCTCTTGGTAAGATTATCCCTCATCCCTCTCACTCTCTCCTGCATTTAATCCAGACAAAAATGAATACACGTACCTCATACACAGGCCAGGTTGTGTTGGGTTTGCGTTGAAAGGTCTAATCCTACCCGTCTTCTGTTAATTCAAATCTGGCTCTAGTCATCGCTGTCAGTCGTGATCAATCAGCTGAGTTAAGGTCGGTTTGAGACAGTGTCAAGGTAGCTCCTGCTACGGCGGTCGTGCAATGACATGCACGCTTTCACTTACGATTTGCCTTTATTGTTTTATCTGCTTGCATTGGTGTGTCCACCGGAAAGGCCGGAGAGGGACCATTTTCACTTTTCCATTCCAATTTTCACATGATAGTCGCCCTTCCCGAATTTCACCCATGTAATGAAGTATTCACGTTTATCCATTCAAAATGCCCGCTCACGGCTGCATGTGCGTTTTCATGTGCAACCACACCCACGGTTGCACGTGCTTACTGTGTGAGCACACGATGATGTGGAAGCTGTACCTTGCCGCTGACTTTCTTTCACATTCCATAACGCATTGGCCAGGGCATGCACATGCATTTTTGTACCGAATTCTCGCAAACGCTTAAACGTGCCCACTTCCAAATAGTTCCGTGGCATCGCTCGAGGTAAAGCAAGAGAATGCGCGACCTACTCTATGTCATACTGCACGGTCCACTACGCTCCATGCTGTGGTCTGCTCTGAGCTTCACGTTGTGCTCCAAACTATGGTTCACGATGTGCTGTACAATACAAACTTCGGCGCTGGGACTGCAAGGACGGGAAAATGAAGTGGAGTTTCATAACGGGCGGAAACAAGCGCCTTTCGGAAACCATTGAGGGTGGTGCTGTCAATGCACTGGAATGTTCATCTCTCATGATTTTTTGCGGGCAGAAAGCCTCCGTGATGTGCCGTTCCCGCGTCAGTCCTGCGCACATAATGCTCGGAAGTTGGTTGGCTATGGCGCTGAGCACCATTTGCAATTCTGTCGACAAAATCGTTGAGTGGGAGATTATTGACATGTCCAGTGACCGTCATCAACGTATTCGGAAAAGGCAAATATTTTGAGCGAAATTTAGGCATTGGATGAACATACATTCATTGAGTCGGGCGTCTATCGTCTATGTAGCTTTCAGAACATTATCACCGTTCCTATATCGCACTGCGCTGTATTCGTTACCCTTTAAAAAGTTATATTTTCCGCCTTCCGGCCGATTGTTGGCGATGCGCAATCGAGTGAAGATGCTGGCGCACTGGCGACGAGTGGCGCTCACCGCGCGCCTGATTCCACATACTTAATCCGCTTCGATTGGCGAGTTCTAGCATCAGTTCTTTAACAACCCAAAGTGAAGGAATGTATGGTTGTGCTGGAGCTCATGAGGTCATTTGTACCAGCAACCATCAGTTTTGCTTGTGTTCTTGCCGTTCTCCCCCCCCCCCCCCCATCGCATGGTCTGTCGTTCTCTTGTCGGTGCTATGCGTTTTGCCGAACCCGTACCGCCTCTCACACATGCTATGCATCTTTTTTCAGCGTGCAATGTTTGGCCTTTTCATGCTAATCGAAAAGGGGGTTAAAATTGAGTCATTTTGCAATGTTGGAGGAAAACGGCGTCTGCCCAAACAGCTGCATGCGAATGCTTTGAAAGTGAAACAACATAACTTTTAAACAGCTGGCCTGCGTGTTTCGGCAAACCGAATGAAGCTGCATTCATGGGCTGCACGTATTAAAGCCCATGAGATGCGTAGCGACCGGGCGGACCAGGTTGCACCGGGTGATCAAATCATGAAGTTATGTGGAGGCGAGGTTTTACCTACATACAGCCTTGTTTGCAATCACGCATATTAACGTGCATTTTACTTCATGATGCAATTTGTAAGTTTTTTATGAATGAGAGGTGTCGGTGAGGTATCTTCATTTCTGGTGCACATGCTCATCCGGCACAATTTTAAATGTGTTGTCTAGCAACTTTTTTCAACGAAACTTGGCCAGCGTCAGTGTAAAAGTAAGACAAGAAGGTATGTAGGCGGTTATAGCATCGTGATATGTAAGTGCAGTCCAATGCTCATGCTGCCTGCAAGCTTCTTGGCAACTTAAGCAGAGTGCCAAGCATGCATGTCAGGTGAAGGTGTCATGGTTGCTGTTACGCGAAATGACGGGCTACTTTTTAGTCGGCTCCCCAACTGGAAATTGCTATCAGCGCTGGATGGTGCGTAATGTCATGCGAGCGGCCTGGTGGTGCACGCTTAGCTCCTCTCGGTCATTCGGCTCTATTCGGTCGGTTCTCTTGGCTACGCATATAAGCTCCACCAGGGTATGGGGTTCAATGGGGCCAAGTTCGAAACTTTTCTGAATTTAGCATCACGCCTGCAGGCCTTGTGTGGAAAGAGATACCTTCAAAAACTTGAAGGTTTACATACTCAACATTGCGGAACATCTTGGTTCCGTATGCTAGGAAACATCCCTTGATAATACGATCCCGCGTTGCTGTGGGAGGACAGCTTCCATTACCGGCTAACATTTTGTTCGTATGCACGGTACAAGTGGCTGAGAAAACAAAGGATGACGAGTTCCCGCAGGCACAACGATTAAAGTATCCACGAGCAAGTGAAAGCACATCAGGCAAGCATTTCTCATGTCTGTACGCCTAAGTGACTTAGGATGTATTACGCACGGTTTGCCTCGTCATTCAGCTCTGCTGGCCCGCACAAATCGGCCATTGCGACAAGTCCCTGTCGCCATCCCCCACCACCCTCGTAAACAGGTAGGTGCCTACTTGTTGCACCACCTCATAGGAAGCCATAAAGCGCTGTCCGTCCAGCAGCGCCATCTCTCGCAATCATCGCCAAACTCAGCGGTGACGTCACAGGCGCAGCCATGTTGCATTTGAGCGGCGTCGCCCGTCTCTGTACTTGTTGAGCCGCTCGATACCCGGACCGAGAGCACTACGGTGCGCACAGCCGTGCTCTAAGCCGCCGACAGCCGTCAAACCCGCATCGACAAGCTGGGCTCTGTTTTCCGCGGCGAACCCGGCGCTCGCGGAGTCCGCCGCGCCGACCCCTCCCCCGTGTAAGATTAGTCCCCCAGATTGATGAATCCGGGGATGTTGCCATGGTGACGGGTCACGTGACGTCGGCGAGGCCGGCGTCGGTGCGGAGGCTGGCGGCAGGCCAGACGGGTCGGCGCCGGGCACTTGTTGTACGCGGGCTCCGTCGCCGGGTGACGCTGCTGCCGCCGCTCCGCCGCCGCCAGCCCGGGCTCCGCAACATGGCCCTCATCGGCGAGGTGAGGCCGGCCCGGTCCGCCCCCGACTCGGCTGGCGGCTGCCCGCTCAGCCGCGCCGCCCCGTGCCGGAAGTGGCGCACGCACTCTTTCCGACTATGCCTTTTTCTCCTCGTCTGTTTGGGCACACTTGCAGTTTGTGCGGGACAGCTTCCAGTAGACGTCTGTCGTTCAGTATCTCCTATCCAGCTGCTGTGCCTTCTTCCAGGATGTTTCCTGTCACTGCTCTTGGGACGGGAGACGTGGTGCGATAGACTGGTGTGAGGCTGGTTTCAAGCCATGCCTTCCATTTAGTCGGCAATACATGCCACACCTACACCCTCGCTGATGGTCCCTGTCGTGCACCGCGAGTTTGTCTGCCCCCCCCCCCCCACGAGTTTGTCTGCCCCCCCCCCCCCCCACGGGTTCCGGTCGCCAGCTTCTGGCACTGCCATGCGATCCAGCGGCCGTTGCCGTTGGGATCAACAGGTGCAGCTCTTTGCAGTCACGGGCCCGGAGCGGCCGACCCAGCCGCGAATCAATGCCAGACAGACGGTCTGTCCCCCCCCCCCTCTCGCTCCCCAGGGCTGGCAGATGTAAAAAATCGCTGGATGAAAAGGCTCGGCCTAGGTCCGGGTGCTGAGCAATAGCAAAACGAGGCACTGCATGACCTTTTGCGTTGCGGCGCGGTACGGCAATCTATTTTCATGGTTTAATCTGAACAATAGTGCACTGAATTATGTGATCGACCAATCAAACTACTACTCCGTCTGTCCAAAACATTGTTCAGCTCACTGACTAAATTATGATGGCCTTGATCCAAGTGAAAGGCACAAATTACTGCCTAACCCTCCAAAACATCACGACTAGAACCAAACTACTTCGGTGGCCGGTGCTCAAGCATCGATTCTTCACAACACTGGCGCCAAAACCGTTGAAAACAAATGTCCCAGTGATCAATGTATAGAGCTACCAATGGGAAGTGGCTATCGCCGCCGTTATAACTGTTCAACATGACTTCGTTCGTCCAGCTAGCTAGATGGCCTGCAGGACATCGATACTTAGCTCCAGTGAAAGTTCATTTGTAGCTAATGCGCGTAAGCAAAACTCCTGAATGTTCTGAACATTAGTTAAATACGCATTTTTTACTCCAGGTTGCCTCGTTATTTCGGTCCCAGACGCTGTCATTGCACTTCGAAGTACATTCTCACCACGCGTTCAAAATGTGCGTTGATGTTTGAAGCAAATGTTTTGCGCATGCATCAAGAAATTATTTCATCAGTCGGATAAAATGTCACCGCATACTTCCAGAACGTTATGGTGTATACTGGAAAACAGATAGGCTTGAGGTTCCTCATTCAGAATTCCTTGATTGGCCGCAACTGTTCTCGCATGATGGCATGCTGCGTGCATCTTTGATGCACATCTCTCACTGGCCAACATATAAACCGCACATACCATCAAAGTTCCACGATTGAAAGCCATGCGGGCGTCTTGCTTTTGACGAAATCTGCAAGGAAGGCACAGTTCGAGACTTGCATATTGTTGGGTTAAGCATCGCTTGCAATGTGTTTGCGGCTTTGCTCGATCGAAAATCCGCGCTTGGGTAGCTGATTCATTCTAAATTTGAACGTAATGAACTGTCTCAAATTCGAAGCATGCTGCGTGCGCTTCCGAAACACTTCTTACCGTTCTCCCAGTCACAACACAGAAGCTGTGTATACATTGGCTCAAAATGACCTACTCAGCCCTATCTGTCACGGTCGCATATTAAAGTACAGCCAGTGATTTTGTTTTCACCCGTAGTACGGCCCCGCCATCCAAACCTGCGGGACACTCCCCTGCTGCCCACCATTCACCACAGTGTTCAGAGCCTTGTTTCTGCGCTGTGCCTGTGCCATGCAGTGCCGGCAGTGTTCCACCGATGGCTGACGTCCGCTGTAATTTTCTATTGCAGCTGATCATGTGGTCTGACGTGTAGTAAGTACCGTCCCCGAGTTGTGCTGTGTGTGCCCTGGTCAAGTGTCGGTGTTGTGCCGATGGCGCTTGCCGCTCGCCCCTCGCCGGCTCCAGGCGTCTGTTTCGGTGTTGTCGGTCCGTACGCTTAGACTCTCTGTGGCTGGTGTGTATCTTAGGCCTGTTTAGAGGGCGGCTTCGTGGTCAGCACCCTTGCCGCTCCGCACCTGACGCGGCGGCGGACCTGGGCGCGGCTGGCTCCGGAGGGGCTCCAGCCCGCGCCGGCCAATCCGGACCGGCACCTTCTCGCGCGGCGCGGATTGATCGGGTCCAGCGGCGAAGGATCCAAGCTGGAACGACTCAGCTGGCACGGCTGGAATGCGAGTGATAAGGTGCAATTCTGATGGCGAGTCGTTTGTGGCCGGCACCAGTTGGTATCATCGTTGTCAATCAGCCAGCGAAATCATCCTCTGACACGAAGCCAACGAAACAGGAAGGAAAATTGCCGAATGAATGGTTTAAAATGTCGGTATCATGAGCGCGCTTCAATGTGGCAGTTAAGATGAAGATATCATTTCGGGGTTAGAAATGGTGAATCCGAAAATCGAGTACGCCTCAAGTATCAAACCTTTGACCTGTAACCATATCCATGAAACAAATCTGCAACTGAATTATGATAGTTTTAGACAACGCGCTGTATGACTAGCACTGTCGTTGTTATGCTGCGTAAGCTTATGGGTCGCCTAATGCTTCCAGATGTACTGCCGATCCATTGCTTCAGAATAATAGCTTGAAGGAGGAATGATATTTTTTCTTACTGATAACCATTCATGGTGTTGAATGAGTAATGCGAGTTATAACTTAGCTTCATGAAACTGACGTTATGAGCCAAGCAAGGATACATACACTGACAACCGTCATTAGAATCGTCTAAACCAGAGGACATTATTTGAACAACATTATCCTCTTATTCTAGAACGTAGGTCTTACACGTATGGCCACGGTTGTACGAAATTGAGCGATGTTATTGTGATTAGGAAGGAGAAGAGTGAACGTGCTTCATACTGATGTATGGTGGATTTTCTTACAAATTTTCCGGCATGGCTCTAGGACGAGTAAATAAACTGTCTCTCGCGTGTTTCTGTTTTAAAAAGATGTGACAGTGTTGTTCTATAAGCAAGTAACTCTGCGCGTAACAAAATGTATTTCAGGTTTTACCTTTTACTTTATACCACCTAGGTAAATATGCTGCAGCTTGGATTGTGACTTGTATACCCTGGATACACGTCCATGTGAACAATCATGTACCACGCTATACGCAGAACTTTGTGAGTAGCTGGAAATAGCGTTCATGTTTCCTGATTTAGGTTTTCGGGTGAACAAGAGCACAGCCAAGAGTTATTGCGTCGCACTCGCTTGCTCTGTTCAAGGTAAAATCTACTGGTCTTAAATTGTTGCCTTCAGGTATGTCACTGGAAAAGTTGTGATTGAAAGGAATTAACCAAAGCCCACGCGATCTATAAGGATCCCCAGCAGGGTATTTTGGTCGTGGTCTGGTTGGTGAGCTGCTCTGACCGGCCTCAGCTGATGAGCATGCTAAATCTCATAGCGGCTCCAGGTTGCATATTTCCATGACTGGTAGGGTAGATTTGACATTCTAGCTGCAACGTTTACACCCGCAGTTATGCAAAGTTGGCATTCAGTTGAATCACTGATTAAATCTCTTCCTACAACAACGACTGCTGACCGGCCAGAAATATTGTAAATGATGTGGTGGTTTATGGTTGATAGGGCAGGAATGCCTGGCGCAAAAATTGCTTTAAGTCCACCATTTTTCCTTTTAGATAAATGTGTATAAGGTTGTCGTGTGCTGTCTCGATTCACTTCGTGCTTGTTATTTTTCCAAGAGTTTTCCCTTACTCTCCAATGGTTCTGTTATAGGAGAGGGGCAGACTCAATGGGACAAGAGCACCACGTGATGATACATTAAAACAGTGTGTTAGTCTATAACGCCACAACCGGCAACAACGCGCAACAGCAACGATGCTTCAGGTGGTTGGGATTAGTTCATGCCGGACAAATCGGTGTTTCAGGAGAAGACGGCTGGGGAGCTTTTACATTTTGGTAGGTACCAATTTCTTTAAGTTAGTCCTCGCAATCAAAGTCAACCAGCCAGCGTTCTGATTCCCAGACGGCTATTAGCGTTGGCAATCTCCTATCACATTCCCGTTTTTGTTCCGGGCGTGCTTCACAACCACGTACCTCACTTAAACAGCTGTCGCTAGCGACGTTTTGCACTTCGGTTTTTAGAGCGGATGCAAGGCCATTGAGGAAGATTGTTTTTAGAGCAGGCACAAGGCTGCTGAGGAAAACAAGGTACACTTGAGGGCGCAATCTGCAGAGGGAAGTGTTTACCGCCTGTATCACCGGAACATTAAAAAAGAATAGGCATGCCGAAACAGAACAACCATTAGCCATTACCATCTAGAAGATACAGACTCGGAAACAGTCAGGAGTGGCGAGGAGGTTTTTATGATGATGCGTCATGGATTTGTCTATTCCTCATCAGTTCGATATGAATCTTATTTTGTTCAGAAAATTCGCGGTTATCTCTGTTATTACAAAAGTATATAGAAAGAGGAAAATCTTAATCCTATTTTAAACTTCTAACTAAAATGTAAACTCTATTAAAACCCCGACTTCATTTCAACCACAAGCTGCGCTGCATACCTTTTATCATCGTATCGACATTCTTATTGAACTGCAATGTTGTCTGTACAACATTTATAAATGTTTCACAGCAAGCTGTTAGATTCAACCTCCGGTAGTGAATACCCCAAAACTAACACCCACTAACAAAATGAACAGCATGCAAGTTAGTTGGCGTACCCGCTGAAATTGTTAACACCTATTGGGCACGTATGAAAAACATTTAATTTATCCTGAACGGTTTCGACAACTCCTTTCCTTAATGATAGTTTCCACAGAGATTGTTATGAGCTTTCTCTAACGCTCAGTCCCTGTCGCGCAATGTGTGACCAAGATTAAACCGTTCATCAACGTCAAGCAGCGATATCTGCACGGATCGCCATTAGCATAATCACATTCATTTAGTGCATCACTACTGCATTAACAACTAAACGTCCTCGCCGGTTATTAATCAGCGGCTCTGGGCGCGCGGATGGCCTCGGCCGAGCCCAGCTGGCACTCGGCACGGGGCTCCCAGATGGGGCCGCCCCGCCGGACTGAAGCTATCCGGGAGAGGCTCGGTAAAGCTCCCAACGGCACACGGCATCAACAGGGAACGTCTGCGGCATAATGTGCGGTCCCTCGACAAAGGCATTCCGTGCCTGAGTGATAGAAGAAAACAAGCGTTACGCAGAGATGGGGAGCACTCTGACTAGCGCAGTCTGCGTCGTGGCTGAGCGCTTGCCTCTGAAGCTCGTCTCGGTCCCCGGCCAGCGCCTGCGAGCCGCGGACGTCACGGACGATCACTAAATGCAGACTGTGCCGCAGTACTTCGCTGTACCCCGGGTTAGTTGCCTCCGACGGAAGCGCTCTCGGTCTCGGCCGCGACGCTTGCTTGCCCGCCAGGTGCAGTTGGGCCGCGTGCTTAAGTCCCATGGGCGTTGCCTGTAGCGTCATAGCTAGGTACTTACGTCGCACGCAGAAGCAAACATATAGCAAGTCCAACGATTGGTAACAAGTTCGGGCAATCCATGGCGACAAATTTATCATCATCACCATCATCATCATCTTGGTTGGTAAATAAGACGTGCAACAGAAAGCGAACGTAAATCAGAATGAGCAATTAAGTGTGGCAAGGGCGCAGATGGACAAGATTATTCTAAAATTTTAGTGCCAAGTGTTTTTACGGCCATGTTTCGGGTCATGTCATCCACATAGTACACGACCGCGGAATGTCCATTTGCCCGCCGTGCACGACCGCCAGCACGCTTTAGCCGTCATTAGGCGCTGACATATGAACAACCTGGTTTGGCCGTCATTAGACCTTGGTTGTAAAGCAACCCGCTTTAGCCGTCATGAGACGTCGGTATGTGAACAGCACGCTTTGTCATTAGGCGTTGGAATGTAAACAACCCGCTTTGACCGCCTTGAGGCGTCGGTATGTGAACAGCCCGCTTTGGCCGTCATTAGGCGTCGATATATAGACAACCCGCTTTGGCCGTCATGAGGCGTTGGTATGTAAACAACCCGTTCTGGTCATCACTAGGCGCTGGCATGAAATCATCGGGCAGTGACTTCGGTTAACGTTTGGGGCTCAGACACCATTTATCTTTGGTTTTGGAAAGTTTGAGTGCTGAATGACGAGAAAGACTCTTTTAAACGTTTGAGGTCTATGTGGGAGCCTTGGGTCTTGGGGTCTGGGGTCTGAGTTTTTGGGTCTCTTGTGTAAAGCTATGGGCGTCCTTACAGACTTACGTGCTCTCACATAAGGCTGCGTAATTCTTTACGATGGTGCATAGGAAAAATGTTTTGTAATTTAATTTGCTGTACACAAAATTCGTTACCTGTTATACCTGCGTATGAGTAATAATAATGTTGCTACTACGCGACCAATCTGATTATTAACACATCTTTAATCTTGGTACCAGCTCTGCTACTGGGCGTGGAGAAAAGCGTCGACCCGTCGAGTATAGTGGACAGGGGGGCAGGGCCGCAAAATAAGTGGGGGAGAAACTGAGCAGGGGAAAATGGCTAAGACTATCCTCAAAATAAACAACAAATGGTATTCGCCTCGGATATGGCACGCTCTCATTTCAAAGCTGCGGGGGGTGGGGCTGAAATATCCTCCACCCTCCAACTGGATAGACATCCACTCCCCTGCTGGTGGAAGTGGGGGAGGGAGTGGGCCGAAACATCCTCCACCCTTCAACTGGATAGACATCCACTCCCCTGCTGGTGGAAGTGGGGGAGTGGGGGGGGGGGGGGGCGAGCTGGAACTGCTCTGCGGGCAATGCTAAGTGTGAAGTACATAATGCAAACAGACGACATGTCAACTACAGACAGCTTAAGATGCTTATTGCATCACCAATACTGCGGAAGTGACTGAATGAAGGTAGGCAATACCTATGCTGTGCGGACATGTAACGATAGTGAACAGGCTGTAGTTTTTGAACGTTAGAAGGGGAACATACGGTCTTAGTGAACACTGGGGAGCAGCTGGATGTTAGGGTAAGGATATGAGGTTATTGTGGGATATATCAGACAATCTTGATGTGCTGTGGTTGTTCTCATTTTTATGTCAGCAAAGAATACCCAAATGCATTCAGCACCTAGCTATCCAGGCATGACATGTCCCGCTATGAGAACCAGAAGAATACTTCAGCCAAGTCTCCTTATCTCGACTTGGCTGACGTTGAGCCCTCTACAAGGCCCAATTGAAAGGAAATTACTGAAAGATCGCACGAACAGATATGCGTTCATGTGCACAGCTAAAAAGAATTCTGGATCGTGCAATTTCCCTGGGAAAGATCCGGGAACAGAACTTGGCCCACTTTCCTTGGTACTCAGTACCCAGCAGGCATTAACCCCGTTTCCTGTGGTTATCTGACATTTTTCGTCATTTATTGCCCCTTTGCGCTGGAATGTACTGCAGTGCTAGTTTGGGGCCTCAGGACCAATGGCTACCGGGTATCGCCATCTTGCGGTGCAAATAAAATTGATTTATTTAAAGCACTAGTATGCTGAAGGCTTCGCGAGGGTTTAGTGAGTGTGTGGGAGTGTCCCCATTTGAGTCACCATAGTCTGGTCTGGTGTGTAATGGAACAAAGTACCACGTGCCTTGGGGACGCTGGAGGCAGGGGCTCGAACGCTTCCTGGTTTGGTCTAACTCCACACATTCCTTTGAGAAGGCCCATCGAACGCAATATGACAAAACCCCGAACTAAACCCTGACCAGCACCTGAAAGTTCTGCCTCTTTGATCGTCTCAAATTGAAATCCATGGAATCTGGCGCAAGACGAACCGCTCGTCAGACACTATAAACTGAAACTGGTGAAGAACTGGGAAACGTCAGTGATTGTTTATCAGGGAGACTCCCCTTTGTTGGTTACTTCCTGACATAACTTGAAAGGCTGACAGCAAATACAGATACCATCGCAGCACACCATGGCATGACAGAACATAACATAACAGGACACAACATAGCGCAGCATAACATAGTAACACATAGCGTGACGTCTCGGTGACGGAAAAAGTAGCAGTTAGATGTGTGTCTATGCGCTTTGAATGCACTTCATATCAATACTTAGCATGCGCGCACTTAAAAACCAACCTCTCAAGCACCTTGGCCTATTCCCTGAAGCGCAGCCAAATATGCCGTGATAACGCACGAGCGCGCGGCACGAAATAACGCCACGTTGGTGGTGACGTGCCATTCGGCCGTGATTCCCGACAAGCGGCTTGGCACGAAAGGGCAGGACGCGCCGCACCGGCTCCCCAGACCGGCAGCCGCGGCCGCATCCAAGCGCCCGCCGGCCGTCGGCCTCATTGCGGTGACATCTGCACCGGATCGCTCTTTTATTGCGCTAAACCTCCGCACGTTCTGATATTAAAGCGACGCCAGCACGCTCCAAATGTGCCCCATTGGCCGGCCAGGTCGGGCCGGCCGGGGCAATATGTCGGACACGCTGGATCCCCCGGAGCGGCCGCCTGCCCCGGCCACGCCCGCCGCCTGCCGCGGCCACGTCGGGTTTGTCTCGGCGGTCGGCGTCGCGGTGCGGCCACGAGGCGGGCTCCTCGTCGCAGATTGCAGGCCGAGGCAGCCTCATTCAGCACGGCCAGCAGCGTGCTGCTCGCAGCACGTGGCAGGCGGCGGCGTGACGCGGCGCAGCAGCGGCGGCTTCCGGCTGCTCAGGCGGCGGCGATAGCGGCGCGCGGCCACTATCGCGCCGTTCCATGCCGGATTACTGCCCGTCAGGCGGCGCTTTGGCGCGGACCTCCGCCACGGCTGCCTCCGCCGCCTCCGCCCTCGCCTCCGTCGCCGCCGCCGCCGCCGCCGCCGCCCTATCTTCGGCCCCGCTCCGAAATGGACTTTGATGATCAAGCATCTCCCAGAGGAATTTATCATTACCGGATAATTGATCTAGAAATCCATTAGCCGTGATGCTATCGCTTGCGAGCGGCGCAGAGGCGTGCGTCTGGAAGAGTCTAAATTGCCAACACTCCGTGCGCTGTCCGCCTCAGGTAGCGTGGGTTGTTGGGGTAGCCGAGGCTACAGGAACGGTGTGAAACTAAGCCTTGACTCAAATGCGATGAAGTGGACAGACGTGGAAACTCTATTTTCTGGAAGTAGACTGGTCCATTTCCCTGGACCTCAGTCAGATATCAGGCGTGCTCCTTTTATTCGCACCGTGCCGCCGCGTAGTCATCGCCAGAGCACTTCGGCGCAGACGGCGGCGTCTTCCGACCGACCTTCGTCTGGGCGTGAGGAGGGGAGCCGCGTGGTCGGCAGTCACGGGCGGCGCTCGAACACATCTCACTCCGGCTAAGATGGCGGCCGGGCCGTCCGCGTACATTTTACGAGGCAATGAGCTGTCTCCGTGTTTGCACTGGGCCGCCGGGGAGGAAAACAAGCAGCCAGGGACCCGTGACCGGCAGGTGACGCCTCGGGAGACCCATCAGCCGCCGCTGCTCCTGAGCCTCCGGCGAGCCGGGGAGCGGGTCGGCTAGCGACGGCTTCTCTCCCTCTTCAGCGGCCCGTCAGCGCGGTGCCGTGATGTTTGTGTGAGCACGCCACGTCTACTCCCTGGGGATGTACGCGGCGGCGGGGCGACACCTGGCCGGCCCTCTCGCGCGCCCTTTGACGCCCTCGGGCGTCTTAATGCTGTGCGCCAGCGTGGACCGATGTCTGAAGACAGGCCGCCGGCTCCTCCGTTCCGCCCTCGTCGCCGCCAACCATCGGCCGTATCGAGCGCCGGCCCGCCGCTCGAAGCTCGGCACCTCGCTGACTCCGGGCCCGCGCTGGGGTCGGCGCTGGGCGCGCGGCCGCTCGCCGCTCGCTCTCGGTGACAGGGCAGCTCCCTGCTTGGGGGCTGGGCGACCCCTGCTCAGGGGGCTCAGCAGTTTGGTAGCTCGCGGCTCGTGGCTCGCGGCTGGGGGCTCGGGGCTCGCCGCCGGCACCCGACGCCGGCGACAGATTGATCGACGGCCACCTGTTGGGTCTCGTGCCCCGGACCGGCCGGCGGCGACACGCCAATCACCGCGCGGCGTGCCGGCGCCACATTAGCCGCCGCTGATGGCAGCGGCTGCCCGACTGTGATGTGAGACTGAGAGGGGCGCCGGCTGTTGCCGTGCACCCGCCGGCCGAAGGCCGGCCGGTCCCGCTGCTGAGTGGCCAGCACTCAGCGAGTGGTGAACTTCCTCGGCTCGGACGGGGACGAGTTTTGAGCCATGCCTCCACCCATCGGCTGCATCGCAGAGACATGTCTGCCGTTCAAGAGGCTGAAGCAGGAGCAATGCAGGCGTGATCGGTAAACTATGATTGGTCTGTAAGGAGGCGGAGCTCAACCAGTCCAGTCAGGGATCACGCTAGTATTAGTTTGATAGCGTGGGTAGCAGTTAATAGTGCAATAAAATTGAGTGCGAGACACATAATGTAGGCCAAATGGGTGCAAATATATTGTGGCGGTGACAAAGAGCTTCCAAGTAATGTATGTATGTAACACATTCGTGACTGGTTTGCTAAACGCCTTATGACTCACCATTCAAACATTTTGGCCGATGGTAGTGTACTCACGGCCACGTTCTATGGTCCGGAGGTCTCGTTGCCTGACCTCACATGTCCATTTCATGCGTTAAACGTCGCTTTCGAAACTTTTCATTGCGTGCCGCTCATTATCCATGGTTTTTACCACATGCGAGCAAAAGCCTGAATATCCCATTTGACTGTGAATGTTGTTCAACTTGCCTTTGCTACGCAGCACATTCCTGCCGGCAGCGCTGCGTTTGGTCATGCCGAACTGAGATGCCCGCAGCTGCCCACCGACGCAGCATGGCCGGCCATAGGCAGTGGCATCGAATCGAACTGGCACTGTCCTTATTACCGACGGGTGATTTGAAATAATTTATCCGAAATCGAAGCCAGTCGCCGATTGATTGGGCTGGGCGCCCGTGCGCGCCGCCGCTGGTTGACGTTCCTCGTCAGTGGATGAGCTAGGACATGCATTGGGGCCTGTTTGTTGGATATTCGTGGGTGCGGGGCATGGAGTGCAGGCGCTTTGATGCCTCTCCGAACAGAAAACTTTGGCCTTTGCGTGCATCGAATGTAAGCAAGGACATTTGCTCGTTTCCGCCGAATGAAAAATAGAAGGCATTCCGGACATTGATTTCAAAGCATCAAATGCATCCCATTCACCCTTTGTTTTTAACACGAGCTGCTTGCCTGACGTAGGTATATTCGTGCTGTTGCCTATATATTATAAACAGCTCAGGTCCAGGATGTCATCAGAGCTAAACTAGATTAATCTAAGCGTCTGTTCACACATTTTGGTTAACGGTCGTTCGTGTATCATAGTTCGGTGTCCAGGAAGAGGCTCTGCTGCAGAGGGGCGTCCTCATTGGTCGTTCACCTAGCTTGATACCATGTCGGCGTGTTGGGTGGTGTAGCCGTCGGGCGCGGAATCACAACAGTCCGCAGAACAGTGCACATATATTATATATATATATATATATATATATATATATATATATATATATATATGAGCCGTGCATATTGTCATAACGATATCATCCTACTGCTTTTATACCTGTTAAACAAATGAATACCATAGGGCTTTAATAATGAATACCGAAGGGCTTTGGAAGAAAGATGAGGAAAACCGACACGAATGCTCCCCTTGGCTTCCTCAGTGCCCATTAAGGCCAAATGACTTATTCGTTAGCACTGTGAGGTTTGTACGCCTCTACGCCCTCGCCTTGCCTTCGATCGTTTCACGCGATGAATTCATAATGCAGCCGGCGAAACCCTCCTGATTTGCCGCCTGTACTGGTAGACTACAGCGTGCTGTTCTGCCAAGCGGTACAGTCTACTAGCGCAGTGAAACTGTTGGGCTGCGCAACATAGCCAGGGGCACGAATCATAATCTCTATTTTTGTAACCTTTCAGCAAGACATCGTGGCTGTTTTTGATCCGTAAACATAATTGCAAGGTTGTCGCTATCTTTTCCTCTGTTAAGTATGTTGTTTGTTACATAGTGTATGTCAATCTCCTGCTACTTTCATATTGCGCATCGAGGCAATTTTCAATCACATAAAAGGTTGTGCATGGCAGGCCTCCCCACTCATGTCATCGCTGTCAACGGAGTCCATTTGACAGCAATTTGAGCTCGGTGAACAGGATTTATGTCGGGTGATAATGCCGATAGTATTTGTGTTTCACCGTCTATCTATGGCCTTGCCACTCCCAATCATTTTGATAATATTGCTGCTTATAAAGAGCACAGGTGGAAAAATAACGTACCAAGCAGGATACAAGGACAACGATCATATTCAAACGATCAAGCTTGTTTGGTCGGCCAAATAACAGAAGTCAAATATATGTTTAAGGAAGCTTCATTGATTTTAGTAGGCTCGGTTTTTTTCCGGCGACGGCTGTCCTGGCAGATTGCGAGGCGTACGTGCTCGCAGTGGACCATCTACTCGGACTTCGCTCCCTTTTGAATCCGAAGGTCTGACGTCCAGGCCGTGATCCACGTCTGGAACAACACCTCTTCCGGCGATCGACTCGCCTAGCGTGAGCTATGGACAAGACTGGCCTGTCGCTGCGGCGGGGACACGTGCATTCATTAAGACAATGGTCAATGATGCCCTGGTGGTGGCCAGTGCTGGCGTTACACGCCGCGCCGGTGGACACAATGGTCGCGCAAGGCTGGCAACCTGGCCTGGAACAATGCTATCCATTCAGCGGTACGGACAGGGCTCCTTTCCAAATGAGAGGATGTGGTGATTTACTGGATCGGGGAATATGAACGACTAAAGCAAACACAGTTCGGTGATTAAAGGCCTCCGAAACAACTCACGGCTTGCAGAAGCGTGCTGGCGACGTATGCTGGTGGATTTGGTGAGTTTATCATTCGTGCTCGTGATGGTATTTAACGGATCAAAACACTGCCCGTGTTGGAATAACCATCAAATGGACTGTGTTTATCAGGAAAGTCGGCACGCAAATGCAAATTATGAATAGGTTACCGTAAGGTACGCTATTGGATGCATGCGTTCCTGCCTTAGAGAGGTAATGAACACCGCTAAATCGTCGATGTTATAGCTTATATATATATATATATATATATATATATATATATATATATATATATATATACATATATGTTTACGACATCTATGGCATATGACACATGACATCATTCACCATAACGCATAACGGTGTGTTGTGCCACCATAATATATATATATATATATATATATATATATATATATATATATATATATATATATGTATATATATGTATATATATATATTATAGCACGATGCTCTTAGCAAATAATGTTACTTCTCTGTTATGCTGGTTTCAGTCTGCATCAGTAAATATTATTTTCAACGTCCTGCGTTTCGACATTTAAAACTGGCTTTCCTCCGTGTCAGTCTTAATTACAAAGCAAAGCAATATTAAAAGTCGAAGTTTCCCTTCATTTTTCCGATCAGAACCTGAATGAGGTATGCTTTCTTGATAAGAACTGCCACCATAAATACCGATAACATCGCCACAAGTGGCATTCTTAAGTGCTAATTAACTATGTGCCAATGGTGCACGCCGCAGTGTAGGACCTTGATAACGGCTCATTTCGATAAGCTCCGTCCACCGACTCCACGCTATGTCCCTCGAATGTCGTCGCGGCGGCTCTGATGGCTTTCATTCCCGGAGCATAATTTTGGAATCGGTCGTCTGATTGCATATTGGTAGTTGGTGTCCCGCTGGGGCGGCCACTGGAGCACGAGCCCAATGGCAATCGATGGGAAACTTGGCGGCACAAGCCGTCCACTATCTAATGTACATTAATGTGTCCAATAACCCCAATAATGCATGACCGTATTGCCGGAAATTATTTTAATTGGTGGCCGGAAGCCGGGTGGAGCACATGAATGGCCCCTCGGAACTCTGGATTAAAGCTCGATATCATTACAGTCAACGCGTCAAAGAAGCTCCATGCATGCAGTCGCGGCAATAAGAAAGGCCGATACTTCCTGCATGTGACTGGGGTGCCACTGAATGTGTTAGTTAATGCATGATCTGTTACACCGTCCTGCGGACCGACAGCGTTGTGTGTGTAGCGGCGTCAGCCAGATGACTGCGTATTCACCATCCCTCCAGATGTCATCAGTGACTTTGTGCACGCAGCCCGTGCTCTCTCAGTCTTGTGGGCGGAATTCTGCCTATTCGTCCACGCATAACGCCCCGTCCATGCTGAGCCACGAGTTCGCTCACTGGCCACGCGTACACTTCTCCCCACGATAGGCCACCGGGATAGGCCTATCCCGGTGGCCTATGTGTTGTGCCTCACTAGCTATGGCGGGGCGGCCTCTGGGGCCGAACTCCCCCCGTCCGGGCCGGGTCAGCCACATGGCAGCAGCTGGTCACCCTCGAGCCGCGCGCACCTTCCGCGGTAGGGCACACGGGGCTTGCGTTCCCTGTTGGCCCGCTTGGACACTGTCCCGGCGGTCAAGCAGCCAATTGTGGAAGCCAAGCCGCCGCGCTGGCGCCCTGACCTCCCGACCTGGCTATCGCGGGAAGGCAGCGGCGTCAGACGGATGGGGTAAAGAGCGTGACGAAAGGCCGCGCACTAACGCCTGCTCATGCTTTTCAGATGAACCGTCCTATCCAAGTGAAGCCAGCAGACAGTGAAAGCAGGGGAGGTAAGTGTCAGCGGAGCTGTGGCTGCGGGATCCGTCAATATTGTGAATGCTTGACTTAACCTGACCTAACCTGACTTAATCCATCCTGGGAAATAGAGAAGTTTCTATAAGGCTGAGTGGAGCTGTGGCTACAAAATGGTTTAATCCGAGTGAAGCTATCCCTGCTTTAAAAAAATGCACCTTGATTATCCACTTACCATCGGGCTGAAACAGCAACTACCGACGAGGAAACAAGCTGGACTTACCTTGGATAATTTACCGTCCAACTGCACTATAGTGTAGCTGTAGTCAAGCCTACTTATAAATCATAGACTTGACCAATTTCTTTTGGATGGTCTGCACGGATGGCTTTGGGCTCCGGACCCTTTCCGAGCAGGGCGCGTTGCGGGTGTCCATACCAACACACAGCGTGTGCCAGTTCAGTTGACGGAGCATATTTGCCTCCGATCCTTTACCAGCAGGGAGTGCGGAGGGATTTGCGTGCACGCTGTTCTGCCATACTCGGTCTGCGCTGGCATCTATCTGTCGCGGTGTTCCGCCCAAGGTTCAGCTGGCTGGTGCCACACCAGCCAGGTCAGTCTGTTGCCGCAGTCGGCCGACACCAGTGGTGCCCCGCGTGATTGCGGACCACGGATCGCGGACCGTGGACCGCGGACCGCGGGCCGCCGACCGCCGACCGCCAGCATTCTGCCGGGCCATGCGCACCGGGCCAGCCGCGGTTTGACCTTGCAGGCTTGCAAAAAAATTGAAGCGACTCAATCTCTTTGCAACACATACTTTTATGTATTACCTCACCAGGATCAATAAGCTACAATCGCACGGCTGACGGCTCAGTTTGCTGTGCAATAACTTATGACCGGCCGGCGTGGGGAAACACCTCATTCTAGCATATGAAAAATGCATACATTTTGAGATCATATCTACTTATGTTTTGTGTATTAAGCGTGGTCACCTCTTTTCACTAGTTGACAGTTTTTTTAATAGGCTTTCACACCCAGGGAGGTATTTGCCCTTCCTGCCAGCGCGATATTTGATGCCATGTAGCTTCAGCAGCTAAACGTGTCTTTAAGGCCCAATGACATGCAGGCGTTTTTATGCGCAACTCTGCTTAAACCACAGGCTTGAAGCCGTGTGCTGGATGATTTGGTATGTTTAGTCATGCTAGGAAGACAGCATACGCTGTCTGCTTGCAAATTGTTACACAGTTAAGCTTATTGGACAGAATTGGATGGGGAAATTCATGGTGAAATATTATTAACAGTTTTTTAACATCGTTATGTTTTACACCGTTATTAACAGTTTTTACATCGTTATGTTTTTACATCGTTATTAACAGTTTCTTACATCGTTACGTTTTTACATCGTTATATTACGCTTGTACATTTATGTAAGCGAGATTTACGGATAGCGTTGTATTCCGGGTGGTTAATTTTCGGTATTCATGCATGCACAAGATAGTTCTAGGACAGTTGTTTGATTTTCGTTGTTACGTGACGCCTGATTGGCTGGAGAGGACGGGCTAGACAAACGTTCTGTTACTTTGATCTGCTTTTAGTAAGCTGATGGGAAATGGTCCATCGGGTCGGGCTGGACTACCGAAATCATTCACCAGAAGTTCACTAAAAGTTCCTTGTAGTTCTGGGGCTATTTCATAAGGCATCATTCTGATACATCTGTGCATGTCAAACCTAATGGTTTGTCTTCTTTTTCATAGTATTTTTGGGCCGTATGTGAAAGGCTTTTGGATCACTCCATAGGGACAAAAATATTTTGGACACGGCTATTAAGCAGTTCGTGAGGTAGCAGTATTGGTAAAACATTTTGTAAAGCTCTATCCTTTATGTCGTATTAAGCTCTAACCACAAAAACAGGGACAGAGACAAAGTTTGCTGGGTTGCTGTCTTGTTTTGCGTGCAATTAGGCGGACCGAAAGCTTGTGGCCAGGCTTTGCCTGTGTGATTTTGGGCGCAGTGCACCACATTGGCTGCGACTTGGGCTGAGTTTCAATCTGCTAAATTAGATAAGTGTCAAGCTTGGGCGGACTGACCGTTGGCTTGAGGGCCTTAGCCAAGCCGGGCACACTTCACTTACAACTTATAAACAACGGCAGGCTCAAGCCTGATGTTGGGAGAACCCCTGGCTGGGTGCTTGTAACGCAGCGCGCCACGGCAGTGGAAAGCGACCACCCACCCGCCACATTGTTGTGGTCTGACCCGGAACATATCGTGACGTCGGAAATCCCTGTCTACCAGGCCACGCTTGAAGTTAAACCCGGCATTTACTCATGTACGCCTTGCGTTTAGGGTGGTGTGTAATAATATTGGAGCAGGTAGTCCAAAGCCAAGAAACATGGGCGTCGCTTTTGAAGCGACTGGTCCATCGCTGTTGATGCACCCACTGTCCCGCCACGCTCCAGTTTTGTCACCGGCGCGACCGGGTCAGCGAGGGCCCGTTCGCCTTCGCCCCGTCCCGCCCTTCCCACCCTCCCACGTCTCCTCCGCAGCGGCGGCCGGCCGGGGACGGCGGTCGCCGCCCCGTGCCGCTCTCGTCTCGCCTCTCCACGGCGGCCGCGGCGGCGCGACGGCGCATTCATAAGGCATGCGATGGGCGGCGAGCGGCCACGGCATCGATTAAAACGAGCGTACAATGGGGCGGCGTCCGGCCGACGACCAATGATCGGCGTGCCGGCGCGCTGCCCGGCCGGCCGGTCACACGGTGCTCCGGGGCAGAGCGGCGGCGAGCGGGGACTGCGGGCAGTGCCGGCGCACCGTGTGGGGGCGGCCGATCCTGGGAGGCGGCCGGCTGCGGACTCCGACAGGTGGGCGACGAGCCGGGCCGACCCGCCGGGCACGGCTCCATAGTCCAGTGCCTCGGCTCGCTGAGTCGGCCGTCTGGTGGCAGTCGGGAATGCTGCTGTTCTTTCTTTGCCAAACTCCAAGTGGAACCTGCTTTATTGTCAAATGTCCTAAGTATTTATAAACAGAGGCTACATGCCAATAAATCATTAATTTGCAGCCTGACTGCTTCCAGGCAGTGTCATAATGGTAGCATGCTCACGATCTAAGCCTGTGGGTTTTTGGGCGGTGTCTGTGGCATTGGCCAGGTAAAATCCATCTGTTTTACCTGGAAAATGCTTGCTGTTCCACCTTAAGTGGCACTACACCTGATGTAATGGCGAAGTAAGTAGTGTAGCGCTGTCATGTTGCCTCTGTATGTCACTTTGTCCAGTCATAGAAGAGCTTAGCTAGGATTCGAGAGCAGTAAATATAGTATCAGATTTCTCTTCCGCACATTTGCATCAATACGGTGAAGTTTATGATAACACTTAATATTATGCATGAAGGATACCCGGGGAGCTTACACGCACCCGTATGCGGTACGCGGTATGTAGTGCGTGTTATCCTACATGCTATACGCAGTCTTCAGTGTGAGGCTCAGGAACACTGGGTCGTGGATGTTTCTCTTCTGGCATGGCACAATGCAAACTTAATGCGCTTCAAAGGCAAAAAATAACGGTAGTGTGTTCAGGCACTGGAAAGAGAGCAACTCAGTCGTAGCCGTACAGGGAATGGCACTGGCACGTTTGATTACAATTTGTGCAGTGTTGGAACACCCATATAAATTTGTTTACGAAGCCATAAAACTGAGCACATGATTTGTATCGATGGGCCGTTTCCAAGAAAGAAGCAAGAAACTTATGTCCAAGTTCCAAACATCATTTGAATCGTTACACATAAGCTGCTGACAGGTGCCCTTGTGACCTAACACGGCCTTAACATTTCCTCGATCTTCCATTTCAACTCGGCCACTAAAGGTCCAATAATAAACCGTGACAGTGAAGCATGTTCGGCCTCAATCGACGCCGTTCCGCGAATGTGAACTGGAACAGGCCGTTTCAGGTCAGATAAAAGCCGTTTAAATGCTGGTAATTAATTAAATCAATGTACCTATTAAGCTGCCCCGTAACCGACCCTTTGCCCCGGCGGATCCGGCAGGTTCAGGGTACCAGAAGCGACGTGCTCCAACACTTCGCCACGTTCCTTTGTGAGCATCCATCAGTCCCAGGGCCGAAGAAATAAAACTAGACAGACGTAGACGCATGCGGAGAGAGGGGGAGGCTGGCGAGAGAGAAAGAGGAAAGTGGGATGGGAGAAGAAAGAGAGGGACTCTTAGGGTCATACAGGAAAGCGCGGAGATATGAAGAGAAGAGGCGGATTTCTTACCTCTCCTCTTTTTGCTGTTTTCATTCGGAGTCGCGAAACGCACGGATCGGGTTGGTTTCTCTGCCTCCGTCCGTGGGTTTATCACACCGGTGCCCTCTTTACGGCGAGCATTTGACACATTTGCGAGCTGTGTTCCTCCGAGCGGCGCAGTAACTCGTGGGCATGTTCTCCCGACGCCGCAAACAACGCCACAAAACAGCGCCGCCAAGGGGGACGGGGAGGGCGCAGAGCGGCGAAACGACCCCTCTCTCTCCCGACGCCAAACTTCACTGGCGAATCGATCGGCGCAGCTTCGGACGCCTGGCATCTTTGTTCTCCCAACTGCCATATGTCTTCCTCTGCTGTATTTCTCGCTCCCCGCCACTTCCTCTTGTGACCGATGGCCGCTGGGTATTTACTCCCTCTCTCTCTCTCTCTCTCTCTCTCTCTCTCTCTCTCTCTCTCTCTCTCTCTCTCTCTCTCTCTCTCTCTCTCTCCTCTCTCTCTCTCTCTCTCTCTCTCTCTCTCTCTCTCTCTCTCTCTCTCTCTTTAAATGTCTACTTTGTTGTTGAAAAACGTGGGGAGTGTTCAAGTAAGGTCTCTCGTATGGATGAGGAGCTCTTATGTTCATGAAGGAATTATTTCGCCGATGTGGTGCATCGTAGACATCTCACTCCCGCTCCCATTGAAGATATGTGAATGTTTGTGTCCCTCAATCTTAGTGTGATACATGCATAGGCTTTCTGAACGAACAAATCATTTCGTCGTTCGAGCCACGATGTTCAAGCGATATCTTAATGGCATCGGAGTACGTCGTACTATTTCTTTGATTTTTAAAATGATAAAGATGCTGACAAGGCTCCTCCATTTAGTCTTAGCCTCTTTCATTCTTCGCGTGTGTCGCGTTTTCTAAGAAGCTTTGTCATTCGGAAATCACCTAGCGGCTCTGACGCGCCTCCCAGCAAAATGGCTCCATCTCTTCGGGAGAGGCGCCCGCTGGATTTCAGCTGAGGCTATTTCTTTTTGCTCCTCGTCACTGGAGCATTTTCAAGACTCCTTCAAGCAATTTCCACAGCGATATGCATCGTATTTTCGACCGAATTCAAATGAACCTTTTGGGACGAGCCCTCCGGAATATGAAAGCGAATGCATTTCCATTAAAATCAGAAAAATGAATAGTAATGCCGATTGCAGGATGATGCACCATTCGGCTGAGGAAAAACAGCCGCCCCCGTCAGTCATGCGGGGTAGAACCGCCTCCCCTGCCGCGGTCCGGCCGTCTGGCGCGTGACGGAGCGGTGTGCGGCGGGCCGCGGTGCGCTCTTATTGGACCGCCAGATGACTGACGTCCTGGGCGCAGAGGCCCCGCAGACTGGCACCCGAGGCGCAGAGGCCCCGCAGACTGGCACCGGAGGCGCAGAGACCCTGCGGACTGGCACCCGAGGCGTAGAGGCCGGCGGACCGACACCCTAGGTGCGAGGCCCGCAGGCTTCACTAATTGGCGCGGCCGCAGCACGGTCGGAAACCGGCCTATAATGAAGTCGGCGCGGCGGGATCAGAATAACACGCGGCCGGCCGCGCCGGTCCCGGCGAGGCTGCGGCGGCGGCGAGGGCGCCGCTTTTGTTCCGGGATATTGCTCCCGCTGGCGGCGGCGGCGGCGTGCCGGCTGGCAGGTCTCCCGGCGGCGGGCATGAGGCAACGGCGTGGGGCGGGGACGGCTAGGTAGCGGCGCGGCCCGCCGGAGCCCAATAACGCCGCCGGCCGAGCGGTGCGATCGGACGCCAGGTCGATAACACGAACATAATTGTACGACGGCGTGTTAGGTTAGCGAGGGCGCGCGGCCGCGCTCGGACCGGCCACGGCGGCCGGCGTCGAGGCACGTCTGCCGGTTCGGCGCCCCCTGATAGTGACGGACGCGCGCCACGTGCCGCTCGGCCGCCACGGCCGCTTGAGCTGCTCGGCCGCCACGGCCACCGTGGCGCGCCGGCGGCGCCGGCTCCGGTGCAGCGGGCGGCTGCGGGGCAGCGCGCTGCGCCGCCGGAGCCGTGCGCTATCTCCGACAGCCAGGCCGTGGGCAGCGACGGTGCGCGGCGGCTCGCAAACAGCTCAGCACGTCTGGCAGCGGCCTTGCAAACAGCGGGCCCGCCATGGCGGGTGAAGCTCATAAACAGCCGGCCTGAGTGCGGCCGAGTCGGAGATCACAAACAGTCCACCATGGCCGGGGAGCTCACAAACAGCCCGTCTCGGCCGGCGAAGCTCCCGAATGCCTTTGAGAGGGAGGCACAGCTCGCAAACAGTTGGGCATGTTTGCTGAAGCCCGGATACAGCTAGTCGCTGCCGATGAGGTCCGCACAAAAATGAAACTTTACCGATGGCCAGTTGCGCCCTCAGTGGGTGCAACCAGCGGGAGAGCTCCTGAGCAACACACCACCGTCCCTTTAGAGCTATCGAGAACCCGTGTTTTGTCCACAAACGGCCCGGTGCAGCTAATATAACTCGCAAACTGTGCGTCAGGACTGCTAGAATGCCCAAGTAGCCGGAGGCTAGTCGTTGGGGCCCAACAGCTCAACGGGGTTGTTTACTGCTAATGCCTGCAGGCGGCCCTCGGTGGAAACGCTCGCAATTGTACGCTGCTGAACTGCCCCGGGCCCTGGCGAATGAGCCGAGTGTTTGCAGTTCTGAGTAGTGCTCATACCTATATGGGTGGTCGCCAGGGGCGCAGCCAGGATTTTGTTAAAGGGAGGGGGCGGAGGGGCAAAGCTCGGCGAATACGCGTTGTGGTGTGTAATTCGACGTCGATTTTTAACTTTCTGTCGCGAGCCATCTACGGTAAAACACAAAAAATCCGGAGGTAAGGGTTTCCCTGCCGTCCCCCCCCCCCCCCCTCTTGGGCTGTGCTCCTGTGGTCGTCATGGGCGGGATGGTGTGTTTAAGACAGAAATAAATTGCTCGTGATGGGCGAGCAGGCAGTTGTTTGACACCAGCTCACACAGCTGTGTGGTTTCAAAAGTCGTGTCAAAAAGACTTATTTGGGGGGAAACAGTCACTGCAATTTCAGGATATGATTATGGAATAAAGTTATGCAATTGCCAGCCCGCCTTACACTTCCATTCGCTGCCTGAACAGCTCGGAACTTGCGGTGAGATTTTGCTGCGACTAGATTTGTGTTCACCTCATATGCCTGAGACACTGCTGCAAAGCTCCCCGTGCATAGAAAATGCGGCTCCAAACTAATTAAAGACTAGTTTGGGCGAGGCTGGGGAATATTTGCTTTTGGCCGGAAGCGTCTCTGGGCCACGTCTTTGTTTGAGTGAACTCAGCCGTCCTGATCGGGCTGGAGTTGGCTGTCTGGCGGCGATGAGGGTACCCGGATCTGCAGGCCCCGACTAACACCAATGGTGGACGGATTTCATCTCAACTCCAGGCGCTATCAGTCCAGTTTTACGGACAATGCGGACGGCACGACGCCTTGAAGTGTAAAATGTCGACATCGATTCGCAATCTAACATGCAGCGATCTTAGATGCTTCCCGGTCGTTTTATGTTTCGGATGGTCCGCACCGCAGTCCACGGTGAAGGGTTTTCAAGTAATTACACCATACATATAACTGTTTTCGCCATTTGCATTGTTGTCACGCTGGTTGCAATGGAAGTAGAGAATAATGACCTAATAGTCGGTCTAACCCAGCTCTTTGCTTTTTTTCCCTTGTATACTTACGTATTCGAATTCCCATTATTCGAATTCTGAATTCCCATTAAAGGGGTTGGCGTTGATGATATTTAATCCTCTTCTGCAGTGATGATCAATTATTGATTTCAGGCAGGAATCTTCCGAACGAAACCAATCCCAAACATTACACCTTTCGTGATCCTTTTCTGCCCTGACGCTATGGACTGAAACGTTGCCATAATGAAAGTACCTCAGCCCGCAGGGTGATCTCGTAAGTTTCTGCCACAAGCTGCATACCAGCCCTAATCTTGGTGAGCTTGTTTGCATGGCCATTTCTCTTTTGTTGTGTGTTCTTTTACACCCCGCGTTAGTTTCTTTTTACAAAGCTCCCGTGTTGCGCCCTTGGTGGGCTCTCTAAGAGATACATACCGCATGGGGGTGCTGCCTTCATGGCAGTGTTTTAGCTGGGAGTGTTACCCCTAATATGACCCGCAGAAAAAGCAATGTTTCAGTCGCTCGGTATTTGCCAGTCTCGACAACTGCGTTCCGTAATTGCAGTTTGCTTAGCTTTATAGGGAAAACAAAAATGTGAACCATTTGTTAACTTTGATTCCTTTGGAGACTGCCGTAAGTAGATGCACAGCGACTCAGTGTGAACAGCCATCACCGTACGCCTGTACGCCTGCTTCCCACAAAGCGTTAAATGAAGAACTCGCCTTGTTTAAGTTTCAAGGGTTAAAGATCGAACGTACAAATAGTCACATTTTACCTCATCAATCATTGTGGTCACAATAACTGCGCTAGTTGTAAGCCAATCAGCCCCCCCCCCCCCCCCACCCCTATAGCGAATTCAACGCAGGATGGACGGCGAGGCTTTAGCAGTGCTGACGACGGATGGAGTTTATGTTGCATATCGGAGCTTGATTCGTGCAGAATCCATAGAACTAAAAGATTTTTGATGACGCGTTTAATCGATTTTAATGACATATTCATCAAAGTATTATCAGGTCAATTGTATTGGCTCTCAAATTTTTTTTTGCATTATTAGCATTCACAAAGTTGACGTAGACAATAAAGATGAGATTGTGAAAAATCAATGATAAACGGAATCACAAGGAGCAGACATGTGAAGATGGCAAAGTCGGTACATAAACATAGCTGTACACGGCCGTACATAAACATGGAAATGATTATTAAGGCTCACACGCATTTTATTGTTCGCGCCCAGGGAGTTGCAACGGAGACAGGTCACGCGAGGAGCATGGAAAGAATAATTTAGTCATGAAGCCCGGTAAACAAATGCTGGTGGCCGATGAATGCAAACAAAGTATATATTGTTGAAATTGGTTTATTTTCTTCCGCAGGCTAGGACGAAGTTCCGTGGAAAGAATTGTCGAAATGGCCATTTTAGCGAAAAGTACCATGCCCTGAGGAATAAGTTGATGAAGCGAATCTTGCAGTTTGAAATCCCTACTTCTTGCTTTTCCTTTACTGACTTGACTTTGGGATTGCATTTTGATTTTGTCTTGCCCTCAGGTTTAACAGCTACCTCTGGCTTCACCATTAAATTAATGTATTTTGCGGCCATACCAAAATCGCTGACTTCCACCGTTTTTCTTTTCCCCCGTTCCATTGTCCCGTGCGGTCCTTTCCTTCCCAATTCCAGTCTCAACACCTCCCTTTCACCACATTTGTATGGGCGCGCTTCTCTTCACCCGACCTCCGTTACCACTTTGCCGGGGCTCTCTGGCCAATGTAGACTGATTCCGTCGCTGATCGGCGGCGTTATTCTGCAAGCTAACGAGACGTAACGGGGAAAAATTATGCGCCGGAAATGATTAACAGGCGGGAGCACCGCCGACGGGCGCGAGCCAACCAAACCGGAAGGCCATTGGCGGCGCCAGGGGCATGTACAGCTGATGCTGAGGCGGCGGTGACGGCAGGAGCGGCAGGAGCGAGCGCAGGAGAGCTGGGAGCGAGCGTTCTGGCTGGGCTCGCTGTGGGCCTCAAAATGAGCTGTCCTCATGAAGGGCGGCCACCAATCTGACCTAGTCTGAACGAACGCAACCGAATCCAACCAAACCTAACATCACCTAGTCAACACTGAATGCGGCTTTGCTTTCACGCTGGGACGGTCGTGCGTCAGCACTCGCCCCTGACCTGACCTGATGACGTCAGATCGTCGCTCCTGCCCTGCACCGCCGAAGTCCACCCCGCCGCCTTCCCCGCGGCACCGGTCTGACGGGGAAGGGCGCACCTCGCCCTGCCCTCCCGCATCTCACCGCGCAGGGTGAGGCGTCCGCGTCGACAGCACTCGAGCGGGGAGGTGCCAGATTGCGTCCGGGCCAAGCCACCAGCCTCGGCCGGCCGCCGCGGCCAACTTGGAGCAGCACGCAGTAGTTACCAATTTGCAGTAATAGCGCCGTAAATCGCGCCTTCCAGGCGGCACTGGTCGGCAGTGGCCGACGCTGGCCACTGCTGAGTGGCGCATGCGGGCGAGAGCTCGCGGAAAGGCCGCCGAACGGGTGATGCAGACTCTTATCTCGCCTCTCACCTTCTGCGGACGTTTCAGTCAAGCACAGGAGGTGGCACCCGGCTTCTGACCTGGCAGCCTGTCCGAGCGGCGCCCGCGCCGGCGTTGACCCGGACGGGTCCCCGCCGCCGGTGACTCGGCTGGTCCCTCGCCGCCGGTGACTTGTCCTGTCCCCCGCCGCCGGTGACCCGGGCGGTTCCCCGCCGCCGGTGACCCGTCCCGTCCTCCGCCGCCGGTGACTCGGCCAGTCCCCCGCCGCCGGTGACCCGTCCTGTCCTCCGCCACCGGTGACCCGGCCGGTTCCCCGCCTCTGGCGACCCGGCCAGTCCCCCGCCGCCGGTGACCCGTCCTGTCCTCCGCCGCCGGTGACCCGTCCTGTCCTCCGCCACCGGTGACCCGTCCTGTCTCCCGCCGCCGGTGATCCGTCCTGTCCTCTGCCGCCGGTGACCCGTCCTGTCCTCCGCCGCCGGTGACCCGGCCGGTTCCCCGCCTCTGGTGACCCGCCCTGTCCCCCGCCGCCGGTGACTCGGCTAGTCCCCCGCCTCTGGTGACCCGGCTGGTCCCCCGCCTCTGGTGACCCGGCTGGTCCCCCGCCGCCGGTGACCCGGCCTATTCGTCTCCGCCGTCCGCAGCCGTCCCTGGCCCCCCGACCCGCTTATTAATCGGCGCTCATGTCCAGCGCGGTGCGCGCCGGGCGAAAGTTGCCGCCGGCTGCGATGGATCGGCTGTGGCGGCGGCATTACGTGATTGGGGGCGGGAGCGAGCCGGCGGCCGGCGGGGTCCGGCGGGGGAGCCGGCGGGATGCGGGAGCGGCGGGATGCGGGAGCGGGCGAGATGCGGGAGCCGGCGGCCGGCGAGGCCCGGCGGGGGAGCCGGCGGGATGCGGGAGCGGGCGGGATGCGGGAGCGGGCGAGATGCGGGAGCCGGTGGGGGGGGCGGGGGCCGCCAGACGGCGGTGGATGTTTGGTCTGCTCCAAGGGCTGGTGACGCAACCGCCCATCTCCCTTTCCGTCGCGTATGGACACCTGGTGACGGACAACAAACAAACCGCGTAGCAGCATACATAATCCCTATAACCCCTGACGATGTCGGCGTGAATGCAGATTGCTTTCCTATGATGTTAATTTCCGTGACTCTGTCAGTCAAGACACGGCGTGTATCATTCTCATAACTTGTGGAAAACTATGAAAGTGGGTTTCACTGACGCTATTCCGAACTTTAAATGCCAAACATGGCATTGTGGCCGAATCCAGGCAGCTTTATTTAAGCAATTGTGCTTGCAGTGAGAAATCTGAGATCAAATGATAGCGTCACGTGCTATCGCACTGAGCCTTATCTAAAGACCGTGGTAGCTTAGCTTGTTCATAGATGATTTGCATCATGTACAAATAATGTTCCACAGAAAAAGTTTAGATGCATCATCAAACTGAAATGCGGCGACATAGTTATAACAGCTTGAATTTGAATGGGTTAGATCACTTATTCTAGTCGAAACTCCACATTTATATGCCTGTAAGCTGCTAGGGTGCAATCCTGCCAAAGATTTTACTAGGTTCAGGTCGAGCTGGGTCACTTATACAAGCACAAAGTCTTCTTCATTTTGATAGTTTTGAGTACCTCTTCGCGCGGCCTACTCGTGATAATTGTCGCACAATTTGTTGCGCAGCCTGCTCGATGTAATATTTGCGACAATTCTGGTCCCAAACTGTACAAATTGGCAATGCTCAGACAACATTTCACACAATTAAGCCCCACACAATTAGTAAGACGAGCACATACTCCAATAAAAGACACAGACAAAAACATCAGTTTTGCCCAGTCGTTTAACTGGCGACTCGCGCCGTCTTCGTCCTCTCGGCAATGTGCTGGAACATCGCTGCCCTGTACCGGGCAGAAAGGAACAACGGCGACCTGCTAAAACATCCGGAAGCCACTCGGTCCGCTTGAACATCGGTCGCGAACAACGTCGCACGTAACTCATCGACTTCTGCCGTCTCAAATTAATGGTCAGCCATTGAT
>NW_023596225.1:15865533-16137793 GCF_011947565.3 Pollicipes pollicipes
CTACCTTCACCACCGTGCGCCAAAGGCCCAGCTAATTCACCAGCTCGGAGCTATTTACGACTATTTGAATGCCATTGTTCTCTGGGAAACGGACAGCAGCCTAAAATATGTTCTTGCATGCGTCAACAGCACGCTCGGCTTTGACCCCGACCGTCTGACAGACGACATTAGGGGCAGAATGTCACGGAAATTAGTCCGATAATCGTCCTGTTGTCCAACGAAGACCAGCTCACTCTGCGATACGAGCGGCTTCCCGCCCAGGACTCGATGATGTGACTTCGCGCCGCCGGCAACGTCGCGTGACGTCACCCGAAGACCCCGCCAGGCGCGCCAGTGGGCGTGCGAGGTCACACGTCGCGGGATCCTCGCAGCCAGCGATCGGGCCCCGGCAGCGCGACCAGTCCTCCGCCAGTGCGGCATCTGCCCCGGCCCCGGCCGAGCTTCGGCTGTGCTGGGGCGCCCTCTGTTGCCCCGGGCGACCTCGACAGATCTCTGATGACCTCGGGCATCGGCGGGCCGACGGCGCTGCGCGCCAGCTGACCCGGCTGACCTTCCACCGCGGCCGGGACGTCCCGCGCTGGCCCAGTGGCTCGGCGAGCAGCTGCCAGCAGAGGCCGGCGCGTCTCATATTCCGCGATCCATCACCGCACGCCGCTCCTAGCCCTCTTGCTCGCCAAAGATTTATTGCCGACTTTATGGAAATTTCATCTATAAAATGTTACTGCTGAAACGACGGTAGTCACCATGCAAGCGTGGGCTAGTAAAGTGTAGGCGTCTGCACGTAGATGAACGTTCTAAATATATGACTGTGGAGCTCTCGCGCTCACTGACGCTCTGGCTCTCGCTCTCTCGCTTCCTCTCCCTCTTCTCCTCTCTCTTTCTCGTTTTTGTTCTTCCTGTCGTTCTCCCCTCTCTTCCTCTCGCTCTCTGTCTGCATTTCGCCTCTGCCTCTTTTGCTCTTTCCCACACTTGCCTTCCGTTCTTGCCTCTCCCTTGCTCACTCGCTCTTTCCCTTGCTCACTTGCTCTCTCCACCTCCCCTCTCCTCCACGCCCCCGGTTTCTGGCCAGGATTAATTATCATTCGAGCTGCGCGCTGGAGGTTGTGGTGGCAACGCACTCGGGTGGACCGATCGACCCACTAGACAAAGGGTTCAACTGGAAACAATAACGTGCTGGCGGCCCCCGGTGACCCAGGGGATTGGGGCGCATGGCGGTCGTGCTGGCCCACCAGGCGAAAAGCCATGTCCACGAAGCTGCCAGCCTCAGGCTGGCCCGCAGCTGGCGGAGCGTGCTGGCTCAGCTGGCTTAGTGCAGAGCTGCTGCTGCAGCGGCAACCTTTCAGCTTTCGCACCATTGGTGTGTGCTGACCCGAGTCAAGTTAGTCGTTACAGCCAGTCGTGGGCTACGACAGCAATGGCAGGTGTCCCCCGCCGTTATCTGACACCCAGTGGGGCATAATATCGTGCGTGGGCAGATATTTCCGATGAAACGACTGGGCCATCATTGCATTGCCTGCTGGCCGAGCCTCCCTCTTACGCTATTTTGGTGCAATACTCAACAAATGGGAATCATTAGCCCACTAAACGTTATTGCAGTGAATCCATCTCCTGAATGAGCTACCCACGCAATGCAGCATGAATGTCTTCCACGCCTCTTCACAGGCGGAATTCTGCGGCGGCGGCTATGACTGACGCCTTCTACCCGGCACCGCGTGCTGCCGCGGGCAGGTCGTGTTATGCGCTGCGGCACAGCCCGCCGCTGCAGGGGACATTTGGCGGCCAATCGATAGGACTCGGTGCCGACCGCCCGCGCGGCCCCGCCGGCCGTCGCTGAGCCAATGTAACCACCGTGAAATATTTATTCCACCAAATGCCAAATAGGTGATTGGGGTTCGCCTACTATCTGCAATCGATGCCCATTAGCTTGTTCAAAACGTATGGTCGCTAATCCAATAGCGCTGGCCGGTCGTTTCGGCCGCGCCAGCAGCCGCTGCGTAGGCTCGGCCCGATCGCCCCCGTTATATCACGCGCCACCCTCTCGGCACAGGTCCGACTTTGATAGCGGTACAGCAGAGTGTCCCGTTTGGGCGCCGGGCTGAAATGATGGATGCGATTGCATGGGAGATATTCTTGGGTAGGTTCCACGGCGACGCCATGCAGCCATTCGTGATTGTGTTTCTAAACGGGGCTCTCATCTTATTCTCTCTGTGAAAATGAGATCGGAGGCAAATCGCAATTCATCCCGCAAAACCGATTCCACTGCACATCGCTCCCCTCGCGGCCCCCCCCCCCCCCCCCCCCGCCCCCCGACGGGCGCCAGCTGGCCGCGGCACCAGTTCAGCTTGGCGCCCTGCTCGCGCCTCTCGTTCCCCAGCGAGCGGTGGGCGCTCCGGGCCGCCTCGGCCGCTCATTATCCGCTCCCCCGGTCGGACGGGCGACGTTCGCACAATGGCCCGTGGCGGGCTGGTTCGCACGTGCTGCACTCGCTGGCCGCCGGTCGCCCGGGTCCCATCGATTGGAAGGTCCTCATCGCTCAGGTCATCTTGCGGCAGCGGCGCCCGCGGCCAGGTGGACCAGCAGGAGGACTAGCAGGTGGACCATGAGGTGGACCGGGCCCGACCGGAGCGGCGCCGAGACTCCGTCGTCCGGCAGTAGGGAGACGCGCGACTTGCGACCGTGCTAGTGAAACTAACTGGCCTGTTGTAGCCTACGAACACATTCGTGAGACGAGCATTGCTTTTTCACAGAGGGCAGACGGTGAATAAAGAGTGGAAGTAAGGATTCCGTCAAGTATGTCCTACTTTTACGCCCCACTTCTAATTGTTGTAATTGTAATTGTTCTAATTGCTGTTCTCCCGTCCCTGTATTTTTGTATTTTACTCTTTCTCATTCAGCCTTTTCACCTGAACCCTCTCCCTTTCCAATCACCTCACGCCAACTCAGTCCCTTTAATCTCCCTCCCACCATCTTTTTATCTATATTTTTCTCTATGTAGCTTCATGTGTCGGTCTTTCTCTCTCTTTCCTTCGTTTCTCTCTCCTTCCCCTGTTCTCCCACACGGAGCCGAGATCGCCGCCGGTGCCTGTGGCCGCCCTGGCTGCTCCTGGTGGGTGACGGTGCGGCACCGCGGATAACCCCCGCTGTCCCCTCCCCTCCCCAGCCATTCATTATGCGTCACCGCGAGCCTAAACGCCCCGTTGTCGCACTCGTGACTCGGCGAGAACATCGCTGAATGGTGTCCTTGCTAGATAATGATTCCACCGGAGTGTTAAAATGGCGTCCTGCGCGTTTGATCCCGACACTTGCCGGTTTTCGGCTTCTGGCGTTTCTGATTCCTTCCATCCTTGCAGCGCTGCTAAGCTCGGCGGTACGAGGCGAAACTCGCGCGTTCCCTTGGGATTGCCACCCTTAGAAGCTTTTCCAAGTTGGTCTGGAATAATTTATCAGACCTTTCTCGGTTGACTCCGATCCCTTTATTCTCGCGATGATAATAATGGGTCTCACCTGTCGGACTCAGCACTTCCTGAAATCTGATGGTAAAGTCGTCCCGTCGAATCGGCTTTCCTCCAAGCATGAGTGGCGTTATAGCTGGTTAGTTAGCGAGCTTAATTTTTCCAGCAGGAGATTACGAACTCATCCTAACTCGCTGCTCGATAGTTCCTAGAAAGCAATATGCGTTAATGAGTTACGACCTAAAAGAGCTCCCAAAAGATCATATAAAGCCAACCAGGCATGCTGTTGGTTGACAAGAAAGCAGTTGACTGTTTTGGTATTTCATTGCCGCGAACGCATTGAGAACTCGATATAAGCTTAACGTACATCATGCTTTCGTCTATGTACGGATCCACGCTTATTAATGTACGGATATCTGAATTAGGCTTTTGGATGCCTAATGAAATACCATAAAGACTTCCCATGGACCTGTATAATCATGAGCAGGTTCCTAAAACATGCATTTCATGGATTACTTCATTAGAATATGCTTGACTATGGTATGTCTACTTCTGCCTATGCTGAAAGCAGAAACTATCAGCGTGTCGGGTACTTTCGCTTGCATTTGCTTGTTCACCTCTCCACTTCTTGCTTCATTTAGTACTGTCGAACCACTCACAGAAGCCGGTCGGCGCAACTTGTCCGCGATAGCTACACTGGCTGGCACTGCCCAGCGTCGATTGTTGCCAAACAACGAACCTGCTAATCATAACAAGAACACTTTATAATTTACGTCAAGCCGCAACAACTTATCATTTCGAGACAGCTTGGGTGCTTCGAAGCAAGGCCATCCAAGCAGCACAGAGTCCTGGGTGTGCCGCCGCCCTGAGCTGAACTCCACTCCCCCACCCCCCACCCCCACCCCGTCTGCCCTTCGGCGCATGCGCAGACGCCCTCTTTCTGATGACGCCCATTGGAGCCATACAGAAGCCGCCGCCTCAGCCGGACGCCATCTGTTGCCATTCTTCTGACCGGCCCAGCACTAGGTCGATGAAAATCCAATGAGCGGCTGCATGAAGAGCCAAAAATTACGCGCCACGAGGGTGCTAAGCCGGCAGATTACGCGCCGTAATTGTCAGCCGAGTAGACGGTTAGGCCTGAGATTGGGGGCGGCCTCCACATCCGTAGGGCCTGCGGGCTCTCTTTGAGTGCGACTTGCACGCTTCTGGCAACTCTAGGGGATGCGGGCGATGCAGGCTCTCACCGAATAGACATAGCCGACCTAGTCCTCTGATTGACAAAGCCATTACAGGATCTTCAAAAGCTAAGAAAGCGTTAGAGACGCACCTTGAGGGACACAGGCTCTTGTGGCAGGGACTGCTGTCAAGTCGTGCGGAAGTACAATAGGCTTCTTTGGGGTTTCTGGGATGAACTGAAAGATCCGGCCGATTTTTCCAGATCCGTCTCAAGCTCCCGCCACGTACAACACGGGCACTGTAGCCTGCGGACCCCCGTTGAATACTGCAGAGGCCCCACGGGCCTCTCTTGTAGACACTACGTAGGCGCCCAGAGCTCATACTGAGCACCACCGAGCACCACGGACACCCTGCGATCTCCTCATGGGCATCCGAGAGAGGCTGCGTCTCCTCTCAGACATCTCGAAGACGCCGGAAGCCCTCTGCGAGCAGACGAGCTGCCGGCTGGTTTTTAATAACCCTTCTGGAAGCCCTGCGGCTGACAGCGGCCAAGTCCCGAGTGGACTTTGGCGGCTGTGATTGTCGGAGACGCCCGCCCGTCAGCCGAGCGAGCGGCCTTTGTTTCTATACATGAGTCGGCGCGGCGCAGCTGGCGCGGACGGCGGGCGCGCCGCCGGTCCGCGGCTGCTGCCAGCCGGCGCCCAATTAGCATTTGGGTCGGCCGGCCCGCCGGATTGGGCACTTCCTCGCAATGAAATTCATCTGTCTGAGTCGGCACTGCGAGACATTGGCCTTCTGTTGCGTTCTAGCTCAGGCGTTTATTTCGATCGGCTAATTAAGTCTGCTGTCTCGTTTTAGGTTAATGTCATTGGACTAGCGGAAGGCCGACCTCACTAAACGGTGTATTTTAATGCATTAAAGGCATAGAAGTCAGGACAATCGAACTACATATAGCCATAGTGTCGCGGAGCCTGATGCCAGCTGTGGAGAAACGGTCCCAAACGATGGCCGCGGGGGTCAACTGAGCTACATATGAGGAGAGCTAATTCCACTGACCAAACCCCGTCCAGTTACTGTCCCAGCCAACGAGCATCACATTCAGCCAAAACGACCATTTTACAGAAAAAAGATGATCAAAACCAAGCAACAACGAAAACTAAATGGATTACACGCATGCAGATAAGGCTTTAAGGAAATGAGCGCCGCACATGAAAAGATCCTTATTTCCGCACATCCGTACCTTGAAACGAACGCTCCATATTGCAAGATATGTACGTGCGTCCCTTATTTAGACGTCAAAAGCTCGGAAATGGGCTTCCCATGCTTCTATGCATTCAATTTCAGTTTATCTGGCTTTTCAATTTGGATCAGGTACTCATTCAGCCATCTTTTATGAACTTTACCGGCCTGCCAGTCTCATCAAAGAGATCCCAAGATCATTTCGTAAACAGTTTTGAAAAGAAGCATGATGTCGTTGCGAAAACACACATCTGGGCCTTCAGAATACTTATTCTGCAACAAAACTTCGGAAATGGGGTCGTAAAGGAGCATGTCCCCCTGGAATTCAAAGGAAGTTAAGTAAAGAGATTGCATACACATGTGGTGTTGAAGCAACCGTAGTGATCATAACGTTCTACTGTTTTACACATATAGTTGTTATGTTCACATGTACCTCGCCTCGAAATAACAGCTGCTCTGCAAAATGCTGCAAACTAACGTAACCAGCATATATTTTTGGAGAGTATACATCTTGAAATCATGCGTAACTGCCATCCCTAGGTGCGGCATACGTGGCCAAGTGACCAGTATCAAAGGCAGCCCAACTGCAAAACTGCGACAACCATCGAATAACCTGTTTATTTCTGTTTCAGACAACGCAAACGGTGAGTTGACGCGAACTGAGCAGCGTCACCTCCACGGTACGTATCAGAGCGCCCAGCACCTTCTGACATCCAACGGCCACCGACGGCACCCAGCTCCAAAACGGGCGAGCAGCGAGCACCCATGCCCCATCCGCTCGCAGCGCTTGGCGGCGGCGGGGCACGGATGGCGTTGGCACACCAGATTTAGGCCCAAATGGGCGGCGGTGCGCCCGACTCAGGTCCAAATGGGCGTCGATCCGCCGGGGGAGCGAGCGGTGGGAGGGTGCCGGACGGCACGGCAGCGGAGATGGAGCCGTCCGGCCTCTGTTGCGCCGTCGGCGGCGGACTCGCTCGACGTCGGGCCGGGAGCCGGCCGCGCACCGCCGGCGCCGTCGGGTGGCGGCGGCTCGCCGCAGCCCGCGGCCCCGCATGCCAGCCAGCCCCAAATCGGATTTGGCGGATTAGATTTGACGTTCGTTATGGCCGCCTTATGTGACGAACCGTCGGCCACTGGTGCAGCAATCAACTTAGCGGCGCGAGCTTGGCCCAGCGGGCTCCAGTCTCCATTGGCCGGGCCCGTCGCCGATTCCTGCCGGCGCAGTCAGAGGCGCTCTCTAGGGGGAGGGGATATTGGGACGAACGTGAGGCACCTTATCTCGGGCCGTGGAGGCACAACGCGTCTCCCTCCCTTCTTCCCCGCTTTCTCGCGAGCTGGAGGCGCGCGTCTGGAGCAAAAGACACAATCTATCGCACCGACAACCGCTCCTGCGGGCGGGATTCCTGGCGATTTCCGGCCGCTAAAGGTTTTCTAAATGAGACGATGCGATACGGTCAGTGACTCGACGGGCGGCGGGGCAGTAGGAAGCGAGATGGGCGCCGAGAATGTCGCGAGCGCCGCCAGCCACTGTCAGATGGGGGCCAGTGTCGCGAGCACCGTCGCTAGCCACTGTCAGATGGGGGCCAGTGTCGCGAGCGCCGCCAGCCACTGTCAGATGGGAGCCAGTGTCGCAAGCGCCGCCGCCAGCCGCTGTCAGATGGGGGCCAGTGTCGCGAGCGCCGCCAGCCACTGTCAGATGGGGGCCAGTGTCGCGAGCGCCGCCAGCCACTGTCAGATGGGGGCCAGTGTCGCGAGCGCCGCCGCCAGCCGCTGTCAGATGGGGGCCAGTGTTGCGAGCGCCGCCGCCAGCCGCTGTCAGCCCAGAGTCAACGTGGCCGACGCCGTCGCCGCCGGGGCCAGACCGGAGCCAGCGTCGCCGGTGCTGCTCTGGTGCCTCCGGCGGCGCCTCGCCGCTGGGACGCTATTTTGGCCGGCGCCGCTAGAAAGAAGTCATCAAATATTGATCGCTAGAGAGGCAAACGCCGTCCGGCCCGCATTTACATCTGGCAAAACGGCGCGGCAACTTGGGGAGATGGTAGTTGGTGCTGTGGGAGAGAGGGGTGGGGCCGGAGGAGGTAGGAGGCGCAAGGGAGACGAATAGCTGGCGATAGTATAGGCAGATGCACCGACAGGCTCCATACATCTACCGATAGATTGCATGCATGCACCGATAGCCTCATGCAAAGAGAGAGAGAGATAGAGAGAGAGATAGGGAGAGAGAAAATGAGAGAGAGAGAGAGAGAGAGAGAGAGAGAGAGAGAGAGAGAGAGAGAGAGAGAGAAAGAGAGAGAGAGAGAAAGAGAGAGATAAGGGGAGAGAGAGAATGAGAGAGAGAGAGAGAGAGGGAGAGGAGAAAGGGAGAGGAAAATGAGAGAGAAATGAGAGAGAGAGAGAGAGAGAGAAGAGAGAGAGAGGAGAGAGAGAAGAGAGAGAGAGAGAGAGAAAGAGAGAGAGAGAGAGAGAAAGAGAGAGTGAGAGAGAGAGAGAGAGAGAGAGAGAGAGAGAGAGAGAGAGAGAGAGAGAGAGAGAGAGAGAGAGAGAGAGAGAGAGACGCGGGCAGCTCGCTGGGGTGGGGTGAGATTATTTATCTCCCGGCCGGGTTATTGGACGACTCGGTTAAGCAGGGACATACGTTCGTGTCGGTCCTGAGTCGGCCATAATTGACACTAAGCGCAAGTTATGACGGAGCGGGTGTCTCCCGTGGGTGCTCGCTGGATGGTGGCAGTTCCATATGGTTTTCCGTCTTTACTTTGGCCTTCTGTATCATAGTTCACGCAACGACGTAGATATGGGATCATTGACATTTATGATGAAATGCAAATGTCAGCTTTTCGCTTGCATTAGCCGACGTAGATAAATGCATTATGCTTTCAACGGGTGGTTGGGGGCGACTCACTTGCTATCTCCACGAGCTTTTTCGTCGAGGGGAAGATGGTGTAGCGTCAGGATGCTTGTATAATTGTAGGTTTAACACCAGAAGCTTGCTCGATGCGCCTCAGCGCTGTTTAATCCGACGTGTTTGCGGTGAAGGATGACAACGTCACGGCCAGTCGGGCTGCGTTAAGGTCTCAACAGTCACACATTACTGGGCTGTCTTCTATCTTACCATCTTACTTCGCTATCTTCACACCAAGAACGGCACATCGTACAATGATGTGCCGCTGAAGCGATCAACATTGGTGCCGGTGCCAGCTGTCGGTCCAGTTCACGTCTCTGATCCAGACGCCAGCGCCCAGAGATCTACGGCGGCCCATCATTCGCTCGTCTCTCCAGATGCTGTCGGGCATGCAGTGGAGCGCAGTCGATGCTTTCAGGCGCCGACGGCACGTGCTGCAGAAGGCGCCGCCGGCTGAGACATGATACCGGGCGTGACGCCACCCCCGGCGGGCGGCACTCTCCGACGTCGTGACAGCATGACAAATGGCGTCAATTTTCGTGGTAGATAGGATATTGCTCGGCTAATCCTGCCACTAATTAAATCCGAATTCCTCCGCGGTCCGTGCGGTCGGTATGCGGCGGTCACGTGTGTGCGGGTGTCGCTGGCAGTGTTGGGACTTCGCCGAAGCCACCGCCGCGAAGCGAGTCGGAAGCGCAGGCAGCGGCGGCGAGCGTCGGATCCCTCCCGGCCGCCCCGCTGGCCGGCGCGGAGCCGCAGCCGCCGTGCCTCAAAAAGACCCTGCTGGGAGAAATTAAATTCCGACGCATCCGTTTATTCAAAGGAGCATTACGCGGCTGCTCTGTATTCGGCGGGCACGCTGCACGATTCGTCAGCGGTCCGAAGAGGCGAAGAGGCCTCTCGCTGCCCCCAGGGCCCGGCGCTTGACCTCGCGCCGACTGTAGGCCGTGATTACGAGCCGCCGCCCTGGGGCGCGGTCGGGCCAGATTGATTGCTGGTCCTGGGGATGGGGCCAGGCAGAGCTGCAGCGAAATGGCTTCTGGTTGACGGTTGTACGTCCGCTTGGTTTTGGATGCTGAAACGATTATCAGACAGACTTGGTTGAACGTAGACAGTCTTTGTGCTTTCATTGTTTCCCTTATTCCGTTTTTCTCTCCTCCTCCTACTCCTCCTTCCCCTCTTCCTCCTCTTCCTCCTCTGCCTCTGCCTCTTTCTCTGCCTTCCTGTTGTTGCACGTAGCATGTTTTTAATTCAGATTGACCATTAATCAGTCTCACTCGCAAGGCCTGAGGTTCGCACCAAAGCTGGGGACCTCTGAAGGTCCGTCCCGACTGGCAGTCTTGGGAATGTCACATGGGCCTGCTCCGGTCAGTCTGACCCGTGGAGGCCATCGGTCAAACCGTCATAAACCGCCTCGTCGGTGGTCGATTCGATCCGATCAATACTCTCTCAATCTTCACCGGCGCTAATCACCGCAGGCTGGTGAGATGCTCCGGCTGCCTTGGCGGGACGAACAGCCTCAAAAGGCAGCGCGTCAGAGCCCGTTCGTCACTGGCCATTCGATCGCACCCGGCCTGGGCCCCGTGGTCAACTGCGACGCCGGCTTTGCCGTTGCTGCTGTTCCAGAAGTCAAAGTGCTGGATATTTCCCGCGGGAGTGGTCGGCACTCCGATCCCCTGCTTTGCTGAGAGGGAAGCTTGCTCTCGCCGTCTCTGCTGGGGTTTGCCCGTTGCCGTCACGCGGCGGAGATGGGTGGGCGTGAGGCATGGGCTGTGGTGTCGCAGAGGCTCCACGGCCGTCGGCTTTCAGGGCGGAACAAGTTTAGAAAGAGCAGTGACGCATGATCGTGGCGCCACACCTCTGCTTCCCCCGGTGGGCCGTTGCGACAATGCTAGTGGACAAACGCCATGCAGTGTTTGTCCTCCTCCTCCTCCTCACCCCCCCTCTCACACGGAAGTACACGGACATTTCGCTGGTACACTGGGAACATCTGACGTCCGTCCATGTCGTCCAAGGATGGAATACCATCAGTGTTCACAGTCTGCAGGACACCCTTTCACTAGCACAAACAGTCTAGGATTGGTGCCGCTGTGAGTGTTGCGGGTGTTTCTTATAAAATGGTTCTCTAGCGATTGCCTCACCGAAAGTACGACAATTTTACATTGCTGATGCCCAGTCGACAAATCTGAGTCAGACCACATAGCGAGTCACTTTACAAATGCATGACGCCGGGTGACGGTTTAAATCAAAACCTTGCGAGGAGTTTGTGAACAAATACTCATGACATGAAAGGTGGTCCAAAGGTGATGGGAAATGCAGAGCATAGTGTCATCATTAGGATACATGCAGCACTCATAATGCCAAACACAACAAAAGCAGGACATGACGACCTTTCTTGCCTACATCTATGTATCTTTATTTTGCTTAAATGACGTACATTTGTTTGTGCTAGGTCTGATGTGTCCAATTCAAGATTAGGCTAAGTCTAATGCAAGATTGCGTTAAGATACAATGTCAGTCGCATATCGTGCATGCATGTATTTTATGAGATGCTCCTGCACAAGGACAAGATCATTAAATTCGCAATTTTATGCTGAGGAATACAAATTATGGCCATATGTCACTAGTTCAACTTAAGCAGCCAAGATTGCACTTTTTGTGGGCACCCTACGAAACAGTCATGCGGTCGTGTTTTCATTTCGTGTGAAACTGCATGGGTTCACCTGGTTGTAAGTGTGCAGTAATATCTCCTGGAAATGAGCAATATCCACTTACGATTGTAAGTGTGGGGAAGGCGTCGGGCTATGCTATGACTTCCATACAATAGCCACGCTCCTCACCCCACCCCATCCCCCCTCCCCCTCCACTCCCCCCCCCCCCTCTCGTCCCGGATGGTCGCCTGAGCACGGCGCTTCGTCACTTGACCCCAGTCTTGAGCGACCGTTTAACCTCATGATTGGAGTCCAATCGTCTGTCTCGGCGGGTGGGTCGGTGCAGCTGACCGTGAATGATATTCTTTGTTCCCGGGCTGGTCGCTTCCCCGGGGCAGCATATAGATGAAAATGAATCTAAAGCAGGTAAGGCGCTATTTCGGCCCCTATAACTGGGATATTCGTCTTCCGGAGGAGACCGATCGTTCTGTGCCGCCGCTGCTCTGTGTGATGGATGGAGAGCCGGATATTATGAACAGGGAAATCGAACCGCCGCCCCGGGCCTAATGCCCTCCTGAATTCCGTCCGCCTTTCTGTTTCTGGATGGAACCTCAAGTTCATTTGTAACTCGCACGTGGCCGTGCTGGTCTTACCCTGTGGCGTTGGGATCGACTACATTTTCAATTAGTCAGTCCACGTCGTGAATTTTGATAGCGAAATTTCATTTTTGGTGGGGTGCTGCCTTTCTGTTTCGTTTGCTAAAGACGTGCTTCAGCGCCGTTATGGTAATGTGAAGGGTGAGGTGCCGGCTCGATTTTTGGTATTTGCGTTCATTCTGCGCAAATATGAGAATATTTCGTATCTTATATAGTCGTGCCAAGGGCTGCGTGGGGAAAAGACCAATGTAATTCAAGAACCTTGAGAATGCACTGGTTGGTTGGGCCATTGCTTGCAGTACGTTTGTGGGATGTGGTAACCCTGCAATGATTTGAATCGAGTGTTGCATGTGGTAGCCAATACAGTATTGGTGGTCACTGTCATCCTCAAGCGGTGCCTGAGGTGCTTTCTGCTTTCTTCTCGGAATCTTGCAAAGTCATTCATATCACATTGCAATACGTCGTCAGGCTGAAATCCTTCTTTATGCGCTGATTTCCAAGACATTATTAGTACCAAAACTTGCATTGCAGTGTACTAGGATAGCGCCCCCTTGGTCCCCCAGCAACGACATAATCGATGGTCTCAGCGGATTCGCACGGGTGGAACTATTAGAGTGGTGGATAACCAATGCGCTTCCATTACTTGGACTACCTCTCAGCCTGGAAATTGTGGAGTGGGATCCATGTCTGATCTACTATGATGTACTTCCGACGTTCTGAACCCTTCATCAATGATGCAATGACGGACTCAATGAGATACTTCGTGGTGCCCACAAGTTCGTCCGTGGTTGTTCTGTGTTGTTCTACGAGTTTTTCTCTCGGAGATTGGTCTCGTCAATGCCTCGGGGACGCCCTGTCCGTAGTTGATCTCTTTAACATCCGTCTCTGCCACTTTAAACTGACTCAACCTTCGTCTCACAGTGCCATATTTCGGATGGTGGAACGTTCGCACATTGCTTGTACCAGACTACAGATATCTCAGAACTTTTGGGTGAACGTCCTGCTGTTCCGTAACAAAATCTGGTTTTTCATCATAGCACTAAAAACGCCTCAAATTCAAACTACCACAGTGCAATAACTAGTGGTCGTCATCAGACGAAGCTTGGAGAGCATGTTTGCCGGTGGATCAGACTGATAAGAAAACACCACGTGCACATGCTTATTTCGCGTACGAGTCTAGTGATGGGAAAATGACAACCAGTTTCCGACTGCATTTTGTGAATCATAGATACACATGGATGCTAGCAGATCAATAACTTCCAGAAAAGGAAATGCATTGCACCTACGAAATGCCGAAAACATGCCGAGCATGGCTTGCGAAGTTGACAACACTGGCTGTGATGGCATCACTCTGAGGCTCCTTGGTCGGTTTCTCCGAAACCGCCCACCAGAACCCGCGGAGGCACGGCTGGCGCCTGGAAAGTAGCTCGGTCTGCACCCAGTAGCCAGCTGCGGGGTCAGAGCCGTCTGGGCGTGGGAACACGTGCGTGGTCCTCAGCTGGCTGTGTCTCAGGTATGGAGCCAGCTGCGCAGCCCCGGGTGTCTGTGGGTGCCGCGGATACTGCCGGCGGTGACCCGAGAGTAGCCGGCGACCAGCTGCCGCTGTGCTGGCTCTCCTTCTCCACTTCTCGAAAGGGAAGGACGGAAAGGCAGGGAAAGAAAAAAGGGCAGGATAGAGTGAGATAGGGAGAGAGAGAGAGAGAGAGAGAGAGAGAGAGAGAGAGAGAGAGAGAGAGAGAGAGAGAGAGAGAGAGAGAGAGAGAGAGAGAGAGAGAGAGAGAGAGAGAGAGAGAGAGAGAGAGAGAGAGAGAGAGAGAGAGAGAGAGAGAGAGAGAGAGAGAGAGAGAGAGAGAGAGAGAGAGAGAGAGGGCGCGTGAGAGAGAAAGATAGTGAGGAGGAAGCTAATAGTTCGAGGAATAGTTGGAGAGGTAGAATAAGATATGCAGAAGAAAACGAAGAGAGTAAAAGATTGAAAAGCGCAATAGGATATAGACGAGATATTGCGAGGTAGAAAACGTTAAGCACCGTCCGAAACAATTAACTTTCTCGTCGGTATCGTATTAACTGCGTTAACAAAGTTACGAAATCGGCAGATATAGCCTTAGTCTGGCGTGTGCGCTGTCGCAGGGGCCTACGGACAGACACCCATGGCACGCGGGTCAGAACGCCGCTGCCGCTGGCCGCTCGGGCCCGCCCGGTGCCGGCGAGGTCAAGCCAGGTCGCTTGGTCGCCTACGATGATTAGCGTGGCTGGCTCCAACGACGGGATAGAGTGGGGTCGGACCGGACCCCTACAGTAGGGAGAAATGAAAGGGAATGAAGAGAAAGAGAGCAGGAACGGTGAGAGGAGCACGGAAGGGGTGGCGGGAAGAGATCGTGCGCATCGAGGCTTGACACTGACGCACCGGAAGTCGGGGTTCTATCGTTGCTGCCCCATCATCAAGGAGTACCAATCTAGAAAAGACCTGGGTGTAGTTGATATAGAGCTGATCCACATTATAGTCGCTTGCATGAAATATCGTTGGGCTATAGATCATGGCGAAATGCCTGTGAGCACATTGCCTGTGGGCACTTTACACTATCCCGTACGTTAGGTATGAATGCGAGCGAGAGGATCTACGAGGTTTTGACAGACTTGACCCAAACAGAAAGGCTCAACAGCCTCAAGCTGCTGTTGGGAACAACACAAGACACGTTGAAGAGATGTAGAGCGTGAATTTGTTATTGGCACCTTATAAATCAGCTGCTCCACTCTTTCACCCCTTTTCGTCAAGTAAACCATCCTGAAAAAGGCTGATACGTCTCACTGAAAGTTAAAACGCTGTACCTAAACAGTACGGATAATTTGTTTATGCCTGTGTACGTAAGGCGTCGTGTTGCTCAAAGCACGCTGCGGCTCCGAGTTACTGTAATGTTGGGATGTCATGACACCATGCGTCCGTGTGCAGAATTGGTGACCCATCGCATGCAAAATGCTCCAACTCATTTCTGAGTTGTGTTGAGAATCCTCATTAATGACACTTTAATTGATAAAACATATCAAGGCTGTTTGGTTGTATTGAAGCTATGCAGTCGTTATAAGGACGTCGACCCAAGCCTCTGAGCTCTGAGATTTTCGTGAAGCTGATGTCTCAGAGATCGGGCTGAACCCCGCACAGGCTTGCAGAACTATCAACTGTAGTGTAATCGAGTATCGATTTGTTTCAGAAGACCGGAAACTTTTTATTGGTATGCTAAGTAAGCAACAGACTGAAGAGGACGTCAAACAGCTGTTTCAGCCCTTTGGACCAATTGAAGAGTGCACTATTCTTCGTGGAGTTGACGGAGTTAGCAAAGGTAAATACGAATCCAGAACAAGATGGGTCGAGGCTGCAGCCTTCTGTAGAAAACTACTGCAAATCGAACTTTATTATTTGTCCTTCTATATCGTTGCTATCGGTTTAGTACGCGATATGATGGCTGCCTTATGTCGCCAGACAGAATTTTTGTATGCATGTTGTCCTTGAGGTATGCTTTGAATGATTCACGTCCGCTTCAACATGTACAGCTGCATCACCAATGTTTTGGGCTGCGCTTAACTCTGTAGAAATCTTAGTTGTAGCTGCTTATTTAGAACTTCCAGCATAGCGCAAGTTTCTGCAACATCCTTTTGCCACGTAAGCTTGTTTCACGGCGTTGATTTTTAAGTGCATTTGTGCGTATTTTGTGGGATACTGATATCAGATGAGAATGTATAGTATCGCATGCCCCTCACCCTGGTAGGAACGGCGGGAAACACGGGCAGTCGAATCCTGTACCTCCTGCTTTCCAGATGCGCGTCTTATCCACTGCGCTACGGACACCTCATGCGCCATTACTTTTTTGTTGATCACCTCACGTATGTGCACTTGGGCCGCACCCGCCTGCTTTAGCACCTGGTCCATCTCACCGCCATCAGGTGTATAGAGCGATCTAAAAAATACCTTACCCTCCCCTCAAATCAGAGCCATATAGCATACATGAATAAACCTGGTTAAACCCCTAAGATCATTAGAAATTTACAACATGCCGTTGAAGTAATATAACTACTGCGTTGATTTCTCACGTTATGCATTTGTCAGCCTTGATATGTACTCCCTTGGCCATGCATACCATACGCTCAAGCTCAATCTGCTTAGGTTTCCGAGCCAGATCGAAGTGTTCGTCCTCCCAAATGTCACCCGCGACTTCTCTGCGCTTGGCTGTCCAACTCCCCGCAAGGCGTGTCCAGACTAACCGCTCACCACCCCAGCCCTTCAAAGGGCTATGCACATGCGTCCCTTCTTGACGCATAACCTCCCAAATGTCACGGACCTTTTCTTCACACCTAACGTTGTCTCTTGTTGATTCTCTTGTCCCGTTTTCTTTCAGATCTAACCTTACAAAGTCTCCGCTTAACTTAAGTCTCATGATTGATCTCCACTCCGCTTAACTTAGCAATAAAATGATATGAAGCAGCCACTTTGTTTCTACCTCAATCATCAAAGCTAGAATAAGCTAAAGGTTGTCCATTGAAAATACGCTGGCTACAAAAATAGCTCACGAAAAAGCGCCTGAGCGATCAGGTTCACATTCTGCGAACACAAATCCCATGCAAGGAAGAACGCTCCAATCACTCCGCATAAACACCGCCATTTATTTCGAGCCATCAGCCATATTTCTTACTTGCCGGCAATCCACAATCCACTCAATCATGTGCCCGCAATCATGCAGGCATCTCTGATTGTGTAAGCTCGTTTTCAGACGCCAGCAACGTCGTGCGTTTAAGACCATGCGTATACCGTGCACTTCGCAATAAGTGACGTGATGCTCAGAGATGGCAGACTGTGACTTCCGTCTCGTTTCGCGCGCTCACGGGGTATCTGGGTGCTGAACATCATCCCGCAAAAACACGTCGGCTGTGATGAGCGAGTCTTCCCGGTTTATTCGCCGTCCCTTGGTCTTCAAAGACACAATATCGCCGTGTGAACTCATGATGATGACACCCATTTGATGAAGTGGCTGGCACTTGAAGGTGACCTCACTCAGCGGAGCAATGACTGCATTCATAATTAAATGGCTAAGGGCAGCGTACATTAATGACGGCAAGGACGGAGCAGCCTTGTAACATACACGATATTTATCTGAAGATGTTTAACTAGTGTTTCGGGAGCGCTTGGCTCGTCATTGAGATCAGCTGGAATAATGAGCGCGATCCGTGCATCAAACCCTTCTCGGCTGGACTTTGATCTTTATACCATTATGTCCTATATGAGTCTTGAATGCTGTATTCTGCTTCAGGTAGAGCGCATCTAGGTATTGAAGCACAACGTCTTCCGTTTTATAAGTTGGGAGCTCTTTTGCTGAAAAATGACCTTCAATACAACAGAAGGCACCGGTTAAACGAAGTTATCAAGCAGCCATTCGTTATATGGAGAACACCGGACGTTTTGAAACTGTCACGAGTGATCAAGGTTAAGCAAAATATTGAGATGGAAAGAAAAGGCATGTGAAATACAGAAAATATTCCAAATTTGTGCAGAATCTGCTAATACAAAGATGCCAAAACAGCCAGTCATTCGAGTTTGTCTTTACTAATATGCTATCGACGTTACAACGCTGAGGGCTGTATGGAATGCAGGAGACAAGGCTGGACAGTGACGATTACTTAAGCCGAGTATAGGTTAAAAAGCGTTTGTTACAAACATAGCTTGCATTGCACGAACATCACGAACATTTTGGCCATTCAGGCTCTGACGCCCAAACATCCAAGCACACTACAGTGCGAAGGGCTCCCCGAAACACGGACGACTGCGTCAAAGGCTTCGATGGCACGTACCGAGTTCAAGGATAGGGAAGCAAATCGCTAGCAGGCAACAGTTGCCGATCGGAGGACACATACACTGTAGCCTGATAATACAAATATAAGAAGGTTGCGTAATATAGGACACTCTTCGCATTTGTCATGTAGGAAAGGCTTTCTTGGTAGTTATGGCGTGTGCTGCACTGTAATGCAGTATGATTGGAGTGGCAAGAATAGGTGTACAGCATCGTTCTATGATGCTGTCTCCATTTAGTTTCACAAAAAGGTCACCGAGGAATAAAAGGAATGGAATGAACACACTCTATGCGGTGTGTTCCATACCGAACGAGATGCTGGTGTCGTCTTCAATGACTCTTGCAAAAAACCCTCGCTGGGAGTCCAACTCACGGGCTCAGAAGCTAAGAATATCATTGATATGTCGCATACATAGTCTTGGTATCAGACACTACAAGTGTCGGCAGCAGTAAGATATAACGTGAGTCTCAAAATATTACAATCGCTGCACGTACGTTACCTTCGTCCAATGCTGAACACACAAACGTCGTCTTGTGACTTGGTTCGACCAACGTTGTTTAGGTTATACACGTTTACAAAATAATTGGCTGGTCGTGGTCGACGCTGATACAAGTTGGCAAGTTTCTTTATGACCTGATACGGGTACGGGTAATAAAAACCTGTCTGCTCGGCCGTTTGTGTCGCGCAGCAGTTAGAGGAGAACGGTGTACTGCGTAGGGCCTGAAGGGTTGGACTGATGCTCGTGATGCCCTCATTCGAGTTGAGTGATGAGAGAGAGAGAGAGAGAGAGAGAGAGAGAGAGAGAGAGAGAGAGAGAGAGAGAGAGAGAGAGAGAGAGAGAGAGAGAGAGAGAGAGAGAGAGAGAGAGAGAGAGAGAGAGAGACTCCTCATTCGAGAGAGTGAGGATTTTTCTAACCTTATATTCGGTATATGATAACATGTGGCAACATATGGCAGCCTTTCAGGTTGATTATCGGTATTTCGTACAACACTGGGCGGAATACTGTGTAGCTTGTGTTAGGAGGGTAGCTCGAATGGTGATCATTGCAATATCTTTCTCTCGGCAGTGCTTGCTCATATTCAAATCTTATTCTGCATTTGGATTGCGCTAGTTCTAATGTTCATTTTTGGGTCAGTTTTGTTCACTCGTGACGATGAACACATGTTCGAATTATTGAGGTTCTCAATATAACCAACCTTTGCTTGATGAGGGTTTATTCAGTATCGCTGACACACTAAAGAGCGATTATTTTCAGTATTATCCAAACTCTCAGCTCATAATGCCGAATATCCAGCAGCTTAAAGCATTCTCTGTTATCAGATTGCTTGTTTGCTATCAGTTGCGTCCCATCTGATATGCGCGAAGTAGTCGAATCTTGCTCAAAAAACCTTTATCTGCAGCAGACATAGCTGTTGCTTTTTCTTTGAACAACGCGTCAGCTCAACGCTACTCTTCACAGCCGGAGTACGGAGAATGCAGTACACAGAAGTGTGTCTGCCTGTTTTGCACCCATTTGGGGCTTGCTGTCAGTGGCGTTTGTGGTTTAGCCTTAAGAGGTGCTGAAGTGGGCCGCAAACGCGTCCGATCGTCTGCAGCTGACACAATGGACACACGAGGGCTGTTGCCGAAGTATGCACCACTGGTAGTGATGTTTTCAAGTGCATCAAGTATCTCCTAGAGAAATAAAAGCGAGGGCCTTTCGGTATGGCTTTATTTTGCAGCTCTCGCCGTCTGTTTGAAAATATAGAAAGTTGATAGAACACGAGCATTTGTTACGGGCTCGTCCTGGCCGTAAACGCTGGAGCATGACAGCGATATCCATGTCATGACGTTCAACAATGATGACCGGATATTGGATTTCCCTTTCTGTTAGGACGCTTAAATGTCGTTTCTTTGCTCTCAGAAAAAAAGGACTTCACATTCAGCAGCATATATTATGTGTCCAAAATCACGAAAACTTAGGGTTTTACACAAGTACAACATAATGGCTTAACTTTCACTAAAATTATTATAATTATTCTGGGTTCATTAGCATAATCAGTGAATCGTATTACAATGTGGCGCTTTCTTTCGGCAGGGTGCTGGGTTATTGCAGCCAGTGATTCCCGTAGAACGGCAGAGTCAAGGGGAAATCTGTCAGCGCCCCAATGCTGAAAATAGCGATCGGTTAATGGTGATACTTGATGGCCAACCATAATGCAGTCGAAAGAAGCCATTAAATGTACGAATATTTCAAAACTGTTGTATTTATTTTGACCTTCCCCAGCGGTTCATCGCTAAGAAATAGCCAATCTTTCGCCGCCGAAGATTCAAAATGGCGTCTCGACCTGCCATCACTGAGTGTGCTTAAGTCGTAATCGAGCAGTTGCCGGCTCCACGCCCGGCCATATTCAAAGCTTCCTGGAAGAGAACTCGCCGAGATTGCCTCTTAGAACTTCCCGAAGCCAGCGACCAGAAGTGATGAGCTCGACCTTTATGGCGCTGTTTGGATGATGACTTCTGAAAAGGTCCCACTGATTTGCAGTGCGTTTCACCCGGCGGCCGCAGGTGAGGCCCGGGCCGTCTGCGGGGCGACCTGCACCCGCGGTCCCAGCCAAAATCTGGTAGTGCCCCCTCCCTCCGGCTGGATGTGATACGCACCCGCGGTCTCAGCCAAAACCCCGCAGCGCCCACCCTGCTGGCCGTTTGACGCGTGCTGGGCAAACGAGACGGGCCTTCCGTTCACATGTTTGGCTGCGTGTGTGAGGGCTGCAGAACGTTTTCGAGTTTGTGTCGCCCTGTTCTAGATTCATATGTCCTTTGCTCTATTGTAAAAAACTTGTTTTTTGTTACTTTCCTAAGCCACCACATGAACCAGAGAATGGTATGTGAGAGAAGTCCTTTTAAAATTATGCGCATGACGACTTTCGGAAAGGACTAAGCCATGTGGTTCATAGGGGGAACCGGACCGAGTCAAGCTTTTGTGAGTTTCGCTGGTCCTCCGGTAGATGTCGGTGTGTCCGAAAGCCTGGAGATCAGCCTATCCCGCGATGCACCTAGTAGAAGCGATTTCTCTCAAGACTCCCGTAATGGGTGCAGTTTCATGTACCAACGAAATTCCTGACACCTTTTGCCCTATACCAACGAAATGTTTCTTATGCTACCTCCTTCAACCATCAATTCTAAATTCAATGCCACCTTTTTCATCATAATTAAAGTTCGCTGAAACTTATATCCGGGCCAAGATGAAAATGCACAACTTTGGAATCATTTGGCTCCCGCTAATTCTGAGATCTAAGGCCCATCTATTGCCAACAGGAGGAAGAGACACGCTTCTTTGTTATGCCTCCACAACTTATGATACCATTGTACAGCATGTTCCACATCCTCACAAAGGTCGCATGTGCTGCCAATTTGTATCGACCTTCCAAAGAGCCCTGCCCTGATCCCAATGTCCAAATATTCCAACCATGAACTCAGTTCTGGCTTACATGGCATGCTAGATTACTCCGATGCAGCCTCTGTCTACTATCAGCTTGAGCTATAACATAGCGTTGGGATCTTGCCAGCCACTGATTGCGATAACTATAACCATTATGGTTATTGTTGTGACGATAGCAATAACAATTGATGACTGCTCCAGTCAACTGATTGAATTGGTGTCAGGAATTTCTGAAGAATCCAGCCTGCGGTGACTTACACTCTCATGTATGGGCTTGGTTTCCTCACATGGTTGTGCGATGGTGTCCGATGGGGAAGATGTGATAACTGAACGAGTGGCCTGCTTACCTTAGTGAGAAGATTGACATAGCTTGCCCAGAGCGTACTTTTATGCAAATTCATATGTCTATGGTGTGGACACAATTCACAGCAGTGATCTACAGCTTGAGCTATCATTCGCAAGGCAGCAAGCGCGAGGAGAGCAGATTTTTGGCCTGTAGCGTTCCTTGCGCGGATATTTGGGCGCGATGACGACAGGAAAGGATTTTTTAAGAGAACCCGCACAAAGAGTTGGTGTCATAACTATGCATGAAATAGGAAAGTGAATAAGATGTTGAAGCACGACCTGAAGAACGCAATAGTAATATTCGTCCATAAGCAGCTTGGCAGGTGCTTATCAACAAACGGCAAGTGCATGAGAAAACCTCGATACCAAAATCCTTCAAATTAGGCCTTTTAAGGCAGGGATTTTGTGTCCCGCACGCTACCACAGTGTGGTCTTAAACGTTTTTTTAACGTCATCATCAGTTATGATTTTTTGGGATTGTGACAAAACTCGACTGCCTTTTCCAATCCAGCCATTCGAGGAGGCTTTTTTGAGCGCATCAAACCACAGAAGCAAGGGACACACCAGAGCGCAGCTGTGTAATCTCGCCAAAGCGGTGTGCAGTACGACCACAACGCATAGGCGAGAAGCTGGTGCAGCATCAGGATAAGACAAAAGTTTGATCTCCTTTATTCCTTGCATCGTGATTGGCCTAATGCTCAGTAGCCCCTCCCCCCCCCCCCCCCCCTCCCAAGCCCACCGAGTTCCCGTGCATGTGGCTAAGCAGGAATGCAAGTTCAGTCTAAACCACCACTAGGCGTTCATAGTACACAGTTGTTCATTATCTAATATGCAGTCGCCATCAGACATCAGCAACGTGATCAGCCATTCGTAAGTTATATGCATAGCCTACTAAGCGCTTTAGTTAGCGTGTGAGCGTTAGCTGAAGCGTTTCATAAGTCCATGGGAGCAACGTTGTTGTTAATTGGATCACACGTCGGAAGGAAATGTACGGCACGCTAGGTATGGTTTAAATGGCTTTATGTTCAAACGTTAAAACAATCTAGAAAAACGGATACATATTGATCAATGAACGTACGTTTAGCAACAACACCAGCATTATAATTTTGTAAAATGTGACATGTCTAAGAGATGACTCTTCCTAGGTTTCGGACCCAGCATCTTATGAAAGCCGTGACAGTTTTGTCTCATTCGTTAGAAAATACAGCATTTAACATGTAACCTTTACTCAAGCTGGCTGCGTAGCTTACGTCATTTGCATTTTGTGTCTTTGGGGATGGGAATCACGTGTTACCTCTCCCAGCATTTTCTTTCAAACATGGCTGTGCTCAGGCATAATTCGCCATCGATGAACTACCGCATGTCTGTGCCACCGCGTGATGTTTTGGTATGACGTCATTGTTTCCACAGGCTGTGCTTTTGTGAAGTTTTCGTCACACCAAGAAGCACAGGCGGCGATCAACAGTTTACATGGTAGTCAAACGATGCCCGTAAGTACTGCCCGACTATGTTTCTTGTGACGTTGTGCATTGTGTTTTTTTCATGGCGCATTGTACACCTCATATTTTGCTCAACACGGCGAGTGCGCTTTATTTTCATCCCTATATGCATTGTAACCAGTGCAAATGTGATCATGAGCAAGCGTGAGGACAACTTTTTTCTCGCAAATATCACGTTTCCGAAAACGGGAGACATCAAAACAAAATCGGAATATTGCATGAGCGTGACGTGTAAGAAGGCTCTGGAAACTTACCTCGTTCGATGTAGTCCCGCGCCTCGTCATCCTACACCCAACCTGTTCTTTAGATTGTCTCATTTTCGGACATAATGGCACTGGTCTCTTCCACTGAAGATCAGTTTTTGCCGAAAATGATGGATGAAGGGCAAAGGATAGCGGACTGCTCCTCCCCGCCCAGTCTAATAAAGACCCTCCCTGCACTGGCTCCCGAAAGCTTCATCCTGTTTGTTTTTCATTCTTCTGGTAATTTTGAAGGCAACCGTTTAAGTCGAGCCTTTCGTTGCTGAATGAGAACTATGTTATAATCAGTCGGTTTTCCCACTGTGACGACATTGTCCGCCGGGACCTCCCTGACATCAGCTCTTCTCAAACGCGGCGGCCGCGGACCAGCAGCTGGCACGGAAAATTAAAGTCATCCCGGACATCCAGAGAAGACCTCGTCGCCAAAACCATTTCTAATTCGTCTGGGGCCTCGGCGGCGGTCGGGCTCCAAAGCGTGGCGCGCCGCCGCCGCCTGAGGCCCCGCCGGTGGCGAACGCGGCCGGTGCGCCGCGCCCTCATTACCCCCGTCACCGAGACATGTTGCGCTGGCGGCGGCGCCAATCAGGCGGGTGGCGCGTGCGGACGGCGCGCGTGTAATGACGCGGCCCGCCGGTCCGCGCCACGTTCGCCGCCGCGGGCCGCCATTAGGGCACGCCGGGCCCGCGCGGACGTGCGCCCCCCTCCGGCAGCCGCCGCTGCCGCCGATCGCTGCCGCCGGCCCCACGCGCTTGTTGACCGGGTCGATACCGGCCGGCGGAGTTTCTCAAATTGGCGGCCGACAGGGTCGGCGTCCGCGCTCCACCCCAGCCGTGAATTATTCGGCCGGCGCGCGTGCCATTTCCAGTCGTAAAGATCTCCAGTAAATCAGTGTATTGATAGTGCTCTGAGGTGATCTTAACGGGCCATCAATCTGTCTTTTCAGGTCGGTCCAACTTGGGCCGGCCGGCGGCGCGCTCCGACAGACGCGCCGAGGCCCAGGCCAATCACTTTAAGGTCATTAGGAGTATTCTCCGCGCTTCCAGACATCCATTTGTCGGGCATTGCCGCCTGAATAGCTCGCCGAGTGGCTAACGCCGTGTTAGCAATCTTTTCTCAAGTGAAGGTCTTCAAGATTCAGAGCATGAGTTTGAAAGTAAATACAAAGGGTGTGCTGATTGTGGGGCGGAAATGATGGAGTGACCGGCGACGGCGCAGTGCCCAGCACTGCCTCGCAGCCCCTCGCTGCCTGTGAGCTGGCCCTGGCAGCCTCAGCCGGCGGCTAAACTTTCCTCCCAGATCCGGTTAGCGCTGAAGGATTTACAAAGTTGGCCATGTGACGGCTCTCACTGCTGTCCGAAGTTACCGTCGGCCCTCGGCGGCGCCCCTTCGCTGCCCGCCGCCAGTTTTGCTGGGCGCAGATTCGACTCTCTGCTGGTGTCAGGCTCGAGTTGACAGGCTGTCCTCGGCTGTCACTCAACGGTGCAGCTCGGCTGGAATATTGCCATCGATCGTTCAAATTTGTTATTGGTTTCGAATCTAGTTTGCTGTGATTTAGCATTTAAGATTGTGAGCTGTCTTCTTTCCGTCATGTACGGATTGAACTAGGCTACGGTTCGGTGCTCCAAAATTTATTCACATTTTATTCCCCAAACAGCTCCACCGTCTAAGATCTGAGCCGAGTTAGAAATGATGTGAGTTAATTTGACCACCGTAAAGGATGTGTCCCCACCAAAGCTGTATTTTCCCCTAAAACTTACGTCCAAAACCTTCCACTGGCGCACGAGACATCAGCAAGCTTGAATCCTACTCACTTGGGTTCGTGTACGAGGTGGATAGGATCGGACTGTGCACCGCGTCAGAAAGACACCTCGCGTTATGACCATCACACTGTTGCCCTCATTAGAGTGGAGGTGTATGTCTCGCCCTCCTGACGTCTGATAAGGGGTCACAACAGCATCCTTGCGCAAAATCATGCTCGCGAAAGTATTAGCAAAGCAGCTCAAGCATCTCCGCAGCATCATACCATGCCCTCAAATCTCGCGTTAAGGTTTGGCCCAAGAGTTGGTGTTAAAAAATAGGGCGTTAACAAGTAGCACACCTCCTTTAACCGGTTGCCTCACCCTGTTTGCGAAGCACCCATCATACCATATTTGAGGGAATATCATCGAGATACGTCGCTCGGCCTGCATGACCTGCTTCGCCGTGGCCCGAGCTCAAGGAACGACGCCCAATCAAGCGGCCGTTCCTGACCTGAGTCACCCACTCTCATGTAGTCTGCGTTTTCCCCACGTGCAGCGATCAAAGTTCAGGCTCTAGCCATGTTAAAAGGTCGGCCCGAGGTGATCCACTTCACTGAAATCCGTTGACATGAATGATTGACAGGTCTTGAGGTGACCCTTGACTGCGGTAGGTCTGACCTCACCATGACCTGTTGTGCCGCCTCAGGGAGCATCGTCTAGTCTAGTGGTCAAGTTTGCCGACACCGAGAAGGAGCGCCAGTTGAGGAGGATGCAGCAGATGTCGGGTAACATGGGCCTGCTGTCGCCGTTCGTCTTCAACCAGTTCGGGGCCTACGGAACCTACGCCCAGGTGGTGGATAATGTGAGTGTACATGGGGTACCCAGGTGTGGTGATAATGCGAGATGACACACAGGCTGCTCTGTGCAGTATTTGTGGCGGAATGCAGAGGGTCTTTAGCCGCCACGGACATTAAACTCGCGCTTCATTATGAACAAGGCTGCAACTGAAGTGAGGCTTGCGGTCAACGAACCGGAAACGCTGTTGGCTCAGCACTCCGGCCTGGTCAGTTGTGTCATCGACAGGCTTAGATCTTTATAATGACGGGCCGTGTCACCAGGCAGCTTTCAGCGACAAATATCACACTTTGCGAAAGTTTTGCTGTGTATGTAGGCATTAGCGTACCATCTTCTTGATCGGGGTTAGAGTTCTGCAGCATTGCGAAATCACTACAACGCCCCCTCCTTATTCGATTGACATGGGCAAGGTGAAATCATTAAATTCAAAAAACCGCGTGTCCAGCTGGGTCCAGATCTTGACGACTAGGCGTCACAACGACATCAGATCAACACGTTTGGGCGGGGGAGATAAGGGGAAATCGCGCTGGCCCCCAAGCAAAAATGTGGACAGATGGATGTAGCCCAGCACGTGCTACCAAATGCAAGGTATGGGTCTCCCGGTCTTGCGTGTTTTTAATGACTGATGCCGAATCTAGGCAGCCGGAGAAGATTAAGACGCGAAACCAACCACAGTGTGTAATCGAACGTGCGGTCCTGAAATCACTGTCGAACGCAGCGCTGTCCGATCCAGCTTGCCAGCTAGGCCAGTAATATTGTACGGAGACGGCCAATGTCACATTTTCCGAAACTGGCCTCGATTGCAGCATGCTGTGTTTTAAGCCGAAATACTGGACCATGCAAATAACGTCGATGAAGACAAATTCATTAAATTCGAAACATTCGTTTCTATGCATTGCTTTGGTCGTGATGAAATGTTTCGCCCTCGCACAAGCATAGAAAACGGCGCACTTTTTAAAATGTGATGAGTGCATTACGTAGGCCCGATTCAGCTCATGTCGGCAAAGGCGCACATAGGGTTACGAAAGCGAAACATTCGTTTTCTTATGAAAGCCTATGCTCTTGCATTACCCCATTGGGTTCAAGCTCGCCGATTCTTCGGTGAGGCCAAGGCGGATTTTATGTGCAAAACTGGGTAGTTTCAGCCCTAGGAAAAGTCCGCGGACTGAAGCCCTAAAATACCCATCAGCGGCGGTCTGAATCTCGGGACATAAAATAGCCCTCACTTCGGTGGCCCTCCCTGCCGGACCATCAAGAGCGCCAGGCTTTCCCGCATGACGGCCCTGTGGCGAGAGCCATTAAACAGCCGACGGCGGGCGGCAGACGGCGAGGCGGCCGCGGCGCTCGCGGCGCGGGCGGCCTCCGTCCGGCCGCTCTGGTACCGTCCGCATCGTCACAGGTGATAGCATGCCCCTGCCGGCGATTTCACCGGGCGCTGCCCCGACGTCAGCGCCGAGGAATACGAATAAGGCGGAGCGGAGCTGTCTATGCGGCGCCGTCGGCCCATATGTTCATGGGAGCGTCCCATAAATTGTCGGTGGCAGCCACAGTTGACTTCCCGCCGATGTAGATGCATGCAAGGAATTTCGGTGGCACTCGTGTAGCGTGCTCCAGTCTGACAGTTATAAGTGGCCCGAGGTGAAATCTTGCCAGCCATCTTACCGCGTTGGTGGCTTGTGCTGGGATGCGCAGTGCTTTCGGTGGGCGGAGCAGTGAGGAAACGAACGGATCATGGCGAAACGGAGACCGGAAGTTTGCAAACGTCCGCGCTGTGCCGAGTATGATACTTGTTGATTGAATTGGCAATGGAAATTGGCAAAAAACGCCGCTGCTATTTATTATGACTGGTCGGCATTGATATTCCAAGACGTTTGCCTGATCCGTTTTCTCTTTTGGAGCGCCGATGATACGCAGAGTATATAAGTCATGGAATATAACCGTAGTCATGATGCTCTACGTGCTTGTGCGGCCATTTATGCCCAGACGTGCTAGGACCCTCGAGATTATTTTGACACCTGCCAAATATAAACATCCACGGCAAAATGTCTGCTACAAATTTGAGTCATGCCTCAGAAGTGGCAGTGGCAGCTTTGCAAGTTATGAGGCAATTGTGCGAAAGCCTTTGAGATGGCTCTGCCTTGGCCCGCTCTTTAGGGTTCAGCTGAGGGGCAACAGAAACAGTCAGCACATGACAGCGCGCCTTGTTGTTGCACCATCGATGTTGGTAAACAAGAGGGCTCAGAATGGCTGCGATCCACGTCTCCTTGCATTCGCGATTGGACTCAAATACACTAGCTGATATAGTTCATTTGTTGAGCCATATCTGGAGCGCCCCAGGTGGAGTCGTTCATCATTTTAGCATAATTAGGTCGGCGGCCCGGGCAGCACACACGACATTAATTCAGATTGTGTGGCGTGTTTCAATAATGGACCCGTTAATAGCGTCCCCCTCCGGGACCCGACCCCACTGACGTCACGGTGCGCGACGTCACTGACGTTGCGTTTCTGTCGCGCAGCAGCAGGCGGCGCTGATGGCGGCGGCGCAGGGCAGCTACATCAGCCCGATGGCGGCGCTGGCGCACCTGCCACACGGCGCGCTTCCCAACGGCATCCCCAGCACCATTGTGCCCACGTCCACAGGTCAGTCAGCGCAGCCAGCGGCGTCGCCCTCCGCCGGCGCCGCGCCCCCGGCGGTCGGGGCACATCTCGAACAGGTGACGCGTGCGACCATGTTTCAGAGAACTCTCCGCGCATCCCCTGTGATACACGCTATTATGTGGTGAGAATTGGGCGGCCGTGGCTGCCTTTCCCTGTTCAGTGGTGGCCTCGGCATCATGAGTCTCGTTGCAGCTGCTTTAAACATGATGGTTTACTGTTGCCTCGGAACAAGGGCAGACCCGTAACAAAAAGTCGTCACAGACGCTAAAACACTGCGCTGGAGTCAGCCTCAATCTTTGCCTTCAAACGTGACCTCAATAGCATGTCTTTGTCGTTGTTTACGATCGTGTTTTTGCGCCAGACAATTTATGTACCATCGCAGGGTGTACGCATCTTAAGCTGTGATGCATTTTCGTTGTGTTCTCGAAGTCCACGGGGAGACCACTAGCCCCTGTATTTCGGATTCCAGGATGCCGTGCGCCTTGTTTTGCTCCGTTTCTATTTCTGTTGAGCCTCCCGTTAACTTCTGGTTGTAGTAGCTTGTTTATTTATACGGGCAAAGGAGGTACTGCCAAGAACGACCCACGCTTGACCAACTTCGTCAAATTGCCAGTTTTACTGTTTCTTCGGAGCAAAGGCGGAGGCTTTCGTTATGCATCATTTAGTGGGGAACGTAACGGTATAGCTAACGTCGACTCGGCTTGAGATGGGCTGGCTGCGTTCTGATCTCATTCGTACGCTGTCCTGCTTTGCCAGTCTCATTAAAATAAGTTTTCAAATGTCCCTTTTGTAAATTCAGGTCACAGCTTTGCCGACTCTCGCCATTTTGTCGCAGAAAAAAAACAGAACGAAGGGCGTGTTTCCTGAACAGCGGCTATTTTGAGCATGCACTTTTGTCATTGCTTTTCTGTAGAAGTTCCACAACAAAACACTTTCATGTTGCTGCTGCTCTGACGGCGGCTGTTGTTCAAGGCTGTGCCTTGAGCAGCAGCTTTTCTGAGCATAGACTTTTCTCATTGCTTTTCTGTAAAAGTTTCATCACAAAACACTTTCATGTTCCTGCATGCAAATAGTCATTATAGGATGAGACCGCCATTTCCCCTCAGGCCGACGCGGTTTTAGCCGTCACTGAAAGCGAATGACTAGGCGTGTTTACTGTGCTGTCACTTCGAGGATGAAAGAAGACCTGGCGGCACCGCGCAGCAGCGGCCGAGCCGGCGTTCTCCCCTCCCCGCCTTCAGCCCGCAGCGAGCGAGCCATTCATGCAGACCGCCTCTTTGTCCCTCCGCGCTGCAGGCGGCTTTGAACCGCGAGGGAATAGCTTTGTGACGATACTCATGCAATATGTATTGGCCGGCTCACCTGTGCGAATTTGAATGTCAAAGGGGCGCGTTGAGCTGCGCCTGGCCAGAGGGCGGCCGAGGCGTCAAGACATCGCCGGCAGCTAGCGTGACCGCCGGGTCAGTGCGCCGCCGCTCCGCTGCCGGCTCCGCCACGCGTGCCGCCCTGTCAGCCGCGGACACGAGCCGGCAGCGTCGCGCCTGATGGAGACGGATGGCCGCGGCGCCGTCGGCCGGCGCCGGGTGACAGGGCTCCTGACCGGGCCCCGGGGACGACGCCGCTCCTGATAGGGACTGATGAGCGTTGGCCACGTCACGCGGCGTCGCATGACCGCCGTCCCCGACCGGGACCCGGCCGGGCCGTACCGAGCGCGCTGGACGGCGCGGTTGGCAACGAGGGGACCCTGACGCGGCCCGCGGTGGTGGCGCGGCGTGACTGGTCGACGGGTGTTGTTCGACCGAGTCATGGCTGTTGTGTTATTCTCGGGCCAACAAAAACATCCAAACCATTCTCAAACCCACGCCACTCTTGCACGGCTGTGGCGGCTTCGAAGAGGCTCACCTGCACCAGACTGGGGAATCGAGACCTGTCAGTTTTGAGCCGTCGCTTCGTGAGCTGACGGCGGCGCCCCGCCTTACTCGGCCGCCCACCGCCGGCTTGAAGCTCGGGCGGCGGAGGCGGCGCTCTCCGTCCTGTTTACTTACTGAGCAAAGTTTGCTAATTTTTTCTGATTAAACTCCCTTTCGCGACGCTGATTAACTGATGGGAAATGCTGCAACCGCAGCTGCGGTCGACCGGATTAGCGCGGAAGTGCAGAGTTCTGCGGGTTTGGCAAGCTACGAAGTTGTGGAAGTGTTAAGAGTTAGGATTCGTGTGCATACACCATGTGGAAAAACAGTTTGCACGCGTGATGTACATCAATACGCCGAACTCAGGAGCAATTGTACGAAGCTAGAATACTCGTTTCAGCCTATTTCACCTCTGATTCTTGGATAGCTGTACGTGTGTGTTCAAGCAATGCATGAGTGATGCTGCGTACTGCTTTGAACTTATCAAAGCCGTTTTCATCCTGCAGTCTCGTCACACCCAGGAGGCAGCATGCGGCACCGGCCATCTCCCGCGTAACCCTCGCTCCACCTCTTCGCAGGCTCTGCTCCGTCGGCCAACGGCGTGATCCCGAACATGCCGTCGCCGACCATGTCGACGTTCAGCGTGGGCGCTCCGCCCTCCTCGCAGCCGGTGGTCTCCGAAACGGGCGTCTACACCAACGGCCTGCAGCAGTCCTACCCGGCCCGTGAGTGGTGGCGCCGCCGCGGGCTGGCGCACCGCGGGGAGAGGCGTGGGGGTCGCCTGAGGCGCCCGCTCGTCTGAAGTGGGCCGCAGGTCGCGAGCTCTCGCAGCTCACGACTGTGCTGGCTTGGGGATCGTTGATTATCGGAGTGTTGCGGGAAGGCACTTCGTGTGCGTTTTGAAGACACAGGCCAGTAATGCTTTGAGGCCGCGCCATCGTCCGCTAGAGGGCATGAAATTGCGCAGGGCCACGGTCACCGCCCAATGCTTATTTGTTGTTTCTAACGTGGCGCAGTGTCCCGGTGTTCCGCCGGCACTCGAGGGCGCGGCCGATGTGCAGCTAGGTGATTGATCTGCGAGCGCCCAGCAGCTAGTGGACGATAGCTTTCTGATTTGCACATAAACTGAGTCTCAGACCATTGGCCTCCGAGGTCTCGGGTCATAGGCCACTGAGAGCCCACTAAAGTAGAGTCACGACCTGGCTCCGGATCGGCGCTCGGGCCACCGGAACCCCGCCAGGAGCAGGCGTCGTCAGCGGGGACACGTAAATCCGCTCCGTCCAAAGATCGCGCCGGCACGGACGCGCCCGTAAAACTCGCGTCCCCCGCCGGTGCCTGCCGATGGGTCGGCGAGTCGCGTGGAAAGGCCAGGGGCATTTCGGCCGGGTGCGTGGGCGGCGCTGGTGGCTGTTCCGGAGCGAGTTGTCGGCGTGGGGCTTAGCACCGGAGCTCGAGCCTTGAGCGGTGGAGGGCCGGCCAGGTGGGTGGTGAAGTGGATTGTTGCGGTCGTGGCGCGATGTGGTGCTCCCGCTTATTCTTGCGTTTCGGGGAAAATGTGTGTCCAGAGCCTACAATGTGCGGTTTGCATGCCGTTATGACATGGGATTATAGCCACTAACACACGCGATGCATGCCTGAACGGTATGTGTCACGGATTTGCCGGCATTAAATCGGGCACTTTTAGCTCGTAATGAACGACGTTGCATTGGGTTCAGGTGCCGGGCACGTGTAACGTAACAGGTGTCCCTTTAGCACTTCGTTTGAAATGCTGTTCAGCGGTTTTAACTTTGGAATGGGAGGTGTACGACCCACAACACCGGTTAAGCTTCTCCACTTCACCGGCGTTGTAAACATGAGATTTTTGCACGGCACAATCGATGTCGTGGGTCCTAATCACACGTATTTTGACCACGGGGCTGCGAAGACCACGACGATTCCACGCCTCACGCCAGCAGTCACGCCAGCGTGAGGCCATGACGTTATCACGCCAGCAGTCACGCCAGCGTGGAGCCATAACGTTCTCACGCCAGCAGTCACGCCAGCGTGGAGCCATAACGTTCTCACGCCAGCAGTCACGCCAGCGTGGAGCCATAACGTTCTCACGCCAGCAGTCATGCCAGCGTAAGGCCATGATGTTCTCACACCAGCAGTCACGCCAGTGAAGCCATGACGTTCTCACACCAGCAGTCGCCAAACGGGCCGGTGAAGCATCACCGCCGGGCACGCGCCGCTGCGGCGACGCCTGCCGTGGGCGAGCGCGCCGCGCCGCCGCGCCACTGACGCCGCCGTCCGTTGCAGTGCTCTCGTCACCGACCCCGATCAACGGCGAGGCGCTGCAGACCCAGCCGTACCCGGGCATGCCGTACTCGGGCGTCGGTGAGTGGGGCGCCGTCGGCGGCCGCTGCGCCACCTCTGGGACTGGCTTTCGGTGTCGTGCGCTGCAGGTGTGGTGTGGCCCGCGGCCCGGCCGGCCGGCGGGTCGGTGTGTTAGTGGCTGATTGGTCGGTGGACGGCGGCCGGTCCGCGCCGCCGGCGGCGGCGCCCGCTAGGACGCTGTTTAGAGTGTTGCCCGGCTCGTGGCCGCGCGGCCGCCGAGGCGGGACTGCCCGACGACGAACGAGTTTGGGGCGCTCTGCTCTGCAGTTGTGGGACGTTAGGGGATCACCTCCTGGCCCGTTGTCCAGATTGGTATGGGCACCTGTTGGCCACGGCTTGAGCACCGTCGGGCAATGCCGTCGATGGGCCTTTGGTCTGCCGGCCACTGGTCTGGTTACTGGTCAATGCCGTTCATTGGTCTGGTCACTGGTCACTGCCTGCCACTGGTCTGGTCACTGGTCACTGCCAGTCTCTTGTCTGGTCACTGGTCACTGCCGGCCACTGGTCTGGTCATTGGCATTGCCGGTCATTGATCTGGTCACTGGTCACTGCCGGTCACCCGACTGGCCTGAGCAGCTTTGCTCGGCTCTAATGACCTCAGCACCAACCGTTTCAGAGAGTGGTGTTGGCATGTCTCGCATCGCCCTTTTTACAAAGGGCTAAGAGCCAACAATTTCAAAGAGAGTGATGCTATAGTGAAAGAAACTATAGTTCGACGATATACCATCGTCTGTAATTAAGTCCCTTCTATACAGGGCCCAGATGGGACATCCAAATAGTCGTCGAATCGTGATGAGGATGTTTCTTACAATACTGAATACGCAAAAGCCCGGCAAAGATTTCTTTGAAGTTTTGCGATTTTCCTACCCTTTAACAGACGAAATGTGGCGCCATTTGGTATCTCCAGTTGTCACACAGCCTTATGCACGTTATCGGGGAAGCATCTTGTTTTCGTCTGGTGGCATGTATTCAAATAAAAAAGCCCCAGTAGATGCATAGAGAAAGCCGAGTCGTCAAAATAAAATGGTCATAGAAAACCCGGCTTTCTACGTCTAGTTTATGCGACCAGAAAAAGATTAAAGTTATGTCAGGATTAGCTTCGAATGACTGTCGCTTTCTTGTCCTCTTTCAAGCTTAGCTTTGTTTACTAAACGAGGCCGGAGCTCGAACCTCTTAGTCTCGAACATGCTTTGATTTACAGCCATCCCTTGTCGCGAACACCGGTCAACGTCATGACAGCATTCATTCTCATTGTTGAAAGGAAATTAAGATGACTTTCTTACAATAATGATATGCGTGGTATTCATCAGGTTTGTTGTATTTTTTTATCAATTTTCGGTCAAGGGCCCTGCTCGCGGAGCCAAAACAATCAAATGTGATTCGTCTGTATCATCTGAGAGTTAATTATCAGCCTCCACCCATGAGCTCATCAGAGGCCCTCCATGTGTGGCGTGATTACTTCTGCGTGGCGAGCGCACTCTTCACCGATGAACTCGCGTCTATTTCGAGCTGCACTGAACATACCACGCCAGTTTTCATCCTCCGTGTAGCTCTTCGCCCCTCCTTCTGTGGATTCCGTTTTAGGGAAGCCTTCTGTCGGAGCTAAGAACAAAAGTGTGATGTTTTGAGCAATGAACGGACATGGGATGATTTGAACATGTTCGAAGAGAATTATTTTTACAATGCAATATTTCTCCAACTCAGTCGTCCTGTATGACAATGAACTTCAAAGAGCTTTCAGGCTCTTGAAAGGTCAGTGCTCATGCATGATTTTCTGGCGTATTAAAAGGTACTTTAAACCATTTCATGCATTAGGTAACTCTTGTGGAAACGACTACTAGTTTATTAGTTTCATATCGGCCATCACGTTATCTTTCCCAACTGTAACTTTTACAACGCCCACACTCACCAATTCCTGACGTGCACACGGATACCGTGCATTCTCAACATTTACCCTTGTGCCATTAGCGAGCTCACGTGTGTGCGCTTGAAACGACTTCCCCCACTTTCACATGTGTTCTGTGTGCACGACACAAACTCGTCTGCCTGCTTTCCCGCGTCACATTTCCGTCGCCGCCCAGGTATTCTGCCAAGCGCGCATTTCCCCCGCATTTCGTCCGTGTGTACTATGGCCTCCATTTCGCTCGTGTTTCGCCTTGAGCAGAAAACTTGGGGCGAGAACTGGCCGCCCGGAGCATACCCTGAGAGCCGTCCAAAGTTGGGAATGCCTGCGCGGCTCGCGCCGAGTGCCTCTGGCGGTCGTGTCGCTCGTTGTCGGCTCGGCGGCGACGGGGACGGCGGCGGCGGCGACAGCGGCGGCGCGGTCGCGCGGAGCCGCTGTCAGCCGGAGCGGTACGGACGGCCGGTCCGTGAGCGGCTGTCACGCGCCGGCCGCGCCCCGGGCTGGTCCGTGACCTCACCCGGAAGGGCAGGCCTTGCCGCCGCTGCCGCCGCCGCCGCTGCTGGTGCTGTCCGCGTCTGGTGCCGGTTCACTTGTCGGCCCGCTGCTGCTGTCGGGCGGCCCCAGCCGACAGCAGCAGCGGTCCCGCCGTCGGCGCCGCATCAGGGGGCGGCCGACAGGGACCCTAAACGGGGGAGGGGGGAGGCGGGGGCTTCCCTTGCGGCTGTGGCGTGGAGCAGGCGGCAGAAACGGATCCGATTATAGATGTACGCAGGTCCGCGAGATTAAGATTTATCCTCGCCATGTGTTGCTCTCATGTAAGCGCACTATCTTCCCAGTCAAAGTGTTGTCCGCGGCCCTCCACACCGGTGCTCTCAAATCGCCACCCTCTGACCTGACAACCGGCGCTCAGACCGCCCCGGAGTCGGCCGCCCTCCCCCAGCTCCGTGTTTGATAGACTGTTTCGTGTTTCTTCCAGCCGCGTTCCCTCAACCCTATCCCCCGATCGTGGCGCCGCAGCCCCTGATTCTGCCCCGAGAAGGTAACGGCTGCCGTCCGGCACGGCGCCCCGCCCCTAGTACCCAGACGCTCCTCAGGGCGCGCGCCGTCCCCGGAGCATGGATGGCATGGATGTCGGCGGCACGTCACAGCGCGCATGTCTGTGGAGGTGCTGCCGGACGCTGTGTGCTGCTCTGCTGCTCGATAGTACTTCGGCGGACCCTGCCTGTGCTGCGTGGGCTGCAACCGAGAATTTCGCGACGCGCCACCGCGTGCTGCAGTAATTTTATGCTAAAAGCAGTTGCATCAAAATATTGGCGATAACGGCGCACTGCGTCCATCTGGGCGATGCCATGGAGATGATCGGGAAGTTGGACCAGCTATTAGATTACCGTTGGACATTTGGAACGAAACCTTTTAAGGTATCTGCATTTATCGTCGCATACGCATGCATTCGTTACTCGCCTGCTAATGTTCTCGCATGTCAATGTTCGCATGCCCTAGGTTCTGTGGTTCAATCACAGAACCGATCCTTTGGTTGCTGTAACCAGTAACTTGGATGGATGCTGCTTTTTCTTACATTTGTCCGACAGCATAAATCATTGCATGTTCTATCGCCTTGTTTTCGTGCTGAGCATGCACCGTCAATGCTTGTTCACGCTGTTTTGGTGGCCCAGCTTCGTCGCAATAATAACGACGCGTCGAAACTCGGTCCACGTTTCGTCGAAACCCCATTTGCGTAGCGATTTATGCGGTTACGTCTCGTCGTTGTGTTAAATTGACTCCATCGATTGTCGAAACCAGCGAAGAGCGAGAGTGCTATTATGAAAGCCCATCAAGTTAATGTGCCCTTTGCGATAAAACTGCCGTTGGATTCCGATGATGATTGGTGGTTGAAGCACGCAGCTAAAAGCTTCAGATCGAAACTGGCGTCGCGTGGGCGCAGTTGCTTTGCCACCGTTATCTCATATCGTCTTGCCCGTCCACCAGGGTGCAGCATCAGTGGACCTGAGGGGTGCAACCTCTTCATCTACCACCTGCCGCAAGAGTTCGGCGACGCAGAGCTCATGCAGATGTTCTTGCCGTTTGGAAACGTCATCTCCTCCAAGGTCTTCATCGACCGAGCCACCAACCAGAGCAAGTGCTTCGGTGAGTACGCCCCCTGCCCTGACAAGAGAGGCGCCCTGCGGACTGGCCGGAGGCCCTGCCGGTCGGTGGGTGACAACATTGAGCGGCAGCGCGGCGCGGCGTGTTTTGCTGCGCCGCGTGCCCGCCTGCCAGCACCAGACCGCGCCGGAAGCGGCCCACTAAAACCTGCTGTCAGCCCGGCCGACATGGCCAGAAAGACGGACTCGCCCCTCTGTTTACCGCTCACTGAAGGCGGCCGACAACTTTTCGGAAAGATATTACCGGCACGCCCACACCACCTGCGCGCCTCTCTGTGATCAAAGGCATGTTTTGTGGCCCGTGCCAGCACATTTTCCGGCATAGTATGATATTTTCATCCTTGTTGTGTCATATTTTCTTCGCTGCACGTGGCTGCAACCAAATGGGGGATATTACGGATGCCTGCTGGTATTAACAGCGCACCATATCCCTAGACACCGGGGTCAGGTGTTTGGCGTTTATACTGCGCTGTGTGCTTCCACCACACCGACAATCGGCTGTGTCCTATTCTATCTCCCATCAGATCGGTCGAGCGCACAGTCGTAGGGTCCAGCAATACGATGTTTCGGGTCCCACCAACCGCCCACTGGCGGCGGCCGCGGTGCGCCGCAGTGCTCGGACAGACAGCTGCAGGGCTCAGACAGCTTCAGTGCTGAGACAGACAGCTGCAGTGCCCAGACAGACAGCTGCAGTGCTCAGACAGACAGCTGCAGTGCTCAGACAGACAGCTTCAGTGCTCAGACAGACAGCTGCAGTGCTCAGACAGACAGCCGCAGTGCCCAGACGGACAGCTGCAGTGCTCAGATAGACAGCTGCAGTGCTCGGACAGACAGCTGCAGTGCTCAGACAGACAGCCGCAGTGACCAGACAGACAGCTGCAGTGCTCAGACAGACAGCTGCAGTACTCAGACAGACAGCTGCAGTGCTCAGACAGACAGCCGCGGTGCCCAGACAGACAGCTGCAGTGCTCAGACAGACAGATGCGGTGCCCAGACAGACAGATGCAGTGCCCAGACAGACAGCCGCAGTGCTCAGATAGACAGCTGCAGTGCTCAGACAGACAGCTGCAGTGCTCAGACAGACAGCCGCAGTGCTCAGACAGACAGCTGCAGTGCTCAGACAGACAGCCGCAGTGCTCAGACAGACAGCTGCAGTACTCAGACAGACAGCTGCAGTGCTCAGACAGACAGCCGCGGTGCCCAGACAGACAGCTGCAGTGCTCAGACAGACAGATGCGGTGCCCAGACAGACAGCTGCAGTGCTCAGACAGACAGCTGCAGTGCTCAGACAGACAGACGCGGTGCCCAGACAGACAGCCGCAGTGCTCAGACAGACAGCTGCAGTGCTCAGACAGACAGACGCGGTGCCCAGACAGACAGCCGCAGTGCTCAGACAGACAGCTGCAGTGCTCAGACAGACAGCTGCAGTGCCCAGACAGACAGCCGCAGTGCTCAGACAGACAGCCGCAGTGCTCAGACAGACAGTGCCGTGACAGCGCCCCGCCCGCCAGGGTTCGTGAGCTTCGACAACCCGGCGTCGGCGCAGGCGGCCATCCAGGCCATGAACGGCTTCCAGGTGGGCATGAAGCGGCTCAAGGTGCAGCTGAAGCGGCCCAAGGACGCCTCGCGACCCTACTAGCGGCCGTCGCCCGCGCAGCGCAGGTGGGTCACTCCGCGGCCTGTCCACCCGGTCCCGCCGCCGCCTGTCCCGCCGGGTTCCGGCGCGGTCCGTTCCGGTGAGTCCCGGTGCGGCCTGTCCTGCCGGTCCCTTCGCAGCCTGTCCATCGTGTCCCGCCCGCCCTGACGAGTCAGGGGTGAACTCGAGCGTCCTGTAGCGAGGACGCCCGGGGATGCTCAGGAGGCTCGTGCGGCGCCCCCCCCCCCCCTTCCGATGGTGGCGTCAGGGTCTTCGCAGAGAGGACTTTGACTCCGTCCCCGCCTCCATCCTGGTAGAGCGATTCCAGCGCAACACATCATGTTCGCTGAATCATATAAACGTGCCTTGGAATGTTGTGGCGCGGCTGCCCAGTACCATCCTGTCTCTCTTGCCCAGTTGCCGGGTGACCATCTGTGACGAGTGGCATAAGCAGGTTTCCTGGGACGCAAAGTTGCGTGTATGTTACTCACAGCGGTCAAATGTCCAGGCCTCTTCCAACTGAGCTCCGTGGCGGAGGATCGATTCCACCCGCTCCTCGTTCGACAGCTGGTACAGGCGCGCTGTATCCGATGTCTGGTCCTCCCTGCCAGTGCTAATTCAGCTCCCCGATTTCGCATTCGCAGCCGGCCATGTCCGAAGCTCAATTACCGGCTGTGAGAGATCGTTGTAAGTGGCCGCCTAACAGTCCGGCGCGTCTGGTTGTTCCCGATGTATCGCCCTAGCCGTCACATCGTCATGTAACGAATAGGTGGCGCTAGCAGTCGATGTAGATGGCTCTGTCGTCGACGGCTGTCACCAGACGGCGCTAGCGTCTGGTGTAGGCGGCTCGGCCGGCGGCGGCCACGGTTGCGCTACCGCTGGGTGTTCACTGTTTCCAGTGTGGTTCCGCCGTCACCTTCCGGGCTGTCGTGTCCCCATTCAGTGTGCTCGCCGAGGATGTTTTATCGTGGTCGTTCCTATACTGGCTGTGCTATAGATGAGGCGGGAGATGTTTTATGACCCTCCTGGCGTCACTTCCTGGTCTTTGATCGACCTGGTGATGTCATATTTGAATCTCATGAGAGGTTTGACACCTAGCGTTCATTATTTCGTTACTTTATCGTATGATGCTAAGATCTAGTCACACAACTCCCTTGAAAATGACTTAATAAGTATAACAGTGGAATAAAGCTACCACGACTAACATTACGTTACATTACTGGCAGCTCAACACCATAATATGTTGAGAAACAATGCTATATTTGATATCACGTAATTTTTTCCTTTTTGTGTACTGAGATTGCATGACTGATTGTTGACCAAGACTGCATGGCATACCACTGGTAGAGAGTGCGTGGTAGCGATTCGCTCACAGGGAAACGAAAACTGGAGTGGGTGCTGGATAGAAGAGGACGTTAAACGTTTAGATGGTAGTCCATTCATATCCTTTTTAGGCCATCAACCTTCGAGGTTCGTTCAAACATCCGCAAATGGCTGTCGATATACACAAACCCGCCGCTGGAAGTATGGTAGGCTTCCCTCGTACTCGTCTGTTTTAAATGGTTGGCTTGATGAGTGATGAATGTAGCCGGCGTATTCACTCCTGTACTAACAGAAGCGGTCATAGGTGTAGGCATAGAGTTGTTTATTTATATTACATGTCCCAGCCGTCCAGTTATAAAATGGTTGCCGAGCGACAGCTGAAGTTGTGACAATTGTTACATAATCCGTGGAAAGTGTATCGCTTCGTGTTTCGCTCAAAGCGTGGGTGCATTTCGGTGCGATTTACACCAAAATTTCAGCAGGTTTTTTCGAACAATTAAGAGGCATTTTCGACCTCTCTGTGATTCTGTACAACCAGCTTTGGGAAACCATAACTTATTCTCAGTACAAAATTTACCGTATTCAGAAACAAGAAAGTAAATTTGGATTTGGATACCTGCAGGAGTCACGGTACTTAAACATTTTGGATACGATTTAAACACATTATGTGCTGTGTTTTTTGACAAGCAAAATAGACCAAACCTCTGGAACATGAATGCATTTCAAAGACTCTGGGCAGATTTGTTTACACCAGCAAACGGGCGAATGTCAGTTCTGCGGCGAGTCTCGTCAGGTTTCGCTCAGCCGGTCGCTTGTGCCATATACGGGACACCATTTCCTTAGAAATCCAAGCCGAAGCAGCTGTACTGTATGTGTTCTCGCTGGAGGTTTGTTGCCAAAACCATGGCAACACGAAGTGATTTGAGACAATTCCTGATCAGGAATGCGCCGGGCAATGCTTCATCACACATCCGCGACGACGCCTTCCAGGCCAAGCTGTGGTGTACCGCCAGTGTATGGCAGATCGTCTCGTCCTGCCTACCACCTCTGGCGCATTCTCTAGCCGCCTCGTCTGTGCGAGAGGCGCGTGCTGGGAGCGGCCGCCGGCGCGCCTGCTTGGCAGGCGTCGCCTCCGCCGCCGGCCATGTATCTATATCGGTGTGCGCTCCGATGTGGTGTGTCACCGACCGCCGCCGTCCTGGTGTTACACAGTGGTGCTGATTGGCTCTCTGTGTGCTGACACCAGTGTCGCCTTGTTCGTTGACCACCACAGCCGCTCGACACTGTTGCGCCTCGCCTCCGATTGGTGTTTTGTGTGCAGATTCGCGGATTTCGTGCGCGTGCTACGCGTGCAAGCAATGGCGTGCTACGCGCAAAGCACTCCCCTCGACAGGGTGCGATGTGCCAAAGCCAGTTACATCCATGTCCCTCCTGTTGCAGATTGCCCGCAGGAGCTTTGACGGCGGGAGGACGCGCCCGCGAGGCGCCCCAGTCCGACATCCCTAGTCCGAGACCCGAGTCGGGTGCCCCCAGTCGAGCGTGCCCAGTCGGGCGCCCGAGTCGCGACCCTGGCAGCAGCGTCGTCCCAGCTCCAGCTGCGCGCGGGATCAGCGACGCCCGCGGCCGCCGCACCGGCCTTTTCTTTGATACTGATCAGTGCAATGTGGTGCAGTTCACATGAGAGGCGACTTCCAGAGCGCGCTCCGCTGCCGATGTATCGGCGGTAGAGTCCGGTGGACGCGGCGGAGTGTGCAGGACAGTGCGGTAGAATCCGGTGGACTCGGTTGACTGGAGAGCTGTGGCGCATGGACCACGCAAATATGGCGTAGACGGTAGTACTTAGATATTTATTGATTGCGTATTGATTGTTGTGCTTTTTTGGGACGTTGCCGCCCTCCCCCCTCCCCAGGCGTGATGCGTTTGCGTGACATAACCGAGTTTAATGACCCGGTTTCGGCACAAATACTTTGGTGTCTGGTCGAGGAGGAGGGAGCTAGTTGCCAACCATGTATATATAGTTACACCCACGTAGTATAACAAGGTGCTGGGAGTCTAGTTATATATGAATGATGTAGATTTATTACAAAAAGCGATATAGGCCATGTAGAAACTGAGAGCTTAAAGTATGAAAGGGTTAGAAGTGAATGTTTTCTGTGCCATTCCAAATAAGTTATTTACTATTAAGTATCACACACGATAGACTAACGTGGTGAAAGTTCCTTCATTACTTGCAACATTCTCATGGAATGTGCTGCATGATTTAAACTATTCAAAGTGTAGGTTGCGAGAGCTGTTTTTGCATGAAGTTTCATTTGGGTCGTTCCAGTTAGATATTTCGTGGGACGGCGGTCAGCAACCGATATTTCATATTATCACAAGAAAGGCCGAAAATAGGTACGCATGCATGACACGCAGCGCTATCTAACTTACAACATAGTACTTAAATGCTTGCCAAAGCTCCTTTTGACGGAGACGAAGTGTCTTTCATATCATATTTTCTTTATCAGTTACACGACTGTGTATTTGTATTCAAATCCCAAGTCCTAGGTAACATTTGTCAGCTTCCTGGGCCGCTCATTTACCGCGCCAGTTAATTCCATGAGATCTAGTCATTCGCAGTGCTTGTCATATGCCACGTATCTCGATATGTTTCTAGTCATGCTGGTCGTTGCTGCAATCGTGGATTATGTTAGGTTGTTTTCACGCCTGCCGCGACGACTGGTGACCGGCTCCGTCGGCCATCAGACAGAGCCACCTGTCCACTGCTGGTGGTCACGTGACACGTCACCGAGCGCGTCGGTCTGGACGCGTGACCCCAGCCCTCGTCCCGTCGCTCACGCCGGACCCGCTGGCGATGGCGTTCAGCACCACTAGGAAATTCCCAGCCGCGTTGTTGAAATTCACATGATTCTATCGTTGTTGACGAGTATGTGGGGGTCCTCAAGGCGAACCAGTTGTACCGTTCTTCGAGCACGTGCGTTCTTGCCCTTCCCGCCAGAGCTGTCTTATGGGTGCGACTAGGCGTGAGTCCGAGCCGCAGCTCTCGGAAGTGCTCAGCATATGGGTCACGCGGTGGTACTGAGCTGACCAGTGACGGATGTGCGTTACTCCCCGGTTCCTTCTGTTGGGCACAAGCGCCAGTTCTGTTTGCTTGCGTCTCCTGTGCGTGGCTAGTAGTTCTTAGGCCGTAGATGCTCCGACTCACGCTAGAAGCCCCGTGGCCGCTGTGTTTGCTTTCGCATATTAAGATCTCCCCAGTTGTATATAGTAGATTATATCACACGCACTATGAGAGATACGCATGGCGCACGGGGCGGCGTAGCTGCGCCACATATGTACATGGCGCCACGTGTGTCCACGGCGTCACGTGTCATGGCCAGGGGTGGTTCATGTGGCCACTCGCCGGCCGCGCGTGCTGCGTCCCAGAGGGGCACACGTGACCTCCCAGGGGCGTCACATATGGAGGCCCAGAGGTGGTACGCTGGTGACCCAGGGTGGACAGCGGAAAAAGGAGGTGTACTTCCCTTTGTTCGGTAGGTACACGGGACCAAAGGCGTCTATTCTTCCTTTTCGGTTGTCCGAGCAAGTAGCCGAGCAGCAGCGCGTTGCAGTGTAAGCTAGCGTGCCCCTCTGGGCCTTCCCTAGTGATATCGCCTAGTCCTAGAGATATTACACCGCGTATTTAGGCTAATGTAAGTGCGGTGCATGTGGCGCGCGCTGGGCCGCCGCCGCGGGCTCGGCGCACAGGCTCCGGGGGTGACACAATATCACGACTGTCGCGCCGGTCCCGGACGGACCGAGAGGGCGCGCGGCTGCAGGGCGCACCTTTTCCATTGCGTGCTTCTGTCGAGCTGGGTCTCGGCTGTCTCAAGCATATCAGAGAGCGGCCGTGCGGGCTCCGCCGCGAACGTCGCCCCCTCCCCCTCCGCAGTCCAACCCTCCCCCCTGCCCCGCCGCCCCCTCCCACCGACGCGGCCGCTCGCACGCGTCCCAGCGCGCCCGGGGGCCGCCCACAGCATAATGATACTCGCGTGGGCTAGTGCCGTGACTCCTGGTGAGGAGCCGAAGCGCACGCCGCCGCGGAGAGACCCGTCACCCCACGACACACCCGCGACACGTTGCCACCCACCTTCAGAACATTTCCATGGACACGGCGAAAAGCGAGAGTGAGAGTGAGACAGGACTGTCTGGGCGCGAGCGAGATCATAAGCGAGTTATTGTGTGACTGATCGACTGATCAGAAATCGCAGATGACTGGGTTTGTGTTGCCGACTGCGTGTAGTTTAGTAATTGATGATTTCTTGAGCAGTTAATTGAGTGACTGATCACGTGAGTGACAGTGAGTGATTCGGTGAATCATTGGAGGATTGATTTATTAATTCAGAGTGAGTGAGCATGCGGCTGGGTATGACAGAGCTCCAGGAACTGATGAGTGATTGCCTCCAAGTCTCTTAACACACGAGAGAAGCGAGCAAGAGAAACAGGTGTGAACGACTGATAGCAACAACACACTATCATGCGCCAAAGGTCACATTCCACGCACGACGTCACTCCCCGACCGCTCGACACGGCGACGGGCCGGCCGTGACGCACCAGTGAGCTCGTGTGAGGCCACGTACAGGGTATTCTCGTCACCCTCCGCGGCACAGCGTCGGGGCGCGGCAGCAGCAGCCCCGCGCGTGTCTGGACCCAGGTAGCTCCGCACGGTGCCGTAACTTGCAGCTTGCGTATTGTATAAATACTATTTATAACAAAATATACTGGGCAAAGGACACATGGCGATGTCTGTTGTTTTCGCTGGAAGGTCTGCTTGGCGGGATGACGACGATGACACCTGCAGCGAGACATATGAGTTGATGTCGGTCGTCGAAGATGTTTTCGAATTCATATGAAACACTCGAGAGGCTGCGAAAGACACTCATTTGTATTGACGGCGGAATGATTCTTTGGCAAATGACCACGTCCATTTGAAAGGAAATGAAGAGCTCAAGCTTTTACTGTTGCGTGCCCCAAATTTAAATGCTCGAGTTCCTAATCTAACCAAGGCGTTGTATATTATATAGAGTATTCACCAGAAAACATGACATTTTGAACGAGGCAGACAAGATCTCTAAGAAGCCATTAGCCAAATGTGTTACGAGTGTCGTGGGTGGGCCCTAATGAGTGACACACTGGTAATGGTTTAGTGAGGAAGTTTGTGCAATGGACAGCTTCAGGCTTATAGCTCCTCCAGCTTCTGGTGTTCCTTTCGTAAGAACGCCAGAAGCCTTATTATATTTGCTTCGTAACGGCAAGGTTATGAGTACAAGTAAGGGGGCTGGTGGAAGTGGTGGTGGAGACAAGGCGAGAGAAAGCCAAAGTACCACCAAAAAGTGATGTGAATAGACAAAGGCAAAATATTAGCTGGGCTGTGATCTTGTGTTCGTATCAATTCTCGCGCTTTCAAGGTGCGACCATTTTTACGCACACACCCGGCGAGAGGCGAGGGTAGACAGACCCTTGTACTTTTTAAACTAATACAGATGGGTCATCGGGATGACGATGAGCTTATTGCTCCGTGGATAGGCAATCCAAATCGATAAGGTTTTTATGTTAATCCAGGTCAAGAAAATGGCTCCAGATAAGCCATGTTGCAAATGAGACGGAGTGACCGTGCCTGTGTTCTTGCAGCCTGAAAGGCAGAAAAGTAATTATGCAAGCATCATCGTGTCTTCTTCGCTTTTTCAGCTTTAAAAATCCTTGGATTTTGCATTTGGGTCAGGTCAGTCAGCGCAGCCTCACCACAGCTGAAAAGTCTACTTGAGTGCAGGACGCATTGTTCAACCATCGCTACCTGCCTACTATGATGAACAGGGTGGGTATCAGGGAAAAGACCGATACATTGACCAGTGTCTAAGCTTGAATAGTTTAAAGAGCGCTCCTGTACTGTAGAACCGCACTTATTGCCATTCACAGGTAGATTTTTGATCTCTGAAGCAAAGGAAGGCCACTACGGTTATGCATGTTTCGTGTTGCTAAGTAAACATTGCATACTTGCTCTATGGTCATATGACAACAATTATTCGAGTAGTTGGGTGTTTTTTCAGCTGGTTACATTTAGGTCATATGCATGGTAATCCGACGGATCAGATTTACTTATGACGCTCAGTAGTTTCCCTATTTGCCATATTGTAACCATACATGCCACGACGACGCGATAAGCGATAGTCGGCTTTAACATGACGAACTGCTTCACGTCAAGGATGTCTGGAAACCACGTGAAGGACCTCTGTCAGGTCGGACGAATTCATGGAGTCATATAATGTATTTGTATTATCATCGTAACGCATTTGTTACGCAATGAAGAGAAAAGCTAAACGAGCATACCAAAATTGTACTAGATGCGTGCTGTAACTGCGATAACAGACAAGGTCAAAGCAGCTCAAAATTTAGATTCTCTATGCAGGCATTAATAATTCGGGGTTATGGCCTTGCTTGACATTTGAAAGATCAGTATCCCTCGTATGGGCATATCCACAATCAAAGCGAGTTGAAAAATGAACGGTTCCCTATACATTACATTCGGTACTAATCATGGCGCGAACTGTGTCTATGGGTGCTTGTCTGTTTTACAGCTTTCTGGCCCAATGTGACCTTGATCGTACGATTGGTGGCGTGATGACCGTTAAACTGCCCAACAGAAAAACATGCAAATTTGAGAATTTTCATCTTACATGTACACATTTGAGGTCCCAGCAACAGCAGACGAGGTTTCGTTTGTCATCGATTTTACGTAATACGTTTTCTGTCGCGATTTATATCGAAAAAGTATTTTTAACGCGCAGATTTCGGCTTAGCTGACAGTTAAAGAGGAGACATCTTTCCAAAAAGACATTTAATTTTGCTAATGTTACACACAAACTGAAATGAACTCGCGTTCGGGTGAGGGGTCAAACTGATCCCCCAAGGCTTTTTCCAGAATGGTTCCCTAACGGCGCGGCGCAGGCACGCCAAGTTTTGCATAACTGTAGACAAGTGAATAGCGGATCGTTTGGTGTAAAACATTTAGCTGCATCTTGTGAGGTTGCCAACCTATGGCAGGTGTCTCAGGTAACACAAATACTGAATGAGCAAATTATGTTAACCTGAGGTAAGGTATGAAGGCCAGACCAAGGTCAAAACCAGCCCGTTTTATTACTCTGGGGCTTGCTGTATGGGAAAGTTTCTGGTGTTCATTTCGAATATATTGATATCAGGAACCGCTTTATACATCTTTCACGGACTACTTAGAGGTATGAATGGGTCACTGACCTAAAATGACCCGGCTGAACATTTTGTTTTTAGAAAGCTACCGCCTAGCGTAATCTTTGACGCTTATTCAACTGCAAAACCCAGCGCAGTCTGGTGTGATTTTGGTCATTATGACCTTCAAAAAGTCAAACAAGGTCACCGACCTTAAATGCGTAAGTGAACTTTTGCTTAGAAACGGTTATTTAGCTTCTGGGGGCCCTTAGGAAACCAACCTGGAATTTGACCTTGTCTCACCTTATTTGACCCAAAGGTGATGACCTAGGAACCCAAAACTTTGACCTAAGTGAGTTCACGTATCGATTAAGACATCCTGTAAATTCGGTGTTTCTGGCTTTCTTAGTTCTTGAGAGCTCACGGGGTCAAATTGACCCCCCCCCCTCCCCCACCCCACCCCACCCGAGCGAAGGGTATCTAGCGGGCCACCCGGGCGCGTATTTATGTTATCTTAAAAGAAGTCAAATGCCGGAAAGCTGATCCAAGGAAGTGGGGAAAATTGAATGACGTCATCCCGCGAAATAATACCAAACGTCGTACTGAAAGTGTGCTGATAGCATCTTAAGCCGAGATGGGAGCTTGAGGGAGACGATAGGCAAACAGAATATGCTATCGGCGCAGGTTGGAGGTGCTCTCAAGAACATCTGACGCATGGCGCAAGTGTGCCACCGTGCAGTCCTATAGACGGCGCTCTTCCATACAATCGTAAGTGATATGCGGCCTTTATTAGACCAGCGTACAGCAGTGGAGCAAAATAACCTCGACCTAACCGTGCGGTTGTTCCACTATCACCGCTGGAAAAACTGCGGGAAAATGACCTTAAGATGCCACTACGTGTCTCTTTGAGGGGGCATGCTCCCCCCCCCCAATGCTGAGACGTCCCCCCCTTACCCTAATAACGCGTGAAGGCCAATGCTAAAAACACTGGAAAGGCGGAGGTGAAAAAACTTCTGATTTACCGGATATGATCGGTGGCAAAAAACAGGCTCTTTTGCGTGCCAGTTAAAGACATAATTACGAAAATGGAAATAAATTACAACGGCCGAGTTGATATTATTACAGACCACCCCAGTTAGACGAAACGCAAAGCCTAGTATTGGTCTGCACTCTCTAACGCTTACAACGTAAGCATGTGTAGAGTACATGTCGAAACGTTGATGTTTCGCTGTGTGAGCAGGTTGAGCCACAAGATGTTGCTACATGTAGAAGCTTTTATCAGGACAGTGTTTGGAAGGTGACGAAGATATAACACAAACTATCCTTTACCAGCGCTGACGTCACAGATCAGTGGCGACAGTGTTTTCCAATGCCCCTCAGCTCAATTTTTTACAGATTTTTCAGCCAAGATTCACTCCACATACTAACCAGCATAAGATACTACATAATAAGGCTTATTACTAGTCGTAAGAATCGTGGCTGGCCACAGCATCTTGCGACGAACGCGATCAGTTTGTTACGCGGCGTTTTGAAGCGTCGAGTTATTTGAGACAGATGGGCTCGAATGATCGCCACGCGTTAATGAATTAGGTTCAGTGTACGGTTGTCGGCTGCCATTGGTTGTACATGTCAGGGGAAGCTGACGGGCTTGAAAAACAAAGCTAATCGTCAGTTTTTTGTTGTTTTTTAGGCACTGTGCGGCATTTCTAAGGTTAACCATGGAAGGTGTCCCTGGTAATAGCGTTAAAATCCATGCAGGCCTGGGAGTCTGGTTTGTGGATACACTGACTGTGGCTTTAGAGGTCAATGGAGGCTGTTGGAGTGACGCATGCCGAGGATTCATTCGGGGCTTATTGCTTCTGAGAGGAACAGCGACTTTGGGGTGAGATGTTGAGCATCGCTGCTGTAGACCTCTCACATTGGCCGTCACACCTCAAGCTTAATGTTCTGCCGGTGGGCAAGCTTGAGATAAAACGTTTTGAATTGTCATTTTATTTATACAGAGCTAAGTGAAGGTGCTAGAGGCATTAAAAATATTGTTTTCTGTTACCAGTGTTACATAGCTTTCGCAGTAATTAATTGGGATCATGTTGAGAAGTGCGAGGCCTGCACTGGTAATACCAGTAATAATGCGAAGATAGTGGAGGTCGCCAACGTTTCCAGCTGGTTGTAAGACGACGCTACAAAACCAAAAGTAATATTGTTTGCAGGTGCTTGTAGAACCACGTAATCGGTAAATGTAGGGCTACAAGGATGCAGCTTTGTAAAATACGTAGGGGCGAGGGAGAGGGATGGGGCGGAGGAAGAGAAACTGGATGAGCCTGCCTTCGAAAAACAATTTTCTCCCCAGCTTTGACGAACTCTTCTCAGAATTGGAAGTAGGGGTGTAGTTCCTCGAAATTAGTTTGGAGACTGAACACTAAAACTGATGCTTCATAATGAAAAGTAATAAGTCCTAATTATGACTAAAACTATGATACTTTATCCCTGGTTACGAGGCAGAATCCCTCCCCTCCCCCCCCCCCCCCACCCACACACACACAACTCGAAAGGAAACTACACGCCTCTAGGCTGGTTATGTTAGGTATGCCTTCATCTGATAATTTCACTAGTTTAGTCTCGACCATCGTCCAGTGTCTGACAGCCAACAAATGACACTTGACTACAAATGAACTCCCAAAACGAAAATGTTTGATGGTTATGTTGCATTGCATTTCATTTGTCTTTGTTTTTGTGGTTTACCTCATTCCGAGTCATATTGCAACGTTTTCGATAAATTTGGGACGATAAATTTGGCGTTATGTGGCAATCAAGACATTTCCACACCTCGCCGCTGACATAAAAGGCGCTCTTTCACCCCATGCGGAGAGGAGCCCGCGAGAAATTAAAGGCTCACGATATTTGACATGTGGATTCTGGCCTTCGCAATACGTTTTACGAGGATCATTTTATGATATCAGTGCATTCAGTCGTGCAGCTCAATGCAAACAGAAGACTAGGTGCTTACAAACCGTGATGAGCTGCAAATGGCCGCTACTGGTTATGGACACGAGGACCATTGCGCCTTGCATGAGCCAGCTCTTAGTGGGCTCATATAATGCCTGTAAGCTTGAAAACACCAAGATACCTGTCAAAGGCTGCCTGATAAATGCTTCCCATAATTCTTTCAAATCAAATTGTCTCTTACCTGCCACCTTTTGCCAACGATGAGCCGGACACAGTGGCGAGTCGTCGTACCAAGCCGTAGAGCGGTCTTCTACATACTTCTCGGTGGTGTCAAGGCAGCTCGACTTGTAGATGGGGCTTGGGATAGATGGCGCTGTATAATATGTCACACAATAGATGGCAGCACTATATCCACGTTTGGCCTGCTCGCGGTACTGATTGCTCATGCCGTCTGTACCGAAGACTGTAAACAGGCAGGTTAAACGGGTGAAGCAAAACTTAGGAGGTATGTTGCATAGACATATCACAGCAAATAAATGTTCTGTGCTGGCGTGTGTAGCAATGGTTTTATGGGCATTCAGCCGTGCAAACCCTGCTCAACACTATTGCTCGTCCCCCCCCCCCTTCCCGTATATGCTAACTTCTTTTGCTAGCCTTGGAGAAAGCTTTTTACCCGTTCATTCTCAGAAGTGGGCAGCCGGTCATTGCTTCAGTGTTGGGTGTAGAATACAGCGGGGCCACCATGCACTGGCGAGTCTTTTTCTTTGTTCGCCGAATAAGTAGGCGACGCGGAAACGTTGCAGAATAGCGGGGACCGTTTAGAAAGTGCACGACATAGACAATGCTGATTCTTACCAGCAGTGCATTGGGACATTCGATCTCCATTCCTTCGCTTCTTAAAGGGTTTTGGCTTCCTTTTAATGTTAAGGTGTTTGATGTTTAGGACTCCTCCAGCACTGAAATTTCCACGTGAAATTGATTGCATTACTCAACGGGTAGGTCTTTCGATCTGACCAGTAGCATCATCATAGCATTGACAAATATATTTTCGGTTCGGAAATTTTATGTCACCCTTCCGCTGCCCTGCTATATAAAATCACGATTCCGTATAGCCTGCCCTCGGCTTGTACGCAATGTAGAAGCCTGCAGTGGTATATGGAGTCAATTCTTGGGGTTAAGGTAGGTACCATCCTGGAAATGTGATGGCAAGTACAGCTTGTGCCGTCAGCTAAGCTTTTAAGAAGTTGTGTCCGGTTCAGGTATAGGCTCGATTGCGACATATATGATGACTACAGCATCAAGCCTTAGGTGATATACAGTGCTCAGATCATACGCTGTGAGAATTATTTGCATCTCGATTTATTTTCGCCGTTTCAAAGTATCTACGCAATCATAGAATCGAACATGTCAATCATGATTGTTACATACATGCATTCAATTTGCAGATTTGCAGTGACCTCCACGCATAAGAAAAACATTATCAACAAGATAAGCGCAAACACAATGCTCAACACAGCTACGGCGCTTTAGGACGTCGCGCACGTCCGGGCTGGATCCATCCACGTCTTCTTGGCCTTATCCAACCCTACGTGGACCTGGACCGTTTCATGGGACGCCTCCTTGTCGTCGAGGAGGTCCTGACATGCCTCACATGTGTGCACTTTAAGAACGGAGTGTGCCAGGCGGTCGGCCAGCTGTCCAACGGCCTGCTCGGTCGCAGAACTTCCGCACCGTCTAAGAGCACTAATCACCAGTACCGCCGATCTTATGGGGTTGCGTGACGAATCGCTCAAAGACTGTATTCGATGCCGTTATGTTTGTGTCAGCCCTTTTACTAGAGCAGAAGCCCAGACACAGATAATCCATACGCATAAAACGTTTTTTTAGTATTTTGCAATTGGACAGGGCACTACATAAGTCATGTTACGTGTGGAGGAGAAAGGTGGTTTTTATGCGGCCTAACTGAGACTTAACAATGGCAAGGGACTTTGTGGCAGCATGACGCTGCGCTCTGGTAAATTCAAAATTATGTCTAAACCTTAGAAATCCTCTAGATAGCATACCGATTGATGGAATTGTACGGGAATTCAAGGCCTCTTAGCTCATATCCCTTGTGCATCATTAAAAACAGATGAAGCCTGGTTACAAACGGTTTTCTAGTTTTAGGACGGTACACTTAGCGCGGCGCAACCAGGGACAGGGGTTAAAACATTTGAAGTACGTGACGCACTTTGTGGACGGCCCCTTCGGTTTTGATTCAGGTGACATGTAAGATATTTTATAATGTTTGAATATTTAACAGGTTTTCCTGAATAGGGTTATTCGAAATAGAAAGCATTGCCCCTTCCGCAAAACTGCAGCTGCATGTGGTCTCCTTTTCACTCACTATTGTTGTGGAAGATGAACTTTGTATTAAATCGACAGATAGTCAACCCAGTCCTAAATATGATAATCAACGCTGGTAAGCGGTAAAGTAAGGCCTCGCCAGTCTCGAGATGTTCGTTAAGACTTGCTCGAGCCATTAGCTACGGGGCCGGCACAAACTTCTCGCGATATGCCGTTGCAGTGAAGCCCTCCTTGCAGCTGGAAATCAATTTCGAGTCATGAGACGTTTTCTTCATGTGTTTTCAGTAATGCGGTTCGCGGGGACTAAAAATTCCGGACAAGCCAGCCCCTTGAACTGATTTTGATCAATGTTCTCTGCTGCGTTGACCTCATTGCAAGCGTTTGCTGCACATTTAAAGACATCTTTTATCAATTTAGATTCTGAGCAGTTCTGACGACCACTTGGCATGAACACTTGACGTAAGCAAAAATGGCCTTGAACTCATGGTTTTGTGAGGTGAAACCTCTCATTCCAGCATTAACCGCACGTGACCATGAGCACAGCTCGAAACGCCGAGTTTCGTCGAAGCAGCCAATGCTCGCTTGATGACGTCATTTAATCCGCCCCTCCTGTTAGATTTAAGGTCGATTAGTGTGAAGATAAGAGCTCCCAACTCATAACTCATGTGATTTCGCAGCATAAGACTGACTTTGAAATCGCGTCAGGAATTAGGATCTCCTATGCAGCCGCCATTCCCAAAACAACGGCTCGACGAGCCAATGTTGGTTGACTTCAATCGCTTGCCAAAATCCTTCCCCAATTGTTCCCTTTTTCACTTTTGTCCACTTCTCCGAGTGATCGGCCTACCACCATAATTAAGTAGGAATCTGTTGGCATTAACAAGCACATTCCCATGCAATCTACTTTCGACCTAGCTTATGACAATATGCTGGTTCATGACCTTCAGCAATGCCAACACTCCCGGGCTTTTCAATAAGGCCCACTCTGAATGCCTCCAGACGATCTCACACTCCAGGCCACACCCGTGTCCTCCAGTGGCTCAACGCTGACAGGCTGCAGTGGAGCCGACACCCATAACCTCCTCTGAGACTGAGTCCACACGGACAACCTGCGGTGGAGCCGACACCCATAACCTCCTCTGAGACTGAGTCCACACTGACAACCTGCGGTGGACCCGACACCCATAACCTCCTCTGAGACTGAGTCCACACTGACAACCTGCGGTGGAGCCGACACCCATAACCTCCTCTGAGACTGAGTCCACACTGACAGCCTGCGGTGGACCCGACACCCATCACCTCCGCTGAGACTGAGTCCACACTGACAACCTGCGGTGGACCCGACACCCATCACCTCCGCTGAGACTGAGTCCACACTGACAACCTGCGGTGGAGCCGACACCCATAACCTCCTCTGAGACTGAGTCCACACTGACAACCTGCGGTGGACCCGACACCCATCACCTCCGCTGAGACTGAGTCCACACTGACAACCTGCGGTGGAGCCGACACTCATAACCTCCTCTGAGACTGAGTCCACACTGACAGCCTGCGGTGGACCCGACACCCATAACCTCCTCTGAGACTGAGTCCACACTGACAGCCTGCGGTGGAGCCGACACCCGTAACCTCCTCTGAGACTGAGTCCACACTGACAACCTGCGGTGGAGCCGACACCCATAACCTCCTCTGAGACTGAGTCCACACTGACAGCCTGCGGTGGACCCGACACCCATAACCTCCTCTGAGACTGAGTCCACACTGACAACCTGCGGTGGACCCGACACCCATAACCTCCTCTGAGACTGAGTCCACACTGACGACCTGCGGTGGAGCCGACACCCATAACCTCCTCTGAGACTGAGTCCACACTGACAACCTGCGGTGGAGCCGACACCCATAACCTCCTCTGAGACTGAGTCCACACTGACAACCTGCGGTGGACCCGACACCCATAACCTCCTCTGAGACTGAGTCCACACTGACAACCTGCGGTGGAGCCGACACCCATAACCTCCTCTGAGACTGAGTCCACACTGACAACCTGCGGTGGAGCCGACACCCATAACCTCCTCTGAGACTAAGTCCACACCGACAGCCTGCGGTGGACCCGACACCCATAACCTCCTCTGAGACTGAGTCCACACTGACAACCTGCGGTGGAGCCGACACCCATAACCTCCTCTGAGACTGAGTCCACACTGACAACCTGCGGTGGAGCCGACACCCATAACCTCCTCTGAGACTGAGTCCACACTGACAACCTGCGGTGGAGCCGACACCCATAACCTCCTCTGAGACTGAGTCCACACTGACAACCTGCGCTGGGCCCGACACGCATAATCTCCCCCGGATCCGCACACGGGGCTTCGTGTGTACCTCACAGTCATGACCGCCGTAGCCTACACTCTTCCGCCGGTGAAGCCCGCACTTCTGTTGCCCTGAATAGTTCGCGCTCATGGCTCCCAGCTGAGCCCGCACTGGCGACCTCTGCTGACTGGCTATTGGATGATTGGCCTGTATCGGAGCGCAGAGTGCTGCCCTCGGCGGCGCCCACATGCGGCCAGCGCTGGCGGCCTGCAACAGATCCCTCCGTCAGCCGGACCGGGGCCTCCTCGGCGTAACGGCCCACGGTGTCCAGTGCGGGACCAACGACCTGGTCAGGCCGATGCGCCGCTAGCCGGGCGGTGGCCGGTGCCGGCAGCCAGCGCCGGGCGCGGCCGACGGCACCGGCCGGCCCGGAGAGGACGACGGCCGGCCTGCTGCCTGGCCGGCTGGCTGGCTCGCTAGCTGGTTGGCTGGCTCGCTAGCTGGCTGGCTGGCTGGGTGCCTGGCCTGATCGCTGGCTGACTCGTTGGCTGGCTCACTGACTGGCTCGCTGGCTGACTCGCTGGCTGACTGGCTGGCCCGATGGCTGGCTGGCTCGCTGGCTCGCTGGCTGGCTCGCTGGCTGGCTAGCTATCCTACCTTCTGGCTGTAACACCATGTCATTGTGAATCTGTGGTTTTCTGGCAGGCCTTGAGAGCAAGGAGGCAGGACAATGAATTGGCGGGGAGATAGAGTAGAATGTGTAGCCGGGCTTCCTGTCAAGCCCCGTGCAAAAAAATGCGGGGACACGCCAGATTCTTTTCTGGATTAGGGCAAAAACACTACTTGTATGCATAATACATTGTCTAGTTGGTTCAGAAACCTGAACCTATCGTTCCTTAATTTTGTTTTCAAACATATATACTGATGCGTTGACACATCAACCACCTACACGCGGACGTCAACTTTCTGAAGCGGCTGTGAGAGTAGCTTGCTCCCAAACACACAAGCTGACACATGAACCGCTCGTCCGCAGGCGCCAGGTTCTTGAACCGGCTGTGAGCGCACCATGAATCCATACGCGGTGAGCCGGACTAACAAACCATGACTGAGGGCGTCCTGGCACCCGAACGCAGTGAAGCCGACACCACACCCACGCGCTCGCGAGTCATGTCCCTGTCGGCCCGGCGGTGTTTCTTTCTCGGCAGCCGGTGCGCGTCACCGGAGAAGCCGAAGCTGACGCCGACAGACCGGCTGCGCAGGAGATCGTGTGACTGGCGCCTGGAAGGCACGCACTGTTACGGAAGCTGGCCTGATCTGTTTCCATCGTTCCGTGACAAAGGAGGTGCGGTGTTAGGCCCGGTGCTGGTGCATAATCGCTGAGACGCTTGATCTGCTTCACATGCGTGTTGAATATCGCTGCAGCGTGTTCGCCGTTGGAGCTTGGTCCACAATGTCGTATTAGATTGTTGTCTCCGCAGGCTGCAAAGGAGTTAGCTGATGAAACACGGAAACGAAAAGGAACATTTCTTAAATGTGCTTATGAAAATCCCCAGGGACTCCGGGAAAACAGAACCGCATGGGTGTGACACATAGTGCGATTTATCGTTGCACGTTATTAGCAGGTAAGCACCATTAAGGCGTCCGTCATTTTAAAGTGGCGAATCCGTTACAACAATCCAAGCCCGTTGCACTGCCTCGTGGGCTGAGCGACAGTTTCTGAGCCATCAGTCTGGTTTTTCTCCCAACTGCAGTTCTACCTCCGAGGGCCAATAACTTGCCACGTTCGCAGCTGTAGTGTCGGTTGCAGGTCGCGGCCCGGCGCACAGCCCTCCTGGCGCCATGCGCAGCCGTGAGCCCGACACAACACTATTGACTTTACGACTTCTGTCGCATCCTCCACCGACGTTCTGACACACCGGAAAGCGCTGGGACGAATACTAATGAATCATCTGCCCCCTGGGGAGACATCGCGTCCTCTGACGAGGGTGCCCGAGACTGTGAGCCCGCCGACTCACTGCGGCCACCCCCTGCTGCGCGACATTCCGGCACGACCGCGGCCCGCCCGGCGCCGCGTCACGTCACGTCACGTTCGGCGTCACGTCACGTGCGACGCCTGGCACGTGCGGGCCGGCGTCTCCCCGCGTCACGTCCTCGAAAGGCGTCGAATCGGCGAGTTTCTAGCAGGCACGCTTCCATGGGAGGCGAACGATATGATCTAAATAGTCATGCTTTGGGCTGGACGCTCGTGCGGCGGTTGGCATCGGTCGGGAATTCCACAGATCCGGTCTTCGCTGAGCCCCCGCCGCCCAGGGCGCTTGGGGTATGATCAGTTGGTGGCCAGGCTCGGTTAACAACCCGACCGCCACCGTGAGAGGAAAACCAGCGGACTGCCGACAGGTAAAAATCGGACATGGCACTGTCCGGTTGTGCAGCGGACATGCGTCGCACCAGGCCAAAAAATGGTTCGGCGTTGGAACTGACCCCGGTGCTGGACATTCATGTGATCCGTATTCAACAGCCATGGTATGCAGGTCACCGTTTCGGCCGTGTGTTCACATGTCACCAGCTGCCCTGTGCTGGACCGAGCTCGGCGGGTTATGTAAGCTTGCGCCATGCGCTCGCTGACAGTATGAAGCTCAGGACCGGGCTGCTGAACGGACCGTGTATCGTTCGGTGACGCCGAGCAGTGCTCCAAACTGGAACGGTGCGCACTGCGGTCCAGTGACCGGAGACGCCGCCATAGGTCGGCCGGCCGCGGTTCAGGCCGGGCCGCCGGAGCGGGGCTGAGACGGCGTGGCGGGGTCTCGGCCTCGCTGACGACCGACGCTGCGCGGTCACCGGCGGACCGGCGACCCTCAGGTCAGCGCCGGGTCGGCAGCCCGGGTCATTGTTGGCGTGGTGATCGAAGGGTAGCCTCCGGATCAGATCTGTGACCTGCTGACCCCGTGTGAGAGGAGTCGGGGCATCAAAACGAGGGCGTCTGGGGTGTTATCAGCAACAGCTAGGCCGAACAGGAATTGCCAGTGTAGTTTATTAGGACGGGGCCAATCAACACGGGGTTTGTCACTTGGGGCAGAGGACAAATGGCCACCAAATTACGGTGATTGGAACACCGTCCGTTATCAAACAATGTGCGAACTGACCAGAAAAACAGGAAATGTGCTATCGAATGCACATCGTGGCTCTGACGGTCACGCTCCGGATCGAGCAATGCGAACAAACATTCCACAGCGCGGCCTGCTGATCTGAATCCTGCTGGCCACAATAAGCCACAGGCTTAGTGTGCCCCATTTGAGTGTCTTCATGCAACAACATGCAACCACAAACTCCCGATCCTTGCTTCTCTCCCTCCTCTGCCGCTCTCGCTCTCACCTTCGCTCTCCCCTACTCGTCTGTCTCTCTTTACCTTTCTCTGTTTCTCACCACACCAGACCCGTTGGCGACGAAGCCCCGCTAGCAGCCCGCGCGCTTGTCAACCCGGCCGGAGATGTTCAGCACTGCAGCAGCGTGATCGGTGCAGAGCCGGCTCCTGATGGGGCCGGCTCTCATTAGGTGAACAGAGGTGCTATCTGCAGACCTTTCGCTCCATCTGGTCGTCACCGTTACGACTCAACCAGGAAGTGTTTGTCGGCGGTAGTCTCTGCTCGAGTGTGGTCCGGCCGAGCGATATGTGCGACTGCAGCCCGCGGCGTTACGGACGGGCCGCTCTGCCATGGGCGGCAGGCATGACTCTGCGCACGGACTCGAGTCAATGAGCCGCCTTTCAAGCTCGGGCGCGCAATGCTGGAGGCGCTCGGCGAGGATGTACGGCATGTCCTCGGGGTCGTTGTCCGCGCTCGACATCAGCACGTCGGCCCTGTGTACGCCGGACCAGTTGGGTGGGTGTTCGGCGGGTGGCCCTGGCCGACCCGTGACCTCGGGTCCAGGCCGTCGCGTGACGGCTGGTGGTCGTCTCACCCCGCCACGGCCGCGGCAGTTGCTACGGCCCGCTTTTACCGGTTTGGGGGCGGAGGCGCTCCTCCCCCGCCCCGGGATAGCGATTCGGTCCGAAGTGTGTCGACTCGGAGCCAGTTCATCTGTGCGCTTCTTTGATTGGAACATCTCATGACTGTTGCTTCCTCCTCGTCTGGTAAAAAAAGCACTCTTTTTAAGCGGTGGTTTAATGGTGACAAGTATTAATGATCTGTTCATGTAAATAAGCGTTCGAGTGATGCAAAAGCTTTAGATGAATACACCGCATGCGCTAGCAGTTTGAAACATAATGGGCTGACACGACTGGATGATATTCATAAACTACTAATGCCTTCATGATCGATGAACGCAATGGGTGACGAAGTCATGCAATAAGGCAATTATGACCTGAGACGATTATCTGGTACAGCGGCAGTTTCTCGGTTTCCAGGGTATTCCGGAGCTGACCAAACATGGCCAAACAGACAATCTTGCGAATAGTTGTTTCTTGCTTTGTTCTGTTTGGCGGTCGCCAGGGGTGAAATCTCTTTCAGGGGAAGGCCTGCTTGAAGCTTATTACATCAAAATTAGTCTGACGCTCCTCGTAGAATAAGCGTGCGTTGCTGCTGCATCCATTTTAGTAGATCCGCGGTTGTATTTCAATTATGCCATTGAAAGTGAGTTGAAGCGGGTCTTTTCCGTAAACCAATGCTAGGACTACCCTATCATTGTTGCATCATTTAATATTGTTCTGGACCTGTTTTAATCCACTGTCATGCAAATATCTTCGGCAATGACGTCGTACGCGGCACAAAAATATAAGAAGCACTGCTTGCTGTCTGTCATCAGACTCAGATATCAATTTAAAAACTCGCAGGCAGGCAAGATGAGATATCAACGGCACCGATTAAAATAGCTTGCTTTGTGCCATCAGGTGCAACTCCTCCATCACGTAATTGTCTATCGGTGCAAACTTGGGCTTTCATGCTTGAGACAACTGAATCGCCGTCGAAGATGCCCTCTGGATGCGGAGTCGTCAGCCCGAACAGCGCTGAATCAGGGGGAGCGGCTGCTGCTCACACCGCAACACGCACCAGTCGTGCGGTGAGGGGTACGTGAGGTGTTCACGGACCTCCGCCCCCCGCGCCCGCCGATCCTGAGGGGTACGTGGGGTGTTCACGGACCTCCGCCCCCCCCCCCGCGCCCGCCGATCACTCGCCGCTGCCCCACACCCAGGGCGTCCCCACCCAAACAGCCGGGGCCGTTCCTGCGACGCCCCCGGTTCCAGGCGGCTCTCTCACCAGCTCGGGGCTTGCGTCGGCGCTGGCCGGCCAGCTGTCGCCGGCCACGACCGGCCACTCCACAACACCCGACCGCGGCGGGGTGCAGGGGAACTGTGAAGCGAGCGCCGGGTACTCAACGGGGCACGCGTGTGCTGCCTGACGGCCGCGGTCATCTCAAGTAAATGCATGCAGAGTGAATATATTTGTGCACTCTGTAATTTCTGTCCTAGAATTTTCTGGTTCAGAGGTGAAGAATAGTTGGAGCTTTTATTTGTTCACTTCGATACTTGGGGCCGCGCAGCATGTACAGTATGGTGTAAATTGGTACGGTGACTGTTCCCTGTAAGATGGACGGTGAATGACTACTGCGTGGTATGATGTATACACACATTCGTAGTGCAGGCACCACAAAAGTGTTATCGTCGACAACACGTATTGCAAAAACTTCGCCGTATTTTAGGACATAACTTTGGCCGTGCCCGTCATTAGTAGTTTTCCGAGCATGCCTCCATGGCACCTGAAAAGCTGTTCGCGACGCAACCGACGATCCTCTAATGTGCGTACATGGTTCTGGTGGGCTGGCGTATGCCACAACACGTGTGCTGTGGATGACCATAAGCAAATCACTCATGTATCCAGGTCGGCAAGCCGCAGCCCGTTGGGTGTCATATCCGCTACTGTGCGTGTTTTATCCTCGCTCCGTTTGACGCGGTCCACCGGACGCCGGGCGAGTACGTCCTTCCGGTCCCGCCGGGCTGCGGTGTGTCGGACCTGGCGGGCAGCCGCTCCGGTGACCCGGCGGCCGTGCGCCGGCGCCGGCCGACGACCTCGCCTCGTGACCCGGCCGCTGCCGGTCCGATGACCTCCGGGTGGGGTCCGCTAGCCGCCGCCCGCCGGCCGCCGCCCGCTCAACCGGGGACCGGTCCTGTCGCCGAGGGCCGCGCCGGCCGCCGCCGCTGTAGGGCACGCGCTCATAGGTGGCAGGCAGGTGGGGTCAGTGGTCACGCGTCTTTACTGTCGGATTTTGTGATGGAGTGCTCGACTCAGCCGGTGCAGCGCAGACTAGCATTGCGATTTCCTTATTGGCCAGTGCATATTTGAAATGGCAAGATAATGTCCTGTGAAATCATTCGCAGATGCTCGTTTGCTTTGAAGCAAAGCAGAGCCATTTATGAAGGTGATACCTGAAGCTGTTGTTGCATGCCGAAGTTTCCTCCAGCTGACTTCCTTTTTGTGTAGTAACAGATACAGAATTGACGCAGGAAGACTTGTGGTGGCAACTGATCACTCATTTTCAGCGGAACATTTGAAAGGGGCTTTTGATAGCGATTTCAGTCCATGCCATACTAAACTACAAAGATTGAGCTGCATATCAGACTTGTGCAAAATCATGCATTAGCGGTATCGAATACGGCTCTAACTCACAACACACGGCATTTATTCCGACCTCAGTTTCGAACAGCACAACTCGATTTTGAATTGACTGCGATTCCACATTGCCCAAGATCGGGCTCAATCTTGGAGTTGGCTCTGATCGAAGTACCTCCAGCGGCAGTGGCATAAGAGATAAAACATTGATATAACACCACCAACCCTATACGAAATTTTAAGTTCGACAGCAATACAGCTGCATATTATTCTGTTCCATTTTGTTCATATGTAACCTGTCCAATCATTAGCATATGCGGTTGCTTACCCTGGATTTGATCGACTCACCGGTGCTTAGGGTTATCAACTCCGATTCAGTTTTGAAATATATATTTAAAGGAATTAATTCCGCCCTGATCCGATGCCATCTCAGCTAATTCTGAAGCCAATTTCACCCAGTGCTGACTGCAGGTTAGATTAAGACCGCATAGCAGCTGGCTGTAGGACAAAATATTTTTAGGTGAAGGTCACATAGGGCAAAAGATCGAGTGGCACAGATTGCACGCAAAATGCCATATAAATTGATTGTGAGAAAAAGGTCGTAGAGAGTCGCCAGGGAAGAGCGGCATTGATGGCGCTCTTACTGAAAACAACCTTAGAAATAGTTTGGTGCAACAGATCGGAAGCAGTGGTTTGGGATATGGATAAGCAGTCATATGGGATAAGGATCGTGGGAGGAGAGATCATCATGCATACATGTTCTAGTTCTACGGTGAGAGGTAGTGGCGTAACGCGGTAGAGATCAAATCGAATGGATACAAGAGGCGGACCCGCACTTACCGGGCCAAGGTCGCTTAAAATATTCAGAAAATGGACAGCTGCATCACTGGATGTTACTGAATTTTGAATCCTGAACGCTGGAAGTCTCTATCTCTCCACCTTCATTAAGCCCTGCACCAACTGGTCGAAATCTGAGTGATGGTTTCGGTTTTTTTTTAATGCGTACAGTTTGCTATGGCTTGGATTATGAACCGTTACCGGGTCAGATGTGTGTGTGTGTGTGTGTGTGTGTGTGTGTTTGTGTGTGTGGTGTGTGTGTGTGTGTGTGTGTGTTTGTGTGTGTGTGTGTGTGTGTGTGTGTTTGTGTGTGCTTGTGTGTGTGTGTGTGTGTGTGTGTGTGTGTGGGTGCGTGTTTGTGTGTTTGCGTGTGTTTGTGTATGTATTTGTGTGTGTGTGTGTGTGTGTGTTTGTGTGTTTGCGTGTGTTTGTGTATGTATTTGTGTGTGTGTGTGTGTGTGTGTGTGTGTGTGTGTGTGTGTGTGTGTGTGTGTGTGTGTGTGTGTGTGTGTGTGTGTGTGTGTGTGTGTGTGTGTGTGTGTGTGTGTGTGTGTGTGTGTGTGTGTGTGTGTGTGTGTGTGTTGTGCATTATTCGATCAAATCCGGACTACAGCTCCATAGTGTATCATGAATGTGACCACATCTCTGATAATTTATATATATATATATATGCATATTTATGTATAGATTTACACTTGCATACTAAACGTTATATACATATGTACATATGTAGCTGTAACAGTCAGTAGTCTACCATGTCTGAATTATTACAGCACCATATGTTTCTGCTGTCTGATGGCATGGTATCTGAGATCAGTGTGTTTCATTTGACATGCGGTAAGGGGCAATTGGATGTGAAAATATTTTGACATTTCAGTTCCAGCGTTCGCTCCTCTCAACTGGTCGAGCAAATGAATGACGTTAGCATGGTGTTCGCTCAGCCTCGGTTGAATACCAGGAAAAACCCATCTCGAAATCAATGCTTAAACTGCACATAAGTCGAAACGCTTCCTCCTGCCTGCCAACAACCGGCAGCTTACCATTGCAGGTAAAACAGGGCTTTTATCAGATCCACAATTCCACAAAGCGCTGAGCATCAGTCATTGCCACGCCGTTCATGGCCACCTGACACACCAAGGTCGCGTGCAGCCCCCCTCCCCCCTCCCCCGGCGGGCAGGCGGGAAGGGGGGGGGGGGCTGCGGGCCGTTGTTGCATGCACGTCCGACTGCACGTGTGGCACGCGCTCCATGCCCTTCCGTGGGTCAGGCGGCGGTGCCAGCGCCCTTAGTCAGACCGGGGCACCCGCGAATAACGCCACAATAGGGCGCGGGCGGCGGTGCGGCGCTGCCATGGACGGCGCGATGCCAGGCGGTGGACCCCCGCTGGGAGCTGCTGCTTCGTGAGTACCTGCGCTCTTTGATGCCAGGTGGTGGACCTCCGCTGGGAGCTGCTGCTTCGTGTGTACCTGCGCTCTTTGATGCCAGGTGGTGGATCTCCGCCGGGAGCTGCTGCTTTGTGAGTACCTGCGCTCTTAGATGTCAGGTGGTGGACCTCCGCTGGGAGCTGCTGCTTCGTGAGCACCTGCGCTCTTTGATGCCAGGTGGTGGACCTCCGCTGGGGGCTGCTGCTTCGTAAGCACCTGCGCTCTTTGATGCCAGACGGTGGACCTCCGCTGGGAGCTGCTGCTTCGTGAGAACCTGCGCTCTTTGATGCCAGGTGGTGGACCTCCGCTGGGAGCTGTTGCTTCGTGTGTACCTGCGCTGCATTGTGCCTGCCTTCACTGTGCACGCATGTACGGTAGGGCACGGCTGGCTACCGAAGCGGTGCTGGACCGTGGTCTGAATCCGTGAACCACTGGTGGGGTGAAGTGAGTGGGACAAGCAAGAAGCTCCGGCAGCTGGTGATTCGGCCATCATTTTTCCTTTTCAGTAGATGTGGAAGCCATGCAGCTGGCACATCTCCCGTGCCTGATTTCAGACTAGCTTTCAGCCGACACCGACACTGGTGTTCAGTGCCAGATGTGTGCTGGACATGCCTCACGTCTCCGGTTACAGTGAGGGGTCTCTGGACTAATCCGTTGCCGACGAGGTTCGCATGTATTTTCCATTGTAATGTGGTGTTGCACACGTTGCTGATGTTCCATACATTGGCGCTCAAATTGTTCTCTCGCTTGCCCAGCGAGCTAACAGTAATCATGGCCGCAGTGCATGAGGTCTCAGGACGGTTCAGTACAGTTCAGATACGGCTGCTTTTCACGGGTCTTCGTTGGGACAAAATGGTCATCTTCATTAGGGTGAGCCAATGCGTTACATGCTCTCTCACCCGTCACCACATTGGTGGATTTCGAAGTTTGAAACATAAACCAGCTTTGAAACCAGGGTGTCGTTTTTACATTTCCCACATTGAGTGGCGGAAATGTTTACAAACGGAAGCCTGAGTCCGCATCTGGCGTCTGGAATGTGTCGTGACTGACAGAGTGGCCCCGGAGCGTGATGCGGACCAATCTGAACGCACACGGCGCTTGTTTGCTCTTCGCCTGCCTCTCCCACACCGATTTTCAGTACCCGCGATAAAGAGGAATTATGATATCAACGGCGAATCCGGGACTTCTCCTGATGCCCAACGCTTCGAACGCATCGCATACGCTAGGACAGTCATTCAACTCGGTGTAAAGAGCAGGCGCTTACCGAGCCTCAGGGGAAACTACGGTAGGACCTCAGGTCAGTGTCAGGACGGCACGACCGCGGTGTGTCGTTTCCTACGCTTTAACGCCGGTGCTTACACAGCTCACCCCACGGTAGACTCGCGGCCGGTCTGTAATGTCGAGGCTTCGCTTAGCAGAGCTTTCCTCACAGGGACACGTCCGGTCTGCAGTGTCGAAACGCCGCCTGGCAGGACTTTTCTCACAGGGACACGTCCATTCTGTAGTGTCGAGACGCCGCCTGGCAGAGTATTCCTCACAGGGACACGTTCGGTCTGTAGTGTCGAGGCGCCGCCTCGAGACCTTGCCTCCCACAGAGGCCGGGTCCGCCGGCTCCTCGCTCGGACAAGGGGTCGCCGACCGCGCCAGGTCACCACGCTCGGTACCGGGCGCGGGCCGGCCCTGCCCCCTGCAGAAGGGCGCACGTGACCGGCTCTGCCCCTACCTGCAGCGGGGAGTGTGCAGCGGCGGCGACGGCGGCATCCGCTGATGACGGCCTGCGGAGGGCTGCGTGTACGGCCACCCCCATAATTAGGCTCTGGCGCGCCGGCGGCCGCCGGTTCTCGGGGAATGCTGCTGGCCGGTGCAACTGTATCACGCTCAGCAATTACCTGGTCAGGCCAGCGCTTGCAGACGACTACCCACGCATAGCAGCTGCTCTAAAACCAACGCATGTTCAGCGAAGGCTTTCGGTGTCTGTCTGCACAGCTCCGGGTATGCAGAGGAGTTGTGACCTTTCCAAGTTCCGTCCACTGGGTGTTAGGAACAATTCAGCGAAAGTTTTGGCCATGCAAGAGATCGCGTGGTCGCTGCTGTATATAAGAATGGATTTGGGATATACTGAATGGGTGTCACTGACCGTTTTTCTTTCTGAACTGATCTCAAGTGGAACGGAGAAAAATCCCTTTCTGCCGCCCCATTGCATGCACTCACCATAGTCAACAGCTATCATTGCTTACACAAATGCAGGTCACATTTCGAGTCGACTAACTAAAACCTTGGCGAAATGACAGCCGTAATTGCAGTTCTTTGCAAGTGACTGCATCATGTTTCGACTTTGGAGTGCTGGAAGTGCGTTGATAAAACTGCACGTTTCGGAAGCAAGAGGTATGGAGTTCGATTTATGGCGGTGTCCGCCCCGCCTGCGAGGATGAGACTCAGCTGATGAAACATTACTTAAGCAGCTGAGAGCACCCAAAGCCCTAATGACGTCAATGTTTCCTACGGTAAGTGGTAAATTCCTGAAAGAAAACTAGTGACGAAACTTTCCACCAGATGATGAAATAGCCCGCCGATTGTAAACTTTTTCTTCTCGTTCCTTCAATGTACGCGTCAGGGGGCACCCGGCCTCCTTGCAGCAACGTCCGCTTTGACAAGACGAGCGACCGGAATCCCTACGGGTCGTACCCCACAGGGACAGCCCACCGCGTGCGTTAATCCTCATCAGCGAACTCCCCACCTAATAAAAGTTTATCTTACAGCGAACCCCGTCGCCCGCTCCCAGCTCCCATCCCCGGCTCGCTCGGAGAGCCCCCGTCCGCCCCCGCCCACCGCACCCCTTCTAGCCTTCCGGTCATAAAACACCGGCTGGCCGCTGCCTGGCACCACGCGCCCAGTGCGTCGCCCTCCCATCGGAGTCGGCTATCGCCCCGGGCATCCGCGGGCCAGCCTACCCGACCGGCGGCAGCCGCGCCGCCGCGTCCCCGTCGCGTGCTCTTCAGTCGCCGCTCGGCCGACGTACAGAGCGCGCGCGCCCGACATGAAAGTGCCAACCAAGCGGAGAGTGTTCTGTCGCGCGCCGGACAGCGGCGGGCCCGGCTACCTCGACAGGTGAGTCGCCGGCGCGGAGGCGGCAAGAGTGGCGCGGCTGGACACGTGCCGCGGACCTCCGACGTTCCGCTGTCCGTGGCGCCTGCGTTCAGGGACGGGGTCGTCTGGTTATGTATGTAGTCCCAACCATACACAGAACGTTATGATGCAACAGGATATTGTGGTCCGTTCTGACGTGCAGATTCACTAGTAACCGTGCACAGCGAGCTTTGGCGAAAAGTGTTGAAGCGTTAGGAGCGGCGGCGACGTGAAAAGGACGTGACGCGGGCGCTTTTCCCTGCCCAGGACATACCTGCGGCTCAGAATGGGCAATATGACTTGACTGGGTCTTTTCCGCAGAGCGCAAGGTGATATTGATCAAAGGTATGAGCTTACCAAAAAGTTTCCCGCATATTTTTCTAGGGCGGACAGAAAATTGTAAAACTAAAACAAGCTTTTAACCTGCAACGAATAACAAACCACGATAGTATTGCCGCTTTTGTGCGTGTCGTCGACACTGATGGTTTCGGTTAAAACATGATCACGGTTGCCAGTATCACTACCGGGTTCCCCATATCACGACGCCCATGTCGAAGCCAATATCTAGCTCCCAGGGCACAAGCTGTAAGTCACTCAGTTGTCGCGCTTATGTATTGCGTGACAATTTAGTGACTTAATAGCGTGACAATTTGGTGACTTGAGTAGAAGGTGGCCAAGTTCCCGAGAGGAGTTTTATTCACTTTGGAAAGATGTCGCGACTTTAACGCATTTCATCACTTTTTTTCGGCTGTCACACTCCCCATTTGCAGAGAACCTACAGTTCTGTTGCTGGCCCGTATGTACCTAAGTTACCACAGAGAGCCGACAATGCTGCAGACCGGGCGGCGTTCCCAGTAACGCATAAGATGCCCGGCTGCACTAGGATGCGTGTTCGTGAAGCTGTTCGTAAGTCTACACGGGATCAGCCGACGGCGGTCGTCGGCTTCCGCGGCAGTTTCTGGAAGGCCTCGGGCCACGCCGCGGCCATGGAAACACTCAGCGATGTGCCGTTGTAATTCGCTTGGACTGCCTGCTTAAATGGAAGCGCCTGTTAATTGCGGCCGGTCTCCTAACATTTCCCAATGTTACACATTTACACTTTCTCGCGTATATATTTCTCGCGTACATAGATATATAAATATTATGCATATATATATATATATATATATATATATATATATATATATATATATATATGCCGGAGCCGTTCGATTGCATCGTTGACATGAGACTCGTTGAAACTGGTGGGTTGTTCTAATGATCAGCGCCGTCACGCCGGTGTACACGCGCTTTCCGCGCGCTCGCATAACGGGCGCGTTTCCCAGCTCACGCTGACGGGCTGGTTTTTTCAATTGGCACTAGGTTGACGACCCGGCGCTCACGCGGCGTGCTGGTACAGTCGCCCAGCGTCCACGTGTAGCCGCGCCGCGCCTCCGTCGTGCGCTGGTTCAGTCGTCCAGGGTTCACGTGAAGCCGCGTCCCAACTCCGTCGCGCGCTGGTTCAGTCGCCCAGCGTCTATGTGAAGCAGGCGTCGCGCCTCCGTCGCGCCGTCCTTATTGTTTGACGTCACTTACTCATCGTCGCCACTACGGCTCATCACCGCCGCTGCAGTTATCTAATTAGGCCGTGTGTTGTGAGACAGTGACCCCTCAGCGGGTCGCTGCAGTCGGCGACACCGCGGCCCCGCCCCCAGAGGCCCCGATTGCGGGCGGCGGGGTGGTGTGACGGCGGGCTGGCGACTCCATGGCGTACATGCCTCGCGCGAGGCCCGGGGCGGAGCTTCGCCGCATTGTTCGCTGTGTCGGCAACGGCTGCACGGCTGCAGGCCGCCTGCACACGCCGGTATTGAAATGTCAGTGGGTGATATTGGGCTGTCAGGTCAGCCGCCTCCGGACTGTGTCCGCGCCCTCACCCCTCCCTCCCTTCCTCCCCCGGCGATACACCCAAGGCCATCTGGCCGGGAGCGCGCGAGCTCGGGGCTCCGGTGTATAGAGCTCACTGCCCGGAGCTGTGTAAACATTCCACCCCGTGATCTGTGAGGTGGATGATGCCATGACTCACGGGTGGCGTGAATCATGACGCGAGGGAAGTGGCCACACTCTCGCTGCGTGCATGCGAACTTCCATGGTCGTCGCTTAAGCCCCTGAAATTGCTTTGTTCACTCTCGGCTAATCTGTCTGAGGGCCCACCGTTCTGAGATCCCTTGTTACCAGGATGGCTCACAAAGGCGATTCGTGTAAGCACCTTCCAGCCATAATCCGCTCCTGCTCACCTGCCGAGTTTGGTCAGTGGCACCTTTGTCTAGGGAACAACCTCATCGCGGCCAGCGCATCGTCCGCGACCTGACCTAGTCAGTCAGGTGGTGAACTGTCGCATTAAGCTCACCTCGCTGACCCGTTTGTCCGGCGACCCGCTCGATGCGGTGTTCCCCCCCCCCCCCCTTCCCACCCAGACACGGTCAGTTGCCGCGCGCGGCTGCTACAAACAGCAGTCCCCTGGCCGCTGTCGTTATGAGGCGCACGCTGATCTGACGGGCACAAACTGCACCTGCCTGCCACTCACAGCGGTCCCGGGACGGCACACGGCGGCGGCGGGCTGTCCGTCGACAAGACGTCGACATCCGGTGAAAATTGGGGAAAGCAGCGCGAAAATCTGGTCTTCCCGCGACCCGAGCGCGGCGGCCGGGCAGCAGGGCATTCCCCGTCCTCCCGCCCGCAGGAGCTACATTGTCGAGGTCGCCGACTCGGCGTCTGTTGCTGCGCGATTTCTTCCCGCTCCCGCCCCCCGAATCCCGGCGTGTACCGCTCGTCCGTGCGCGTCCCCGTCCCGCCAGAACCCGGCTGACGTTCCCGGCGTGACGACCAGGAAGTTGGCGCGAAAACTGTGTCAAATAGCGCGCGCCGTGCCGGTCAGCTGGGCGGCGGAGCGGAAACGCGCGCGCGCAGAGCGCTCGTTGGTGCCACCTCCTGGACGCCGCTGGCGCACCAAGCTGGCAGGACGTGGAAGTTGGACGGCAAAGTGGACCCTAGTAGCGCTGCCAACGGCTGCCGAGTCTCGCCGGAAGTCCGGGGCCGGGATGCAAACGACGCCTCCGGGCAAGGCTGCGAACTTAGCCAGCTGCTGGAGTTGCCGCCTGAAAGCGGCGGACAGAGCGCTGCGAGCCAGACCAGCGACTTAAGTCGGAGCTGAAGTTTGCAGCCAGAGCCGGCCGCGTGCCTAGTCCCGAGACAGCTGGAGGCCGCGGCGTGGGCCGCGTGACGCCGTTACACGGCATGACGGCGTCACGCGGCGGCCGGTGACGGCGCCGACGGCACGGCGCCGGCGGCGGCGGCCGCGTCGGGTGGCGTTGAACCCGCCGCGGCGCGGGTCAGCCGGCCAGCCTGGTGTACAGTTAGCCAGCGAACGCACCGCGCCGCCGCCGCCGCCGCCCGGTCGGCCGACCGGCCGGGCGGCGAACCCGACAGGCGGGCGGGCGTTGAAGCCAACGCACCGATGGTGGATCCGTCACACAGCCGTTGGACCTCACGTACGGATGGCGGATCCTTCGCACGGACGGCGAACCCGACAATGCACGAAAACCAATCAAACGGACAACGGACCCAAAATTGGACGCCGCACGGGCGACACGCTGGGATAGGGCGCACCGCCGGTGTCGACACGGAGGAGACCACTGGGGCGGCGCCTACCCCTTTCCTGAAGCACGTCAAGCGCACCTGCAGTAGCCGCCGTGCGATCGCGGCGCCGCCGTGCAGGGTCGCGTGCGCGAGGTCGGCCGGCCTCGCGTGGCGCCGCCGCGTGCGCACGGCCGAGTCAACGCCCGGCGCCGCGATGCGCTCTGGGGCGACGAGGAAATGTGGCAAATCTCACCCGGAGTCGATGAACCGGGCGGCTCGCACCGGCGGGCTCTGCTGCCCGATGGCGGGCGGCGCCGGGCCGCCACGGTCAGCGTGCTGGACGTGCGCGGGTGCTGGCGCGGTCGGAGCCGGGGCTGCGCCTCTGAGCGCGGCGGGCTGCACGCTGGCGCAGCCAGCCGGCACCTACGCGGTCTGTAGCGAGCCAGCGCCCGCTGCAGCGCCGCTTCCGAGGCCGAACGTGGCAGCGGCAGCTTCCGGTGGCTCGCTCCGCGCGGACCGACACAGGCGAGGAAACATCTGCAGTCGTGCCAGCTGGAGCTGATGCGACAGCGATGCTGCGGAAGTCGAAATCGTTGGGCTCTTGTTTGAGCCCTTCCTTGCATGACTGCGACATCGTGCAGCGGCTCTCGAACTGCTGCGGGACCCGGAAGGTATTATGCGGTAAAAACGGCCTTTCCGGCTTTTTACGTTTGCGTTGTGTCATTGGTCGCATAAGCCGAACGCCCTCCTCGCGTGCGTCGCAGCCGTATTAGCGTGAGGAACTTCGTTGGCACCTGAGCGCAGACTAAATCCTCTCATTCTTCCAAGCTCGGTCCACGGCCATACCGACTAGGAAGCACTGACTGACGCCCGACCGTGATGGTGGCACACTGCAGCAGAGCCGGCCAGGTGCTGAGTCCGTGCACAGCCACGGCAGGCTCTCATACGCCAGGACGTTAAGCAGGCCGTGTTACATGGACTACGTGCCTAATATCCCTGCCGGCGACCAAATTCTGGCGCGCCTATGCCATACAAACAGCATCAATGCCGCAGTCGATACAGCGCGGCCTGGTCACGATCAGTGAACGCTGGCGGTGCGACTCGGACCGCGTTGGAGCAGCGTTGACCGGAGCGGACTGGCGACCGAACTCTGCCCGCTGAGAACGTCGCGCGCTGAGAACATCGGTTGGCACGGCGAGCAGCCTCCTGAGATCCCTCGGCGGCCTCCTGAGATCCTTGACGGCCTCCTGAGATCCCTCGGCGGCATCCTGAGACTCCACAGCGGCCCCCTGAGATCCCTCGGACCGTGTCCGGGAGCGAGCGTGGCGTGCGAGGTCAGCGCGCGGTCTGGGGCCTCGGCTCACCGGGGCACGGCGTCGGCGGGGACTGGCCGCCGCCTCCCCTTGATGAGTCACTCCGTTTGTCAGAGTTGAGAGTTAGCCGGCCTGTCCGTGGGAAACTCCTCGGCCGGTGGAGCACTGAGCCTCTGCAGCTTCTCATCGACCGGGCGTATTCAGTTCGTGTAGCGGACGTCACCTCGGCTGTGAGTGTTTTCCCCGTGCACGTTTCCGCCTCTCTCAGCGTCTCTCCTGGGACTGTGGAGTTCACTTCGTGGAGCGCCCGACTTCTGACTAATCTGTAATGCGCAGGTTGGCGTCATCGAAACCGCGCCTACATCACTCGCCAGTCGTGGTCTGTTGGCAACTGACCAGCAGGGTCAGGCTACAGCGCGGCCGTGTGACGCTGCACCGTACGCTCAAATTATCCCGTAAACTAAAATATCTCTACGGCATGGTGGCGTCTGAGTCTTTGCAACAAGCCTGGTTGGAAAAGAATGATCTCAATGCTATTCTTAGAAAGCATTATAGGTCGGTTTTTGGCAAGGGTCTTGCACGATACTCACACACACACCTACCGGCCTCTAATTGTGGCAAGGGTGAGGTTACAACGTGTGACAGTATCCGGCTTGTTCCACCCCGCCGGGAAGCAGTCCTGCAGCTCTCTTTTGCAGGCGGACATTCGGCGTTCTGCAAGGTTCACCAATTTCAGACTTTCTCCAGTTAATGACCGATAGCATCTGCGCCGTGCGCGAGCCGATCCTTTATCCTCTGTGCGATTGTTCTTTTGGCCGTTGTTTCTGTTCAGCTGGCGTGCTTGCCGGAATGAGCAAGGTCGAGGTTTCGTCGCGTACCTACCGCGAAAGGCTCCGTAATTCCATGAACACCCACTCGTCAGCGGAATGTCCACTTGCCTGCGGTTTGTCTTGCAGTCGCTAAGCCATTCCACGCGACGGGCAGGGCCCAATGTTTCTGCGCTCCGCAAATGTCCTCAAACGTATATGTCGCTCCCGGCCGTTTTCCTCACCACGAGGCGGCGTGATGCCAGTGCAGTGCCAACTTTCGCCGGGGGACGGTGAAAGGTTCCGTCAACGCCTGTCGAAGAGCAGGGGCTGCGATGTTGGTCGGGTGTCTCTCGTGACGTCCCAGCGCAAGGCAAGGCACGGAGCAATCACGGTCGAGTCCAGCATTATCATCTCAGCTGACTTAAGCTTGATGCATTGGCTTGCGATTCAGAATGCGCATTTTTTAGCATAGCTTTTCGTTCGCCCGTGGCTTCATCAAACACAGTCCAACAATCTTTCGTCATAATCACGCAGCGTGCAAGATCTGCTTTCACTAAGTCACGTTCAAGGAAAAACTGACAAGGGACGCCGGGGTGCACCATGGAGGACGTCATTTATAATGCGGCTTTCGAGCCAAAGTAGCGTGACCCGGCTTCTGTAATACGTCGACCGTCGAGACGATACGATCAGGCTCGGCGGGGCGCAGCTGTCGGCCGTGGGCGAGCCGCCCTGCCGGATGCGTCTTCGCGCCCCTCCAAGGTCTCCCTCTTAAGCCGTCTGCGGGTTCGCTGTGCCGCCGAGACCAGTGCAGATTGTTTCCAGCAGAACGGCTTTCGGTAAGATCGGCGGGAGGCCAGATCGGCACGCTATCGTGGTTGGCCCGGCTGGCCTTCAACTGCGCTCTCTAGGTTACTGGGAAAGCGGCCTCGTCAAGGTCAGTCTGCACCGCAGGAACAACACCCCCCCCCCCCCCTCCCGGTCGGTCGTTGACCCGCGTGCTCGCAAGGGAAAGCGCCCGGTTCGTGGAACAACTTGGCACTGATAGCATTGTGGTCGTTTTTTGCGCGGAAAACGGGGGATCCGCGAATGAGGCCCCTTCGTTGCTCAGATTGGAGAAAGTTGGTGTCCTGTCGGCCGTCAACGCCCTCCTCAAAGTCATTCCCATGCTGCATGACTTTGTTGAAGGACAGCTACGCGGTGAGGCAAACGGACGGTTCACCGAAATCTCGAAATAGCATCTAGGACTGTGATGTCTGCTCAGTTGGCACCGATACCAGCGGAGCGCGCTGGTCCGAGGTGGCCGGTGAGCGCGTTGTGAACTGCACGTTTCATCTCTGCGGGGCAGAGGTGGCGTGGCAAGACATGGCCACGTGCGACGCGAGCCATGTGACTCGTTGAGGGCAATGACCGATTGTAATGTCAGGCCGCCAACGGCTGATGTGGAGCGCGGGTGGACGCCCAGGCATGCTGGGCCGGTGCCCGACCGCTGGCTCAATATCGAGTAAAATGTTGCTGGTTCCAGGTGTGGTTCTGAGTGATGTGCTGGCAACGTGACCTTGCATGACCTTCGGGTGTTTGCGCGATAGCGTAACAAAACCATCTGGAAGGCTATCGCGGATTACCAGTAGTATTGGGCAATATATGTATACATATATATATATATATATATATATATATATATATATATATATATATATATATATATATATATACATCTCCCTCTCTCTCTCTCTCTCTCTCTCTCTCTCTCTCTCTCTCTCGGTCGGACTGGTATCGGTCTATATATATATATATATATATATCGGCCTATCGATCTTGACGATACATATATCATGAGATCCTGAAAACGTCATAAGACACATGATATCGAATACCGATGCGTCTGATATCAGTCAGTAAGCCGTTTACATCCCACTCAGAGCTCAGCTGGCACTGGTGGCGATTCGCGCACCAGCTACGACGTGGTATTTGCAGCCTGGCTGTTGCTGACGCCGGCGTCATTCACTCCACCCTCCACTGATTCTCTTTGTTGTGGCGTAAGCTTTCAGGCGGCGCATCATACATGACGCTACACATCCCGTGCCATTCATTCCCGTATGACGCGACAGTTAACCCGGCTTCGGGTCAACGGGGTACACCAGCGATCTCTGGAGGCAGCGGTCGTCGCGTACGCTTCCAGAGCGCCGCGCCCACGACTCCGTTTCGCTCCCCGCGTTTCGATCCGTGCGCTGCGTCGAGAAGAGCCGCGCACTTCGCCTCGCCCTCGACTCGGCCGCGTCGCCCCTTCCTCGGGGGCTGGCGGCGGCCTGCGGATGCAGCAGCAGGGTGCGCTGCGGCTGGACGCTCGGCCGTCACCGGTACCGGGCGCGCCGCGTGGCGCACGCAGCCGCCGTTGTTTACGGGCCGACTCGGCGCTCGGTAACGGTGCGCCTCCCGTTACCGCCGAGCCAACGACCGTCAGCTGTTACCGCCGCGCGCGCGCGCGCGCGCCTCGGAAACGGCGCGAAACCGGGCCGCCGCGCCGGCCGGGTCGCCGGGTCAGCTAGGGTCGAGCCGCGCGGTCGCGCCGCTGACCGGCGGGGCGGGCGGCGGCCGCGGACGGGGTGGGGCGGCGGACAACCGGTGACGGCACGGACTCCGCGTGTTGGAGATCAGGCCTTGACAACGTGCGTAGCGGAGCGTAGTCGGATGGGACGCCGCACGTCGACACCGCGTGTGCCGCATGGGAACGAGACGCGTGCTACTGCAGCGCACGGCAAGCGAGGCCCGTTACGACCCGCACGTCGCCTGCTTGGGCCGGGCGGACAGGGTTTGTGACCTGGCGTGTCACTCCCTGGCTGGTTTTACGGAACTCCTAACGGGTCATCGGCCCGGGTCATTGGCGTGGCGCCGACTCTCTCGCCGTTGCCGCCGGGTCACTGACATCTGACGCCCGCCAGCTCGACACGTTTGTATATACGCCGGCCCGGAATGCCCATATGCTCAGCAATGAAGTGTGATGGAGCCGGAGCGGTTAACGCCAAACTCGCCAAGCATTGCAGGTCGTCGTGGTGCATGAGCGTATGGAAATGACTGGCGCAGTCTGATGCGACTTGCATGAGATTTGAGACCGGACGCTGGTTACAGCGATCAGCATATGGAGCATGTTAACGATCGATAGTGCCCAGCGTGACCGATGCGTTCAGTCACGTTCAGCAGCCTCGAACGCGGGACTCTCGGGCGGCAGATGGGTGACCAGCGATCGTATGACGGTGAACGCCGGCTGGCCACCAGAGCTGGGAACAGGGCATTGACAGGCATGCATTATTATGTATGTGATTCCCAGGTGCATGGACTATTATTTCTGTCATTCTCTGTATTGCAGCATGACTACCGGAAGAGGTGGCCGCCGCGTGTTGACGTGTGAATCTTATGATTGATTCAATAATCCATGCATAGTTGACTTATTCATGCATCTGATTTGTCCAGATACGCCTAGTAATTATGCCTGCAGACTGATTTCAATCACATTTTGCGCGAATCAATTTTGCAACATTTGCAGATAACGGGGAATGCCGTCCTTCCTGCCTCGTCCGTTCCTGTTCGCTCAGTTCCGATTCGCGGCGCCGTCGCCCGGCTCTGGCTCTGTCACGCGTGGCGGGCGCTCTCGCGGCGGCGCGGCTCGGGGCGCGGCGGAGCGGGCCGTCCGCTAGCTCGCAGGCGTGACCCCGTGACCCGGGGGTCAGCGGAGGACAGCGGCCGCCCGGCGGGACCGCTGAGATGGCGTCATCACCCCGTGACCCCGGGTTTCTGTAGGACGATGGCTGATTAGAAGTGACGGGGTCTGCTGGGAGAACGTCCCTCAGTCCCTGGCACAGGGTGGGCTGGATAGACGACGCGCAAACTCGATGGCATGTTAAGCCTCGGCTGGGCTTCTTGAGCCAATGACTAACGGCGGAACCTCTGTGGAGATGGGGCGGGGGACGAAGTCAAGTGCTGCCGCGTTTCTTTCCCTGCACATAGTCAATGTCGAATTTTCCCTCGAGCTAAGGAGGGGGTAGCTGCCCCCCGCCCCCCCCCCTTCCATGTAAGTTCTCTTTGACGGCAGCTATCCTGCACTGCCGCGCTGTAGTCTGTAGTAAGTAGTTGGACCGGTGGCTGGAGCCAGTCCATAAAATTTAGGACGTGAGAAATACGTGAAGCAGGCAGCAGTGTGGGAGGCCATCGATTTGATCCTCTGCTTATCGAGCATCGGTGAATGCCAGCCGCCGCGCACCTCGTTCAGCGGCCCACTAGGCCGCTGTTACCGTCTTCTAGATTTAGTTTCTTCCCGGAAACCGTTGCAACTGACCCAATTACGGCAGATTCTGCCAGCTTTCTTCTGGTATCCACCACGAATGTCGCTCACCCGTCAGCTTACGCGGGTGCAATCGCTGCCGATGTGCATCTGTCGTTGCGTGACGTTATCGCGATCGCCTCGTCCAGGGCCGCAGTCGTTCTTAGGTCAACGCCCTCCGTACGCCACTGACGAAACGCTGCTGCAACGTTCCTGTTCACCTCATAGCAGACTCGCATCGGTGCTCGAACACCACCGCTGTGACTCGTGCGGCCCAGAGCACTGGTCAGTGGTCACCGCACGAAACAGCAGCGGCGGCCGGCATCTGCGCGAGGCTCCCGTTGCCCGTGCGCGAAGCGGCCCGGCGACGCGCGGAGCAACGACACGGCCCGGTTTTGGCGCGTGGGACCGGCGCGCCACCGTCCCGCGTTTGACCCAGTTCGGCTCCCATGAGGCGCATGCGTGGCGTCGCGGCGGCGGCAGCTGTCGCAGCCGCGTCCTGTCGGGGCGGGGGCGGCCCGGCCCGCTCCAGCCCAGGGTCATCCACCGGGCGACGGCGAGCGAACGGCCGCGAGGCAACCCTACCGCGCGCGGCCGCGGCGCGGCGCGCAGCCGGCGGCGGCGCGCCGCTCTTCGTCGCGGCGCTAACGGTGCGGCAGGTCGGTGATCGCGCGGGCGGGCGTCAACAGATCCCGTCCATCCGGTCCGCCGCGCCGCCTCCGCCGCCGCGGTTCCGGCGCAGACGGCGCAGTTCGGGCGTCGGCCGCGGGCGGCGCTGGCGTCGCGCGCGGCCGTCGGCGGCAGGTGGCTGCCGGCCCGGCCGGGCAGTGACGGCTCGTCGGCCTCGTCGCGGGGAGCACTGACCGGTCGACGACCCCGCCGACTCGGTTACTGGGTCAGCGCGCGCGGCGTCGCGCTCCGTCACGCCTGGCGGCCGGACGACGAACGCCGCTCAAGTGAGTGCGTGCGAGGCGCGGGACGACGGTGCGGCCACCCGTGTTTTGGCCCGGGGGGTGAATGTTGGCAATGTTGCCCCACGTTTGCGTTGATTGATAGATTGGGGGAGTGGGACGGTCGATCCTTGCTGCAGGTCAGATGCGCTGCAATATTATCGAATTAGTTTTTGCCGAAGCAAACCTAGATACCATAGTATTTAATTGAGATACTTTTGCAGAATGAGGCCCATTTTCAATTAGTCCGTCTCCCAGCAAAGTCTCTAATTTTCATAGATAACATCAGGCCGGACATGGCGCCTTAAAAACTTGGTCTCTTACTTCATGACAAGCGTGTTGTGTTTCGGTTCTCACCCGCCTCGATTGATGCACGTATCTTTGTCAGCATGTAGTTATTTATCGCCGTCATTTACTCTCGGGTGCTTTATCTCCCAGCAATATTACTTTCATCCGGATCAAATTTGCATGTGAATCTGACATTCCTTGGAGCGTGGTTTCGCTGTTTCCGAGAACAATCCACCGAGGGGAATGTCGCATGGAGCCCATTGCAGGGAGTGTGTCGCATGGGCGGGCGTGCAGTAGTGGACAAAACCTGACCAGGAGACAAGACTATCTGGCCGAGAAGGACCAACCTAATTATGCCGGCTGGCTCGTCCTCTGACGTGTCAGTTTGTCTGATAAATCGAGGGGCCAATCCTGATCGTCCGATCCAAATGCGTTTGTTAATAAATGTTTCGTGCATCTCAAGTTTTTCTGTTGCCAGGGCACATGCTACTCAGACTGGTCGGAGCCGATCTGTTGCGTTGCAAAAGAATGTGGATCATTTGGCCCGCAGAGATGAATCTTTGTCCTTGTGGACGTTTTTGGCGTTCTGTTTGCTCATACTATGTTATCCCGGGCCAAAAGTTGCTCACTGTGACCTCAATGACGGTCTTATGGATGACCGTACAATGACAATAGACAAAAAAAACTGATTACTGATTTGGATTAACTGGAGCGACGGGAATTGACTCTAGGCACCTCAGAGGCATCAAGGACTGTCTGCCTAGGCACCTGAGTCTGTGTGCTAAATATATCCTATCAGTAGAATTCGGCCCGTACATAATTAACCTCCAACCACGTAAATATTTGACTGGGTCATTGACCATCTGTGCAGTTTAGTGTTGATGCCGCTTTTGCTCAGACAGCCGGCTTCCCAACGTCTGGCGTGCATGCAGGCCCAGGCGCAGCGTCGTTGTGATTCGTTTCTGACGGTTAGGGAACGACATCGAGCGAGCTAGACGAACGGTTGGGCGACCTTGTCATGACACTGCGTCGCAGGTTACAAATCTTCCCGCCAGAATGGTCCGTTGAGTTGTGATTTACGAGGTTAGTGAGGTCGGTCTTTGTAGCGAACTATATTATGCCTAGCGATAGTTGTGTTCTCATTGTGCTGTCATTCCTGCGAAACGTCAGCCCAATGAAACTAAGCGCATGAAGCACACGAAACACCGATGTGTGCAAGTACAGCTTTATCCAAGACTGTTCGCAAACACCACAGGATAAGCTGCCAGCCCATGCTGAAGCCATCGATCTATCCATGACGCCCGCACCCTTGACTCAGGCTGCCATGAGCCTAGTGACCCCCTCTTCCTCCACCTCTCGAGGTCTCAGGGTCACAGGCCGACGTCGCCATGTGACACTCTGGCGACGCCGGGGGTGGTGCCGAGCGCGCGGGGGCTGTGCTGCCGTTATTGCCCGCCCCGCCCCTCCCCGCCCCTCCTCGCCCGGCCCGCGCCCGGCCCGCGCCCCGCTGTCATGACCGCGCGCGCGAGCTCAGTTGACAAGTGCGCCTCCAATCGGAGTCAATGGCCCCGTCGGTGTTGCAATGCGCGCCAGGCGGCGCCCGCCGGTCCGACCGGCGGCTGGCGCCATTTTTTGCCGCCGGGATGTGCAAGTGTGCACGCCAGGAGCCGGGGGGGGGGGGGGGCAGGGGGGCGAGGTGCATGAACTCGATATGGGCCAAGGCCGGCGACAGCCGAAAGTCGGCCGAGCGCGGCGCGTTGCCACCTCGCGAGAAAGCCTCGGCTGGTTCGGCGGGTTCGACGCGACGGGTCGTTGAACCTTTGCCATGGGCAGCGGCGCCGCCTCTCCCGAGACCGCGCCGTGCGGGCCGGTAGCGCCTGCACCGGCCAGTGGCTGCTGCCGCGTGACGGGCGAGCTCCAGAGCCGCCCGGAAGTGGCGCACTGGGCACCGGAGCTGCGCACGACGGTGCGCAACCCACCATGCGCTCTGCAGGTTCCGCATGCGCTCGGTTAGTGTCGTCGTTGGGGCATGGTGCTGGGGCGAGGATGGGTGTGACAAGCACAGCTTAGCCAGGAATTGATGGCAAGCACGTTTGCCTCGTCACAAGAGGTAATTGTCGCACGTTAATTCGTAGTTTCACGGTAGTTAGGTAATAACCCTTCACTGGCGCGTGGGCTCGCACAGCTCTGTTCCGTTCTTTGAATATATATTTCCGAACTGTTAAGCACATCATGATTAATTTTGGATTAGCGTAAGTTTCAAACGTTCTTAGCACCAGTTTGGCAAGTTTCAGCCTCCTACCATGCCAGATCACCGACTTATAACATTATTCTCAAAGTTTTGCGCTGCGAAAACGTGGAAAACTGTCGTTCTGTGACGTTTTCTGAGCTCTGCGTGCACGATGTATTCTCGTCCGATGATTCTGAAGGTGTTCTGTGGATGATCGTGCGTGTGGCCAGTGCCTGTGGCGTCGTTCATTGTGAAGGTCGCGCCGGGTCGGATATTAAAAATGGTGTCAACTCAACTTTAGCGTCCGCTCGATCATGAATCAGAGTGTCTGGGATCTGTCCGATTTGATGTGAATGTCATCCAACTTCAGGGTCACGTCAAGACCAATGCTTCAAAAGCGTTCAAAGTATTGCAAAGTAACCGTTCACAATATATCAACGTCATTGTCACACAGAAAGATCTTGAGTCCAATATCATTGGGGGACATTTTGTTCGGATGGACGCTCAATCCTCTTGGGACGCGAATGGTGCCACGCTGTTTTTTAGCTTTATTTCTAGTACATCGGTGAAGCCATCTTGGTAACGCGGGGACGAAGTCTGATCTCTTGTGACCCGATCCTACATGGAAAATAATATGTTAAGGAGCGGTGGGATTCTACGTGGAAAATAACATATAAAGGAGCGATGGGATCCTACGTGGAAAATAACATGTACGGGAGCGGTGGGATCCTACGTGGAAGATAACATCCTAAAGGCATCTGGGTCGTTAAAACTTCGCTGTTGGACGTCTCCTCCAAACTGTGCCGGATCGTGTGCGCGAATGGTTTAAATTTATTCACATTTTATCTTTGTCGCGCTGTTTTGCTGGTTTGTTGCTGCTGGGTGCTGGTTTGCCGGTCGGATCGCGCTGGGCTTGGGGTTGGCGGGTGGTTGTACCAACCCCCATCTACCGTCGCGGCTCGCGGGAGTGCCGGCGTCGTAGCTCGCGGGAGACTGAGTGCCGGGGGGTTAAGTTACATGTCACATTCATGTAACATGTAACATGTAACACATAGCGTAGTTGCCTCTCCATGGTGGGCTAAAGATAAACATTAGACGTTGGGGCGTGCCGGGATGAATCCGAAACGTCACGCGTTTGAGCGTGGCAACAAAGCTCCGTGCATCTGTACAACGGCGGGACTGGGGTTGTTGTTTGATGATCCTGTTATCGCGTACAATCGACGTGCCGCCGTGAATGAATCAATCGGGCGGCGCGTCACGGGCCGCGCCCTCGTCCCTCTCGGCACGCGCCGAGACGGCGGAGCCTGCAGGAGGCGACCTCGGGGCTGGCCAGATACGTAGTGCATGACGTACACTCCGTAGTTTGGTTGGCGGTCAGTCTTCGCATTACTCCGCTCCCGCCGTCGGCCTGACCAACTTAGGAATGTGTCAAGCGCTACGCGCTTCGAACGGTCCGTGATTGTTGTTCGGTTCGATATTGCGAAAGGCATCCTGTCCACCGCTCTGCAGATTAGTCGACGGGTCGACGGTTCATGTATTGTTCTATTGCAGATATCGCATACAGGATGGCTGGGGTACTAGTCTGAGCTCAGAAGGGCAATTGGTATTCAGTGCGGTTGGTGTTTGTTTGAACGCTTGCTCAGCGTATTGGACATGAGTGACTGGACGGAATAACCAGGTTGCGATGATACGTGCACGTGCCAAAGTGTCCGAAGCACGTGTGGTCTGCACATCCCGGGAAGTATGAGGGGATTTGCACGCTCATAGGTTCTCGGGCAGCATGAGTTGACACCTTTTCACAACACAGTCATCCAGATTATGTGGAGGTATACGCAGCCTCGCTTAAAGCCGCATGACCGCATGTGGCCTTGGAGTGCTCTGCATTGTCTCCACGCTGGCACCGCCAAAAAATATTCAGAGCTTAGCTCGGTTCAATGCATGAAACCACTTCGCACATCGTGTCAACACAGCTTGTTGCCAAGACCTTACCGTGTCCGATTTTTAGCGGAGAGGTTTGGCATTGTAAGACGCTGTCCTGTAATTCCACTTAACCTGTTCGCAAAAAAAGAAATCCACGATACTAACCAAATACCAGGACCCTGTCATTGTTTTAGCAGCATACCTGAAGGTGTTGCGGCGAAACGTGAATATACAGTGAAATCATGTTTGCACCCTGCACTCACCTTGATTGACTTTTTATATGTAATGACCATTATTATCTAGAACTGAATTCGGCACTTCTCGTGAAGCGCCCTCTGGTGTCCCGACCAAAGTTAATGGCGTGTGCGCCCTGTCTGTGGTCTATCCATATGCGACCACACGGAGTGGCGTGTGCGCCCCGCCTGTCCACATGCGACCACACGGAGTGGCGTGTGCGCCCCGTCTGTCCGCCTGCAACCACACGGAGCGGCGTGTGCGCCCCGTCTGTCCACCTGCGACCACACGGAGCGGCGTGTGCGGCCCGTCTGCCCGCTTGCGACCACACGGAGTGACGTGTGCGTCCCCGTCTGTCCATCTGCGACCACACGGAGTGGCGTGTGCGCCCCGTCCGTCCACCTGCGACCATACGGAGTGGCGTTTGCGCCCCGTCTGCCGTCGGACGCGGTGCCCGGCGATCCGTTTCAGCCGACGGGCGCCATTACAGAGGGTCTGGTGCCCAGGCCGCGACCTCGTGGTAACGTGAGATCAGTGCGCATACGGCATGCCCGAGCCGGATCCAAGGCGACGGCAGCGCGTGCGTCTGCCGTGCGGCAGCGGCAGTATAGGGGCGAAATCAGGTCCGGTTCACCGAACTGGATGAGGTGGGCCTAGACAAGACTTCACAGGATATTGCTTTGAGTGTTCGAGGAAGGCAATGTTTTGGTGACGGGTTCCCGAGATACAATTCATACACCGGCAGGCACCTTCGCTGCGCAGATGTGCCGCGTAAGCATGGTCCTGAGTCATGAGCGCTATTTGCACTTCCCCAGCATACAGCTGACCCTGACTGACGTTGTTTGCAATTGGAAAAGCGGTCTGCATTGTCGGAGAGGGTTCAGGAGTTCTCTGGCCATTAATCGCGGCCCGTGCCACAACTAATTAGATGGGTCGATTCCTTGGTCTTTCATTTTTAAAAGAATGCTGCGACGTTGCCCCGACCTGAAGGTCACCGCACAGTTTCCAGCTAACAGCTTAGCCAATTCGACACGAAATGCTGCATTTTCCATGCGTGCATACCTCTGTGCCAGCAGACCTCGCCGCCGGCGCCGCGACATCGAGTCCTGCTTGGTCCACCCCACCGCCAGCGAGCAAAAAAAACACGCGCCCGGGCTCGCCGCGAATTCTGCCCGACCTTCCGCGCCCTCCCCAGCTCTCTTCCGTATTGACTTAACAAAAAAAATCCCCCACCCCAGGGCCGGGTTCAACGACCGGCCCAGTTTAAAGCCCCCACCCCTTCGTCCTCCCCTGCGCGCTGCTGCGGCTCCCCGTGCAATTTGGCGCGCGACCGGGCCCGACCCAGGCGCTGCCTTTGTTCGCGCCGGCGCGTGGAAGTCACGTGCTCGGCGCCCCCGGCCGGCGCGGCGGCAGGGGCGGCCGGCTAACCTTGACGCGCGCTCCCCATCCCATTATGAGAAAGCCGCACCCGTCTCCGCCAATCAATAGCGGACCAGGAAGCGGCTGCAAATATAGGGAACCGGACAGTCGGCGGTCTGGGGACGTTCCCCTCTTCCGAGTGTGCGCCGCAGGCCGAATGGCCCTGATTTCGTCATTTGTCCAGGCGTCACAAACGAGCTTTAATGCGGGCTTGCGGGCGTTGTTCCGAGCGTTTTTTGCTCGTCAAGCCACCAGCTACCGCGTGCATCTCCATTTAAATGTCTTCAAGGTCGTGTTTACTATGCGAGTGAGCAAAAAGCTGAGTTATGCATGCCTTTCGCGTGTAATGACTTCCTGTGCCACTTGCGGCCGGTCATGGGCGATGAGCCGGTTTTAATTGGCCAGGTGGCCGCCATTATCGCCCGCCGACGGGGCCGTGAGCGTGGCGGCTCGCTCCCACCACTCGGGTGGGTGGACGGGGGAGAGGTGATGGGGGGGGGGGGGGGCAGACGGTTCGTCCCGGGTGGCGGCCCTCCGGGCGACGCTAACGGTGCCCGACGGGCGGATTAGGGTCCGGGCATCCGGCCTGCTCCCCGGCTGACGTCTGTCAGCCGCGGACGCACGTGCCGCCCGCCGCCGTCACGCCCCCCCCCCCCCCCCCGCCCGTTCCCACGCCGCGTCGACGGCGGAGCGGCGGCCGGGGGCGGAGCAGGCTCGCTGCGGGCGCGACCGACGCTAAGTCTCTAGGGCTGCGGGAAAGTGCCCCGCTCTGCCCGAGCGACGTACGGCGGGGAGGTGGTGCGCTTCGACGCGTCCCTGTGCCTCAGCGTGCTGCTGTGCCTAGCGTGTGAGACGCCTGCGTGCTGACCTTTCTCAGGGAGGAACGTCCTCTCCATGCTCACGTTCTCACGTCCTCACGTCTCTCCGCAGGGAGGAGCTGCTCTGCTCGATGCTGGAGCGGCCGGAGCCGGAGGGCGGCGGCGGTGACGGTGGCGGCGGTGGCGATGCCGCGCTGCTGCCGGCCGCCTGCTTCCTCGGCGAGTGTCGGCACCGGAAGAGCTCGCTCCAGCGCCAGCTGGAGGCGCCGCCGCTCAACAGGAAAGGTGAGCTACCCCGCCCGCACCGAGGCCGGCACACGCTAGGCTTGCGAGCACTCCTCGCCGCTTGAAGGCGGCACAGCGCGGCTCAAAGAGGCACCGGCGCCTTTAAATCAGCCCGCTAAGCTGACGTGTTCTGGCGTTGGCTCCGGATTGTTGATCATGTAAACCCAGCGGACTCGGACCTTCTCTTCCCGGCGTTTTAGAGGCCGCCAGGACGGAGAGATGCCGAATCCGTCTTCGGAGAGCTCAGCCCGCGGTGTCTTAGTTCCAGGAGCTGGGACGACGGCCATGTGCCCAGAGCCTTTATCTTCCGGTGTGTAACCGTGGGCGTGGTCGGTGGGCTGCTCAGCTCAAAGGTCATTCGTGCTGCGTGGGTTTGCGGGCATTCAGGCCGGCCGGCCTGGGTTCGGCGAATCTGGACGTGGGACATGGATACTAGGATTTCCTCGCAAAAAGTTGCACTTGGCAGTTCACCCCCGTAAACCGCACAATTCGCACGGGGCTTTTCCAGTCATTGCCTCGCAATATTTACTGCTGTGCGAAAACACAATTCATGACAGGTGTTAACGCTTAACGTCCATCGCGAAACGAAACTACTAGACATCGACGGCTGCAAATGAGTCGCGTGTGACCCAGCTCCCCGTCGACCCGAGCCCCAGCCGGGGTTGCTCGTTCCCGGGCCGATCGTTTGACATGCACCCGAGAATAGCCGTCGCTCTTCTGGCACGCCATCATGCCGTGCAAAATGTCACATTGGGCCCGGGCGAGCGGCGTGCGGCGCCCCCCGCGGCAGGGCGGTCCTCGGCGCGGTCCTCGGCACGGTCCTCGGCGGTCCCCGCGAATCCGGCGGCCTTATGTGGGAGCCGCGCCGGCCCCGCTCCTCTTGGAAGAGGATTTCTCATGGTGGAGCTCAGCCGGGAGCCGCTTCAATATCGACTAATTGAAAGACGGCGCCCGCCTCGGCGTTTCTCGGAACGGTCCGTGCTGCTGAACTCTTGAGTTGAAGACGAGACACGTGAGGTGGCGGCCCTGGCGTCCGCGGCGGCCGCGGTGTCTGACCGGTGATGTCTGGCGGAACCCGTGACGTCGGACCTGGGATGTCTGGCGGAAACTGTGACGTCGTATCTAAGGTGTCTGGCGGAACCTATGCCGTCGGACCTGGGATGTCTGGTGGAACCTGCGACGGCGGACCTGAGATCTCTGCGGAAACTGCTGCCTGCGCGATGTTGGTGTCTGTGGTGCGCGTGGGTCTGACCCGCCAGGGAGACAATATCTGCCATACATGGTGCTGTCAGTAGTGGCAGGACGGTGTGCAGCTGAAACTGCGCGCCTTTCCCTCGATCGTGCATGGTTGTCACTCGCGGCCATGTCTGTTAATGACGACTGTCCATCTTGACCCGCACTGGCCGGGCACAAAAGGATGCCTGACGTCAGCGCTCCTATAATTTGAATCACCAGTGACGGCTATCGGCTGTCACGCACGCTGCAGTCACTACACCTTCGCCGCTGTCCTGCGATAACTCGCCGTCGCGTCACGATCAGTGGCCGCCGCTGCTCCAGACATGCAGGCTTTGTGACATGGCCCGCCAGCCGCGGCCTTTGGCGGCCGTCTGGGCGGCCGTGGCTGACGTCCGCGCCATTGCAGGCCCTGAGGCGTCGCTGGAGCCGCCGCTGGCGCTCTTCCTCGGCTACAGTACTGTGCTGCACAAGCCCACCACCTGCGTGTACATTGAGGTGAGGCTCTGACCGGGACTGGCACGGTCGCGTGACGGGGTCGGTGGACACGTCATGCCCGCCGGGCGGACCGAGTCGGGAGCCACGGCCGAGCCGGGCTTTAGCAGGATCCGGCCGGAGCCCGGGGTCGTGACCTTAGCAGGGATCCGCAGCCGGAGCCCGGGCTGTGACCTTAGCAGGGATCCGCAGCCGGAGCCCGGGCTGTGACCTTAGCGGGGAGCCGCTCCGGGCTGTGACCTTAGTAGGGATCCGCGGCCGGAGCCCGGGCCGTGGCCTTAGCAGGGATCCGCAGCCGGAGCCCGCGCTGTGACCTTAGCGGAGAGCCGCTCCGGGCTGTGACCCTAGCAGGGATCCGCTGCCGGAGCCCGGGCTGTGACCTTAGCAGAGATCCGCGGCCGGAGCTCCTGCCCGGGCCGTGACTTTAGCGGGGAGCCGCATCCGGAGCCCGGGCTGTGACCTTACCGGGGAGCCGCTCCGGGCTATGACCTAAGCGGGGAGCCGCGGCCGGAGCTCCACCCAGGTCTAACCGTAGCGATGAGCCACGGCGGCGTTCCTGCTCGAGGGCCTCGTCGTCAGGGTTATACTGAGCCATCTAGCGCAATTCGCCGGGCATTAGACCCCTGGGTGATGTTGGTTGGGGTCGCTGGCATAACTGTGGACGCAATAGGGCACTGAAATGGAGGCATGACGTCATCAACACTATCACACATTTGATGGTGGCAGTACGATATCTCAGCAGTTCTCATCACAAGTCTGTGATAACTTCGATCAGGGACCGGAAATCTGTGGGAGGGAGTAGACACTGTGACGCGAACGCCTTTGATTCTGAAAAGAGCGTTCGCGTTATGACGCACGCCGCATATCTGTGCACGAGAAATGACCCGCGTATTGCCGCGGAAAGGCACCTCTGACGATGTGACCGCCGTTTTGACGCGAGGGACATGTTTGCACAACGTAGCCGATCGATTGTCTTCAGTGAAATGCATTTTCAATCGAAAACCTATGAATGTTGCTAAATTCCCATAATTCATTTGTATTTCTTGATGCGTAGTGAAGGCTCATGCGCCGTACATCCGGGTGTTCCTATACTAAACTAGTTTGCCCGGAGCAGACTGAGCAGACCGCGCGCAGAGCTGGACTGGCAATGGCCCGCTTCGCATTACATAAATCCGTGTATTCCTGTACTAACTTTCGAAAACTTGAACATGTGCCACGGAACAGCCCTCAAAGTTTGCAAACTTGGTTATGGTTGGGCCCATTTAGCTGGAATGCCTGGAGGGCACTTTTCAGTCGTTACTTTTTGTTACAAGGCGGTTGCCGCAGGACTTGAACAGTCCAAGCATCTCGGATGTATGATAATCTAAATCGTGTTTTGTTTCCGATGTTCCCGAGCGCTTTATTTAAATGAGGAATAAATTCGAAAGGCACGTCACGCATTTTGTTGAGCTGTCACTGGTCATAGGCGTAGGTGTCCGGCTCGTTGGGATAGCAAACGGCTCAGCGTATTGACGTGGCAGTCTTGCTTCCAGGACTCTGTGACGTCATTGCACCGCGCTTGTGCCACGGTCGACCCGCGACAGGCCATCAGAGACATCTGTCGGAGACATCCGCAACTTGTCAACGTCCAGAATGGCTCGGGACAAACTCCGCTGCATGTTCTCCTCCTCTGTAAGTGGTGCCTACTCTGTGGACCGCGGGCGCCTTTATGTGTCTGGGAATGCATTAGCCGATGTTGCAAAGCACGGTCGTTCATGGCGTTGAAATGAAGTCTTCAAAACTTGGCCGAGTTGTGCAGAAAAGCTCTTGCGAACCGAGAGTCATCGGCCTTAAGCTGTCTTCACTGGGAAGGGGTAGGAAGAACATCCTTTACTATGCTCTTCCAAGGATCATTCTAAGAAGCTTTGAGCACAACGTTCTTTAAACAAAGATCTCGCCCATATAAGTCTCTATAGAAGAAGAAGCTTCTGACACGCGATGGTGTAAGCTGCTATGCTGTAATAGTCTTCTTGCGCGGTTGCCTTCCCGTATCAAATAAGATCCTACGAACTCGCACAACCCGGTCAGCGTTTTAATCTTGCAGTTAATCGCTGTCAGCGTTTGAACCCCGTACTGTCCTGTTTTTCAGCCTCTTTTGGACAGGCATGCAACTCGTGAAGGGGGCGCATTAAATCGTAATTCGGGCTGTACTATTCACAACAACTCCGACTGTCCGGTGTGTACGCCTGCGTCGGTGTGCGGACGCCACCGGCCCGCCGTTATCGCCAACCGTTGCTCGCGGGACCTCGTCACCAGCCTCCCCCCGTCCCGCAGACCAGAGCCGCTGCCCGAGCCGACCGGTGCTGGAGGAGGCCTGCTCCACGCTGCTGGCGGCCGGCAGCCGGCTGGACGTCGCTGACCAGGATGGCGACACGCCGCTGCTCTACCTGCGCTCGTTCGTCGCCAACGGGCACGCGGCGCTGGCGGCGCGCCTGGCTGCCCGGCTCGTGCGCGCCGGTGCCGACGTCAACGCCGTCAACCAGCGCGACAGCACGCTGCTGATGTACAGCGCGCAGCGGCTGGACGCGGCCGCGCCGCTCACGCGTCTCCTGCTGAACGAGGGCGCGCAGGTGCGCGTGCGGCGCGCGTCGGCCTTCTGCGCGCTGCTGCGCGGCGTCGTCCAGCGGCGCCGCCTCGAGGACTGTGACGTCACGCTGGCGCTGCTCTGCCGCCAGATGGCGCGCCGGCCGGCCGAGATGCAGGCGCACGTGCTGGGCGCCATGGTGAGCCAGGGCCAGCACTTCCGGCTGTTGGGACCCGTGTTCCTGGAGCTCAAGTCGCGTATGCGCCGCTTTTGGAGCCAGCCGGCAGAGCTGCGCCACTTGAGCTGCGAGGCGGTGCGTCGGAGCCTGCAGGCGGGCGGCGGCATCGGCGAGGGCGTGGGTCGGCTCGGCGTGCCGCCGGCCGTGCAGAAGTTCATCACCATGGAGGACACCATGTGATGCGCGCGAGGCAGCTTGGTGCGCGCGGATCGTGGCGCTCAAGGACGGGCTGGCGCAGCGGCGCGAGCGAGCCGCTTGGGCGTCGGCCCCGCTCGCCGCGTATTTTTCTATGCTTTGTGGTCGGTTTCTGTGCGGTGGCGACGGCGCTGGAGTTCACGCTAAGGCTAGTCACTTTACGAGGTAACTCCCACGTTGCGCGCACGCTGGCTTCGGAGGCCAGGGCATTGCGGCCGGTCCGCGCCGGCTGTTCACCACTTACCTTCTCCAGGGGCTTCCGAGGGCTTCCGAGGCGCCGTGAGCCCGGCGGGTCTGCAGTGCCCACCGGCAGCCGGGGCTGATGCCCCAAACGTGAGAGTTACCAGAGTGGCGGCCGGGTGCCGCGTGTCGCGGCCACCTGGCGGGCAGCAATGATAACTACCAAAGTACAATGGCGCGTCCGGGGCCGCGTCGGGGTCCGCAGGGTCGCGGTCCATGCAATGACCACGGCGTGATGTACGCCTGCCGGCCCTGAGGGCCACACATCCCTAGAAAGTACCTGGCGATGGCTGCGGCTAACTAAGAGGGAGGGGAGGGCGTACGGGCATGACAGCGGAGACGTGGGGCCTCTGCGACCTGGCGTCTCCTGGTTTGGCTGTTGACAAGCATTCTGTGTGCGAGAGAAGTGTGAACGCGGTGGTGATGTTAGGCGGTGTTTGCTTGATGAGCACTGCCCACTGTCTAGCAGTTTTGTTTTTTATGCGCATGGACATGTCGTAAAATACACTTATTTATTTAGAAATGTTGTTTGAGGCCGTTATGCTGTCCGTCAGTTTTCAGAGCTACACCAGTTAAAATATTCCCTACAATTGCCGGGTGTAACTGGGTGACCTTTTTGCTGTTTTTGCCGACGCTAGTGTACGTTCATCAACTATCAGCCCACGTTTCCGTCCACATCCGGTCATGCGCAGCGATACATATGGCTAGTCTCAATCTCCAGCCTGCTCAGAGAAGCAGCGCAACACCACACAGAAGACACACGCGACACCACCAGCGGTCTGAGGCGGAACTACCCGGTAGGTGGCGCTGAGGTGAAAACCCTCTGTGAACAGTTCCATCTACGCAACCGGAGGGCTGGTGGAAGGGAATGTTTCACATCTGAAGATAGTGAAATAAGCATCAAATATGATGAAACGCGCTCATTTATAGCTGTTGGTGCACTTTTAAGTACAAAATACCGCTCTACAGTAGACAAAACAACTTCTGTTTAGTAAATATGCTGCTAGGTACGTCATCGTACCCTGCACAACATTGAATGAGAGCCAATTGACGGCCGCTTTAATTGGAATTTGTGCTTGCCAACGCTAGGTCAGTACCTTGGCCATTATATTTGCATTGGCCTTGATCACCGCATGGCTAATGAGACGGCAGGATTTGAATGCCATTAGGACGCCGTAAATGTCAAGGTGACTTTCAAATGCTCCCCAAATTACTCTCCCACATCCTTGCGGCCTTTGAATCTCGAGAACCAAAGAGCTTCGGGCCTTAAAAAGGGCATGGCCGTGAGCTGCATCAAAAGGTCTTCAACATGACCATTTCAGTTCAAAACCCCAAGCAAATATGGAGCATGCCTTCAATTCATCGTGCCAGCAATGCATCCGCGGTAAAATTTCATCCTCACGACTATGATTACGAAACACATCTGTGCTGGGCACATTATGCGTGTATTCCATTTAAATGATTGACGAGGAGACCTTAAATAATGCGTCAATACTATATGAATTTCTACCACAAAACAGGTCGATACAATACGGGCACACGTGGAGCGGATACCTGCGTGATAAAATGCACAGTAGAGTGAAAACTTAGGTACTACACGCGTAGCTAAAATACCCAGATCTGACACGTACGAGCTGGGTCGGCGGCACGGGAGTATGCTGACACGGCATCACAGTACTATGGATATACGAACACGTCATATCACTGCGCCGATACACAAGTCTGACCCGCGTCTCCCGACCGCGTGCGCTTGAGCTACCCAACACTTGGTCGTCACGGTCACGAAGTCCGGCGGTCGCGGACCACGGCCGCGACACGCGCGCCTGTGGCCGCCCGCGCCGGTACCCGGCGCAGGTACCGGTCCGGCCGCCGCCGCCACCGACTCCGACTTTGCGAGCATCGGCAGAGGGCAGCACGGCGCCCCGCCCCGCCCGGCCAGCAGGAGCGGGTGGTCCGCCGCAGCGGCCGTCACACGCGGACACCACCTGGCCCGACCACGGGCGCCGCCGCCGGGCGCGACTCTCGAGTCCCGGCGCCGCTCGCTAAGGAAGGTGTCCGCCTCGCCGGCCGCCGCCGGCCCCCGCCGGGGCTCGGCGTCCGGCCAGAGGTAGACGGAGCAGGCGCCGGCCGCCGCCTCACAGCGGCAGCAGCCGGGGTCGACCGCGCCGCGCCAGCACGCGGCCCCGTCCGCCGGCGCCGGAATGTTGCAGTCTTTGCTAGTCCCTCGCCACTTTACGCTCCTTGGACCGGTGCAGCCGCTTGTGGTAGCTCTGCGCCATGGAGTTAACGATGGACACGACAAAGTAGATAACCATGATGATGATGACTTTCTCGAAGATGGCGGACAGCAAGCTCTCCGAGCTCTGCGAAAAGGCCAGGGGTTAGGGATGAGGGGTTACGTGCCGCTGACAAGCCCGCCCTCCAGATGGCCAACGGCACCGCAACATCGGAGGTTGAGATGAAAGCAACGCATTGGAGGCGAAAGCCGAGTACGAGCTCCGTTTCAAACCGACACATACTGGATTCCAAATCACCGATCCGCCCGCCCGTGACAGTATACCAGGGGATCGCCACTCTCCCATTATACCGGAGTCGCCGGGCTTCACACATCCGTCTGCCTGTCCTGTCCCGACCCCTCCGATGAGCAGCGCAAGCTGCTGTGCCCCACACAGACCGACTTACTGAGCATGAGCAGCCCAACACACAAACATCCACCGCCGCTCCGACCGTTCTCCCTACAGCGTCCGCCCCCCCCCCCCCCCCTCGCGCCGCTCAAGCGCCGCCGTCCGCAGCCGGACCCGAGCCTCACCGGTGCCGCGCCCTCGCCCGGCTTCCGATGCAGCTTCTCCTTCTGCTTGCTGAGCAGCTCCTTGAAGGGGCCCTGCACCTTGTCGCCCAGCGGCAGGCGGCCCAGCAGCTCCACGGCCGACTCCACCAGGCTCTCGTTGAATGTCACGATCACGAACATCTTCTGAATGTGCATCTTGATCACCGCCTGGCCCAGACGGAGGGAGAGAGAGGTCGTCGTTAGGCCTCTCGGATGCGTTGCAGGGCTCGCGCGTACCGTATGACACACCTTATGATGTTCTGGACCCCGTATGTATTTACCACCGTGTACAGAGTGAAGGCCCGCACGAAGATTTGTCAAACCTAACGTTCATACGCCCAATCGCTATACCCCAAACCACCCGGCACTCCGGATACTCGGAGAAGTACTTCGTCAAAGTATGATAACACAGGGACACCACCATAACCGCCGTGGGAACTTAACGCGATAACCATAACTATAACCATGGGCCATGAAACAGAGGTCGAGCGGCGGGCACGGCCACGGGACACGTTCGGGTCGGATCCAGAAGCAGCCGATCGATGGCATATTTCTAGCCTTCCTCGATCTGACAGCCCGGGCAATAAGAGTCCATTTGCACTCCATTTGCTCAGAATGCACGTCATGCAAGGATGGATGTGGACGTCAGGACACATTTGTCTGTCCTGGATATGACATTTAGCATCCCCAATGCCCAGCGTTCGCAGTTCCCTATGCTCCGTGCATGGCATTTGAGGGTATTTGACGGACAGTGCAGTTAGGTATTCACAACACGCCACATGGGCGCACTTATCATCACGTCGAAGCAGCATCTGGCAACCCATCACGGGGAAAGCAAACTCAAGCGCATACGACCTGCCAACACAAAAATAATGCTGTCTGGGAAAATGTGCGGACGGCACCCGAAATCTCTCCTGACTTGATTCGTCTGACAACAGTCCGCTAACGCTGCCCCGACCATGGACCATACTCAGAGCCGTTCTCACACCTATGAATAACTCGGATGAACGACTGGTCAACTGAACCGGTTTCCTTGGCATACAAAGGGCCGAATTTTGCCGCGCTGGCGGCAGCCACACGGCGCTGATCCATACCTTGCCGATGAGCGTGGCACCGAAGAATGTCCAGAACGGCACCAGGAAGTGGCCGCACGTGATGCCGGCCAGGTCGAACAGCGGGTTCGGGATGGAGGCGCACGCCAGGATACCGAAGAACCCGACCCGTTCCACTAGCCGCTCCACCTGCGCACGTCAGGTGGTCAGACAACGTAACCAGTAATGGTAACACGGCACCGAGCCAGACACCGTGCCGGCCACGGTAACACGGCACCGGGCCAGACACGTACTGGCCACGGTAACACGGCACCGGGTCAGACACCGTACCGGCCAAGGTAACACGCACCGGGTCAGACCCGTACCCGGCCAAGGTAACACGGCACCGGGTCAGACACGTACCCGGCCAAGGTAAACGGCACCGGGTCAGACACCGTACCGCCACGGTAACACGCCGGGTCAATACTGTACCCGGCGTACACGCACCGGTCAGACACCGTACCCGCCAGGTAACACGGCACCGGGTCAGACACGTACCGGCCAAGGTAACACGCCCGGCAGACACCGTACCGCCAAACACGCCGGTCGTACACGGCCACGGTACGGGTCAGACACCGTACCGGCCACGGTAACACGGCACCGGGTCAGATACTGTACCGGCCACGGTAACACGGCACCGGGTCAGACACCGTACCCGGCCACGGTAACACGGCACCGGGTCAGACACTGTACCGGCCACGGTAACACGGCACCGGGTCAGACACCGTACCGGCCACGGTAACACGGCACCGGGTCAGACTGTACCCGGCCAGGTAACACGGCACCGGGTCAGACACGTACCCGGCCAAGGTAACACGGCACCGGGCCACTGTACCCGGCCACGGTAACACGGCACCGGGTCAGACACCGTACCGGCCACGGTAACACGGCACCGGGTCAGACACTGTACCGGCCACGGTAACACGGCACCGGGTCAGACACTGTACCGGCCACGGTAACACGGCACAGGGCAGACACCGTACCCGGCCAAGGTAACACGGCACCGGGTCAGACACTGTACCGGCCACGGTAACACGGCACCGGGACAGACACTGTACCCGGCCACGGTAACACGGCACCGGGTCAGACACCGTACCCGGCCAAGGTAACACGGCACCGGGTCAGACACCGTACCCGGCCAAGGTAACACGGCACCGGGTCAGATACTGTACCCGGCCACGGTAACACGGCACCGGGTCAGATACTGTACCCGGCCACGGTAACACGGCACCGAGCCAGACGCCGTACCGGCCACGGTAACACGGCACCGAGCCAGACACCGTACCGGCCACGGTAACACGGCACCGGGTCAGACACTGTACCCGGCCACGGTAACACGGCACCGGGTCAGACACTGTACCGGCCAAGGTAACACGGCACCGGGTCAGACACTGTACCGGCCAAGGTAACACGGCACCGGGTCAGATACTGTACCGGCCAAGGTAACACGACACCGGGTCAGACACCGTACCCGGCCAAGGTAACACGGCACCGGGTCAGACACCGTACCCGGCCAAGGTAACACGGCACCGGGTCAGACACCGTACCCGGCCAAGGTAACACGACACCGGGTCAGACACCGTACCCGGCCAAGGTAACACGGCACCGGGTCAGACACCGTACCCGGCCAAGGTAACACGGCACCGGGTCAGATACTGTACCCGGCCACGGTAACACGGCACCGGGTCAGACACCGTGCCCGGCCAAGGTAACACGGCACCGGGTCAGACACCGTACCGGCCACGGTAACACGGCACCGGGTCAGACACCGTACCGGCCAAGGTAACACGGCACCGGGTCAGACACCGTACCGGCCACGGTAACACGGCACCGGGTCAGACACCGTACCGGCCACGGTAACACGGCACCGGGTCAGACACTGTACCCAGCCAAGGTAACACGACACCGGGTCAGACACCGTACCCGGCCAAGGTAACACGACACCGGGTCAGACACCGTACCCGGCCAAGGTAACACGGCACCGGGTCAGACACCGTACCCGGCCAAGGTAACACGGCACCGGGTCAGACACCGTACCGGCCACGGTAACACGGCACCGGGTCAGACACCGTACCGGCCAAGGTAACACGGCACCGGGTCAGATACTGTACCCGGCCAAGGTAACACGGCACCGGGTCAGACACTGTACCGGCCACGGTAACACGGCACCGGGTCAGACACCGTACCCGGCCAAGGTAACACGGCACCGGGTCAGATACTGTACCCGGCCACGGTAACACGGCACCGGGTCAGATACTGTACCCGGCCAAGGTAACACGACACCGGGTCAGACACCGTACCCGGCCAAGGTAACACGGCACCGGGTCAGACACTGTACCGGCCACGGTAACACGGCACCGGGTCAGACACCGTACCCGGCCAAGGTAACACGGCACCGGGTCAGATACTGTACCCGGCCAAGGTAACACGGCACCGGGTCAGACACCGTACCCGGCCAAGGTAACACACCGGGTCAGACACTGTACCCGGCCAAGGTAACACGGCACCGGGTCAGACACTGTACCGGCCAAGGTAACACGGCACCGGGTCAGACACTGTACCGGCCAAGGTAACACGGCACCGGGTCAGACACCGTACCCGGCCAAGGTAACACGCACCGGGTCAGCTACTGTACCCGGCCACGGTAACACGGCACCGGGTCAGACACCGTACCCGGCCAAGGTAACACGACACCGGGTCAGACACCGTACCCGGCCAAGGTAACACGGCACCGGGTCAGACAGTGTACCGGCCAAGGTAACACGGCACCGGGTCAGACACTGTACCGGCCAAGGTAACACGGCACCGGGTCAGGCACCGTACCCGGCCAAGGTAACACGGCACCGGGTCAGATACTGTACCCGGCCAAGGTAACACGACACCGGGTCAGACACCGTACCCGGCCAAGGTAACCCGGCACCGGGTCAGATACTGTACCCGGCCACGGTAACACGGCACCGGGTCAGACACTGCATCTGGCCACGGTAACACTGCACCGGATCAGACACCGTACCCGGCCACGGTAACACGGTAACACGGCATCGGGCCAGACACTGTACCCGGCCACGGTAACACGGCACCAGGTTCGGACACTGTACCCGGCCACGGTAACACGGCACCGGGTCAGACACCGTACCCGGCCAAGGTAACACGGCACCGGGTCAGACACCGTACCCGGCCAAGGTAACACGGCACCGGGTCAGATACTGTACCCGGCCACGGTAACACGGCACCGGGTCAGACACTGCATCTGGCCACGGTAACACTGCACCGGATCAGACACCGTACCCGGCCACGGTAACACGGTAACACGGCATCGGGCCAGACACCGTACCCGGCCACGGTAACACGGCACCAGGTTCGGACACTGTACCCGGCCACGGTAACACGGCACCAGGTTCGGACACTGTGCCGGCCACGGTAACCGGGGCTGACACCGTACCCGGCCACGGTAACCTGGGCTGACACCGTACCCGGCCACGGTAACCGGGGCTGACACCGTACTTCACGTCAAGATGGTGACGGGGCGAATCCATCGTCACCATCTTTACGTTCTTATTGTCCCTATTCCTAATGAGAAAATGTCACGACCGTAAAGAACAAATAATGTGCTAGAACTGCGCGAGAGCGGACACGTAAATATCAAACCACAACAAACAACAACCAGCCTCTCTGCACGAAATCCCTGGCTTCCCGTGCGCGGAACGGCCTCCGCCATCTGCGCACTGAGCCTTCGCAAAATCATCGCCGGTCCCGTAGAGCCACCCATACCCCTCCCTTTCCCCCACTCACGCCGAGTTTGGCGCGGTCTAGTAGCGACAAGTCGCCGGCGTTCTTCTTCTTGCGCAGCTCCTCGAACTCCTCGAAGTCCTCGTCGTCGGGCTCGACGCCGGAGAGCCGGGCGGCGCGCGCCATGAAGTAGGGCGGCAGCTCGCCGAGCGCGGTGCCGGCGCCCCACATGAACGCCTCCAGCCGCACCTTCGACATCACGGCCCACATGGTGACTGGCGCCGCGGCGGCGGCGGCGGCATCGGCGACGGCATCGGCGGCGGCAGACTCCGGAGGGCACACGATCCTGAGGGCAGCGGGCGGTGACGTCATCGCCCCGCGTCCCGCCGGCGCAGTATTGGCGCGGAGGCTCCAGCGGCACGAGGAAGGCGACTCAGTGGCACAGATCACAGTTGCGCGGCGCCAGCGGTACGATGATGCGTTGTAGACGGTGGCTCAGTCGCAGACAAAGCACAGTCTGCAGCCCAGTGATGCCTATCGCAGCTGTAAAACACCCGGCGAGTGAGGGATACCATCGGAAATGGACATTATGGGATAGAATAAAGCTGAAGCACCAGAGGCAAAAAGATCCTCAGAACACGGACCGTTCGGTGCTGCTTTCCAAGCGTCCGGTTCGACCGAACGGGGCTAGCAGTGGGGGCGTCACTCAATCCTCGGGGTAGGGCGAAGTGTGTCGGGACGGGCGGGGGGGGGGGGGGGGCGTCACTCACTGCTCCGGGTAAGGCGGCTCAGGGAAGTCGAGCGAGTCGCACTCGTAGGCGGCGAGCGTGACGGCGGCGATGTGTGGACCCAGGTACAACAGGAACGTGTGCAGCCCCGTGCCCAGGCCGACCGAGCTCAGCACGCCCAGGCCGACCCAGTACAGACACCACAGCAGCTGCTTCTCGGCCCGGCCGATCAGCTGCCGGCGACAGGTCAGCCCAGGTCAGCTCAGGTCAGGTGAGGTCAGGTCAGGTTAGCTCGGGTCAGATCACACGGTTCTTCCTCAGGAGGCACAGCGGCTCCTTGTCCGCCCGGCTGATGGGGCGGGACAGGTAACACAACCGGCATCGAGGGGCACAGAGCATACACTTCCCACTGACTCCCCAGAGGCACAACTTTACAGCGATGCACTTTCGAGTGAAACACTGGTAGTGTACGCGGAACCGCAGACTCCTCAAAGAACTGCAGCGAAACGTCTTCAACACCCACGCAGCGGACACGTAACCTAGGTTTACCAGCACTAACGGCATGCACAACGTTCATCAGCAGCAGGTAATCCCAGTAGGTTCGGCGTGAGCAAGTCGGCAACGTTCCCAGACGGCAGATGACCATATCATCCGGGTGAATGCATGAGAAACTTGGCCCTCCCGCTAATCTTTTGACAGCGGGAGACGCACGCGCTTCCGGGCGAGTACGGAATCATCGACTGAGCCCACGCCACCAGCTCAGAGCTCGGCAGCTCTGCCAGCGTTCCCGGTCCCTTCCCTCCTCCGCCGCGGACCTGCCGGGGTCCGCAGGCCGGGGGCGCCGCCCAGAGCGGGCACTCTTACCTGCTGGTGCTCGCCCTCCGTGTAGTACACCACCACGGCCAGCGCCGCCAGCATCAGCACCAGTACCACAGCTAGCCGGTTCCTCCAGAGTCTGCCGGCAGCGGACCCGGGCGGTGACGTCACCATCGGCACCGGGCGAGCGCCAGCCTCGGGGACGCGCGCGAGCGCCGCCTGAAACGTCACCCCTACCCCACCCCCTCTCGCTGCAATCAGTCGATGTTCGCATGGAAACGCGGCCTACCGCGGCTAGGGCACCTGGGCTAGCAGAGATTAAGAGCAGCTGCCACTAGTCATAATGGCGGCAAAGCACGGCGCGTCGCTCGTTACCAGGGACGGAGCCAGCTGCGGGCTCTGAGGGGCCGGCCACGCTCCGGACCGCGTACTCGGCGCATAGAGCGCTGCTCCAGTCCGAGTGGAGCCGGGTCAGAGTCCAGCCGGACCGAGCTGCGCCCGAGGCGTACTCTGACCAGCTCTGACCGAGGGTGTCAGACGGCTCTTCAGAATGCATTATCAACACTCGTGCCCCCAACGACAGGCCGGACAAGATGAGGCTCGACCGCACTTGTCCCCAGTCCGCAGTCGTACGGCCGGCACACTATGGTTTTGACAGACAGCGTTCGTGACCGCCTAGCCTCACGCAAACATCGCACGACTTTCCTTGACACCTCATCATGAAACAAGCGACGCGCCAAGGACTCGACGCGATCGTCGGAATCCTACCTAACACCGCGACCCACGAAACCCCGTACACGCCTACCGCAACCCAGCCGCCCCTCTTGCTGAGTGGAAATCCACACGGAGTCCACACTCAACGAGTGGGAGGCGTGGAAACTGCCCTCAGCGTCTTATGTGCATCTACTGCCAGCGGCGCGGCCTGCCGACTCACTTCCTGAGCAGACGAGCTGTCTCGATGAGCAGCTCTCGGCAGCAGTAGTGCAGTGTGGTGACGGGCCGCCGCCAGAGCACCAGGCCCTCGCGCTCCTCGCGCTCGGCCACCTTCACCAGGCCGATGTCCATCGGGTGGTGGCGGGCGCGGCCGTTGCGCGCGCCGGCCGCGGCCGAGCGCCGGTGGCCGCGGGACTCGGCCGCCATGCTGATGACGGTGCTGCGGCCCGCCTGGGAGTCGGCCGCCGCCTGCGCCTGTCGAGAGGGAGAGGCACGGCGCCGTCAGAACCGGCGTCAGTCGAGAGGGAGAGGCACGGCGCCGTCAGAACCTGCGCCTGTCGAGAGGGAGAGGCACGGCGCCGTCACAACTGGCGCCAGTCCACACAGACACGGGTGATCACGGCCGGTCTTTGTCCACACATACACGGGGATGTCGAGGCCCGTGTTTGTCCACACAGACGCGAAGTTGTCAGGACCTATATCCGTCCACACAAACACAGAGGGGGAGGAGGAGTCAGGGCCTGCTCCTGTCGGTAAACATGCGGTATAGGGGCTTGCGGTTGTACGCGGGTCACCACGGCCTGCGCCTGTCGACCCAGACACCGGCCAATCCCGCCGCAATCAGCGATGTAGCTGACGCACAAGACTCTGGACAGGTCGCCGGCCCGCCGCGCCGTACATCGTAACACGACAGGCGCCGTGATGGCATATTCACAACGCGGCCAGCAGAGCCAAGACAACACGCGCGCGCGCGCCGGCACCAGGCGCACGTGGAGGTCCTCTGTCGCCAGCCGGCGAGCGGCGACGCGCCGCACCGGCAGGCGGCAGGGACTCGGACGATCTCGCCTGCAGCGTGCGGACAGGTCCGCACCGGGCCACGGAGAGGCCGTCTCACAGGCTAGGGCACCCACGCACTGGCGTCTCGCAGTCTTCGCCACGCAGCACGGCCGGACAACAAAACGTCTCCTGTCAGCGGCCCCGGCGCGAACACAGGCCTGGCTGGCGCTCAGCAGGCGTAACCGACACCTGCCCGGGTGTGCACACAGGTGGACGGGGAAGGGCGCGACAGCTGTGGTGGGCATCTGCTGATATTCACCGCATATACGCGCCACCATTGAGTCGACACTCGGAAAAACACAACAAACAGGCGACTGGGAGACGCCGCGGGCCGTTTTGTGCATGGCAAGGATGGCCTGTATACAGTGCAGGGCACATTAAAACAACGTCTAGCGCCGTGCTTCAGAAAACCAATACTTGTGGGCGACAGCAAGATGTGCTACGGCCTGCATTGACAGCCTTGCGACGGACGCCGCCACGCTAGGAGTGACATCGCATCAGCCCATTAAACTGCACCTCACGCTCACAGCGACTCCTCCCGATACGCCAAGCATGCATCCACCAAAATATTCGGACCGCCAGCGCCCTGTTCGATGCAGCGCGACCTAAAGCCGTGCAAATGTCAATATTTACAAATCATCGTCGTTTTTCAGCGGCCGTGGACTTAAAAGAGCACTGGCCGTCTCCCTGCGCACATACACAAGATCAAGTCCACTAGGTCACGGTGGACGCACCCAGAGCTCCCGAGCGGAGGAGGGGGGGGGGAGGGGGGGGGGGGGGGCGACGACCGAGTGCCGATCAAGGACGGGCGTTCTCGACAGATCGACAGACCCAGCGCCGGACAATCGGAGAGATCAGCCGTGCTATCGCGGCCCGGAGGTCAGGCGATCGGAAGGAGGCGACACGGCCGTCCCGTCACCATCGCCGCGGTCCGGCGCGCGGTGCCGCCGGAGCCGTGACTTGGGCCACAACAGGGCGGGTACTCGCCAGCAGGAGCCGGGGCGCCGCTGCCGGAGCCGTGACCCGGACCACAGCAGGGCGGGTACTCGCCAGCGGGAGCCGAGCGCCGCCGCCGGAGCCGTGACCTGGACCACAGCAGGGCGGGTACTCGCCAGCAGGAGCCGGGGCGCCGCTGCCGGAGCCGTGACCCGGACCACAGCAGGGCGGGTACTCGCCAGCGGGAGCCGGGGCGCCGCCGCCAGACCTGCGCTCCTCCGCACGTGGCCGGGGCGGAGGTGCCGCGGCTCAGTGCGACTCCACGCGTCGCCGCGCGTCCTTGGGTCGGGCCGGGCCCGAACAGGCGACGCCCGCCCGGACCGTCAACACAGCTGAACTGGCACGCAGATGTGACGCCGTGTTTTGGCGGCGGCCGGCCCGGATCCCGAATCGGAGGCGCCGGGCGGAGCCGGAGATGCGGCCTCCGTCCCGCAGCAGACTGTTGGAAGCGGGCACACTTGACGTCACAAACACGTGTCGCTTTACTGCACTCGTCAACCGTGACGTGTGCTCAGAATACTGACTTGGCCCGTGTCTCGGTTCCAATGCGGTTAGTGGGTGCGCTGACGGCGAACCACTCGCGGGCAACCGGGCACAGGGCAAGGAGCACTCTTCGACCAGGGCTGGGACCGCCGGCCTGCCGAGGACGACGGCTGTTGAGCGACCTGGAGCTGTTTGTCTTTGTTCTCATATAACGTGTGCAGAGACGGCTCGGACCTCACCCGAATAATTGTCCCCCTTAAATTGCACTCGTAACAAGTGGAATATGCTTTCCGTTCACTCAAATGAGGCGCTTCAAGCTCTCCTTGTCCCAGCTTTTGTGTATATTCGTGTCTTAGTTACAACAGGCTGCCCTAGTTACGCCAACCACTCATTAAGTTCTTCCAAGTTTGTTTACAAGCAGCATTTGTCTGACAGTTGAGCTTTTGACTCGTCAGTCGGGTTTGGCCATTCGCACCGGTTCCACAACCCGTTGCAGAAAAGGCGAGAGCCAACCCCGCCGCGGCACTCCCGTCCATGCCGGATCTCGCGCGAGGAGGACACCACGAACACCGAATACCGTTCGACAACACGTGGCCGTGCTTTTGTGTCAACCCTGCAAGATCGCACGAGCCAGGGCTACTCTAACCGTGGACTCACAAGACCAGTCCAAAACACATAGCACACAAGCACAGCGAGCAGAGCACTCGGACCCCCCGCTGGCCAGGCCACCGGGCGCCTCGCGGGCGGGTGTTAGCCGGCCGGGTGACGGGTTGCGCCGCGCGCCACTTGGCAGGCGGCTGTGTCCCCGCTTCACGGGTGACCCCCGCCCGGCCACCTGGCGGCCGGCCAGCCTCGAACCACACATCCCCCGGCTGCCGCCGACCCGGGGCCGGGCTCGACCGACGCCTCGGGCGCGCCGCTCGCGGGGCCCGGCCGCGCCGCGTCCCCTCCGGCCGGGTCCCAGCCCGCCACCTACCACGTGCGAGGGCAGGTTGACGACCGTGTACGCCGAGCCGTTCATGGTGCCGTTCGCTCCGCGTCCGCCAACGTCGCACAGCGCGGCAGAGCGCGGCGTCTCTCACTGCACACGCCGGGCCGCCGACCGTCGCGTCGGAGGCAGCCGCAGGACTGAGTGCGCCGCGGCCGGGCCGCGGGCGTGCGCCCGCCGCCCGGGACCCCTGACCCCGGGGGCGGCCGGTCGACGGACCGCCGATAACCGCCTGGCCGAGGGCACTCGAAGGACCGGGCGTCGGGGCGGGCTGGGCCGGGGAGGGGCGACGGGGCACTGTCGCCCACAGCCGGCCGCTCGTCAGGGAGCAGACAGCCGGAGGGGAGGGGGAGGACGGGGGAGGGGTGCAACAGTCCAACGTCGAACGTCTCGAACGTACGGAGACGAGACGGTGGGTGGGGGTGAGGGGGACGGGATTCGGGGGTGGAGGGCGGGTACCCTGTTGACAGTGGCCATGCCAGCGTTTCTAGGGTGGCCCCGACATGAGCAGTTTGAATCACACGAACACCAGTTCGCCTTCATTACACCAGTAGCTCAAGAGATGGGGGGGGGGGGGGGGGTGACAGGCATCAAGTCCTGATAAGTAAATTGACGTCTTTAAGTTCCGCAATCAATGGCTACTTAGTTTCCGTCATTGCTAAGACATTCACACCAAAAACGGTGGGCGATATAAACGACGATAAGGATGACAATATCCCATTGTCGGGGCAAGAAGCAGGCAGAAAGGCCGCTGACCGGAGAGGGGTCAACACGTGAAACTAGGATGGCAGACTTCCACTGGGCCATTTCGGCAAGTTCCGAGGACAGGCAAGTGCCCTGGTGTTTCACTGAGGGACATGTCCGACAACACATCCGCGGCTTAATTCCCCTAATGTCCGATCTGTCACATGTCCAATCTCACGTCTGAGTGTGACAGCCCGCACGCATGACAGCGGTGTTTACGAAACCAAGGTCACGCCGACTGAATCCATATTACCGTTTTGTACAGCTATGACACCAATTATTCCTATGCCCACACGTATGGCCCCTACTCATGCCTATTGTCATTATCGTGTCCATGCATCTACCTCTACTCGCATTCATCATTTTACCCCGATGCATAAAAGGCATATGCATATGCGTGCCCATCCATTTCAAACGGAGAAAAAGATTTAAAATGTATGCGCTTCAATATAAAATGGTTTTACCAACAGCTTTTTATCAGTGTAAGCAATTTCACTTATCACACTGGGATAACTATCCTACTTAGTTCGGGTCTTAAAACGAACTGGAAATCCTGCACTTTCAGCGTATGCTGACGGTTCTTATGTGGGAGAGGAGGGCGCAGTGGAGACGTTGGGAGAAGGGATAGAAAGCAAACTAACGGTGAAGCTGTAAGCAAAGCAGTGGATCAAGATCGTATTTTGATGAAAAGCACACTTTGCCTCACACGAAACTGAGGCCAACTTCGCTGTGACAAACTTTCGGTTGATTCCAAAACCACCACTCGCCTTTTTCGCATTGACCTACGCTGTGCTAACACCAGCGCCGTGAGTGAAATCGGCTTCGGCTTCGGAAATCGCTGTTTTCTTTCCGTGGCTCCCAGTTCGGCTTCCGTTCAGCCATTTCATACGACCGACTTCAACTTCGACTTAGGCTTTGGCTTCGGCTTCGTGCAATTTCAAAAGGTTGCCTGCGGATTCGGTCGTGTCTTTCACCATTTTTGACCGTTGACTGTAGTTTCGTCCGCGAACAATCCTTGAATTACGGCTCCTGATTCAGTTTCATACGCGATGTGGAACTGTTGACCTCGGTCTCATTAAGACGAGAACAACAGTCCGATCATCTTCCACTATTAACATCTCGTCTCAGCCGCTTTGAAGACCCGGATGTTTTCTCATCCCATACCTTTCAGCGGTCGCGAAGATAGGTTTAATTTACAACACGGCCTTGTACACCAGATTCGGCTTCAGCGTCAGCCTCGTGATGTCAGGCTATGGTGGATGGAGCGGACCTTTTGTCAGTGGCCAGCACGTTTGTACCGTCAGAATAACCGCAAACTCGGCGCCTTCATTAAGGAGGCTCAGGTCATTTGAGAACATGCAGAATGATGCTTTGGTATTGAGGCAGCAATGCGCGCTTCTTGCGAGAAGTGTTAGCATTCTGGGAGTTAGCTGTAGCGTGCAAGGATGCTTGCATCCCTGCATGCTACAGCTAACTCCCAAACGTCTTACCATAAGTGAAAATTTAGTATGTGACTTGGAATGAAATGGGCCTCTGACTGATACTTCAGGTCACGACGCTACGGGCCGCGATTCTTTACTTGACCTACAGCCAGTTCTTCGGGCCCCTGTGCCCTTAAACCGGGTTAGCTCCGGTAGGCCCCTCCCCGGGCCTCATCGAACACTTCCCTCGGTCGGCTTGGGACCCTTGCGAGCACAGTGCCCTCTGTCACACGCTGTAGAACCCAGACAGATGCGAGGCCCCACACCAGTGTAATTCCCTGCCCCCCCCCCCGCACACTTTAAACGTGATTGGGAAATGGGTCCTCAGGCCCATACTGAAACGGAGCCGACTGTGTGATACAGTGGAGCCTGATCGACATATAGGCCTATATCGGCCCAGGGGGTCTCCGATCGGCACAAAGGGCCTTCTGGTCGTTATCTGAGGTCTTCACAGGTCGGGCCATTGAATAAGACTCCGACCAGCCCTTAATGCCTTCAGACCCTCCAATCGGGTCCTTGATCGTCGGACCCGGCGGGCCCTTTAGGCTCTTTGGGCCTCCTCGAATACTGCCTCTGGCCGACTCGCGGCCCATTGTCAACACAGGGCCCCTGTCAGGCGCTGTGGGAGTCCAGAGCAATGTGAATCGCTGGCCCCAGCTTTGTCCCTGCTTGAAAACAGGCTCTTAGGCCCATGCCGTCAAGAGGCCGGGTATGTGTTGCTGGTGGTGTCTGACCAAAAAAAGGCTCTTATCGGCTCAGAGAGGTCCTGATCAGTGTGCAGGGCACTCTGACTGGCATTGGAGTGCCTGGCCCTGTAGGCCAGGGCCCCTGAATGAAACCTCAAGCTGGCCTTTCAGGCCCTTTGCACCCTAAAATTGGGCCCACAATCATGGGTTATGAGGGACCTTTTGAGCCCCTTTGGAACCTAAGGGGGGAGGGGCAAATGCACAAAATGCCATGACAGTGTTTCCCATTTTCAACAAATTCCTACTGCATAAAAGGAGTTTGAAATGGTTTATTATTTTGATACTCCAAATTTCAAATACAAAGACATGCCTAGCATAACATGTAACACACACAGTTGCCTGTCCCAACAATCAAATGGCAAACCCAAAAAAATCCAGCCCAAGTGTGTAGATCCCAGCTTGCACATGTCTTCTGTCATCAACTGTGTGTTTCATTGGTGACTTCTTTTAAACGTAATATCTAAGTCTATCCGGTTGTCACCATCCACACTTTCAGCCATTTATCTTAAGTACTTTGCTGATTTAAAATATATGGCCATAGCTGTTATGGCCTCTGCATGATAAGCCTACAAACCACACAGTGCAAACCAAAAGGAAGTCAAATTATTTCAACATACATGTCATTATGTGTTTGGCTGCATGCATGGACATGGTATCAAAATTATTACTATGATGGTTTTTAAAGAGTTAAGTATTGATTTCACTATTTTTTAACACACCCTTTAAAACAAAAGGTGCATTTTTAGTTGTTCATGCAATTATTTACTAGCTTGAGGCATTCCCACATTATATTATGCACGACAGCAAAACTGGGCCTGATAGAGCTCTGGCAATAAAGCTGGCAGGCCTGTCTAGCTGTTCACTGGGGTTTTCATGAGTATTAACTGCAGTGGTCATTCAGAGCCCAAACCAATCACGGATGTAGCTCACACCAGTAATTTCACACCAGTAAAAATCACACCAGTGATTTTTTCTAATGTCAGGTAGGAAAATACACCTACACCCCATAACATAATGGAAGCAAAACAGGGGATAGAGGAGGAGGTTTCCAGCAGTGTAATGTTGCACTCAGGTTTGGCTGCAAATCAGTGATGCCAAAAATCTTTAACAAAATGAAACCTTAAAGCTATGTACAAATAGCTTCCAACAGCAGCAACACACCAGGCAGGTTGTGCATGTGACTGCTATTTAATCATATTTGCAACATGTCTTACAATTAAACAAAACAAATTCACACGGAATTAACACCAATATGGCAAGCCAACACAGGGTAAATACATATTCTTGTTGACTCAGCATATCAATCTGATGCACCAAAAATTTCAATCAAGTTATAGACTTTCCAGCTTGAAAAAAATGGAAGGACTTTCTATTTGGGCCATGTCTCTTCAACAGATGAGATCAGCTGGGGAACAACAAAGCCACAGTACACACAGTACACAGCTTACCACTCCAGAACAGGCACAACTTAAGACATGAAAAACATTCTTACCTTAAAACCGAACGCTCTAGAGTCGAGAGGACCGAAGCTTGACCAGGTTAACAGTCCAGACGCAGAGCAGGAATTAATATCATCCTGAATACCTCAAGCGTTTAAAGGCGCGATTTACGTGCACGAAAACTAATCCTTATGCTCGTACAATTCAGGAACAAGGGACGGCGCCGCTTGAACAGAATGGACGTTCGCACTCAACTTATCATAAAAGTTAGTGACCCGTAAATCCACCGTTCCACTCACAAACTAACTGATTTAAATGCACAGCACCCGACGGGCGGGCCCTCGGCGATTCCAAGACCGAGGCAAGCCGTTCTGCTACGTGTCGCGCCGGTCGTGCATGATGCCACAGTTGTCTACATCTCAAGGCCGTGCTAACAGCCAAAAGCTGTCACCATAGAAATCAGCTGATAAAACCATAACCCTGACATTTTTGTTGGTGCTACATCTTCTGGATCGTTATCAGGATTTTGGTGTCTTTGATTACAATTTTGGGCAGTTTTAAAATCACGATCAAACAAAGTCAACTCCAGAATCAATGACCACATATTTGTTCTTTTGGACCCGAGGGCTACGTATTCTGCCATAGGTATTCATGTATCAGCATCCTGCGATATCCAGCTCTCAGAATGCTAAATTTTAACCATCTCTTGTGACATTTTTTATAAGTATTACAGCAGAGTAAAATGATGGATCGAGCGTAGGTACAGCTAATGAGACGAGACTGGTGTATGTGATTCATATGTGACCAGCTGGCCAAGCAATGGAAAGTGAGGAAGCTTTGAACACATGCTACAGAGAGGGTATCAGCACGTACAACTAATGGCGCGAAGAATACTTTTAAGACGTGCGCTGTGCATCAATGTTTGATCGTTGGCCTATAACGATTTCTTTGTGGACTGTTTGGTGTTTACAGCGCAATTTGCTGTCGGAAATAATTTAGTACGTTTTATTGGGTAGTTCCTTGTAAGTTTTCCTTTTTGGTGGCGGGTAAGGGTGCCTTGGGGGTGCCTCTTTTTAGTACCGTTCACTGTATTGTTCTATCCACTGTGCGTGTCAGCGTAGGGAGCTTCCTGTTCTGTTCTTTACTTCTGGCGCATTCAGTTCTTGAACATGTAGCGTGTACCGAATCTGCCTAAAATAAGTTCGGTACATCAGACACTAGACACTTGAAATCGGTGGGCTAGACCTCCCGTGCATGTGCACTGAATGCAGGCTAGGCCAAATTGTACTTAATCTAATCTTGGTTTGTTGGAAGGATTCCCTTAGGAGGTTCTTTGGCCAGAAATTGTCTCTGAAATATCAAGATTTTCAGGGAAAGCAACTATCCATGCTCTGATAAGGATGGTGATTGTGCACTGATGCTGAGCACTGGTCCTCAATATGCATACTCTAGAATAAGGCACATTCTGCAATGTCACTGCTGCCCAGGACATGATCAGCATGGCATGTTTTCCAGTTTGGTATGTATGTACCATACTTTTTGAATGACTATGAGCAACACATGTCTTGCTTGATGCCTCCAGCCCAACATTATCATTTTCAGCACCTTCAGAAAGATGAGTAGTGGATTTGTGAGTGAGGCAGATCTCCAGAAACAGCGTGAACTGCGCCAGCAAGAATGGGAGAAAGTCCGAACAGAGGATCAACCAATTGGTATGGAGTGAGGCAAAGATATGGCCCTGTGACTGTATATTGTATCACCATGTTGACATGCTTGGATGTGTGGATCCCTATTGCTTTCCTGTTTGGTGTGTCCAAACATGAAATGTCATGCAGCATCATAGATGTCTTGGGTGTAACATCATGGGCATCATGCATCATCTTGATCATCATGTCATTCACGAAAGCTCTTCATATCCCTTATTCCCTACTTACATATTAGCAGAATTTTCATTATGGTATGTATAAAACAAATGTACTCAAGTTTTTCATAAAAATAGTTCATGTAGTTTATGCCACCTTATCAGAAAATAGATTGCCACCTTTTGACACTGACATGCCATATCTGGTGAGGAAAACACTCACCAGGTATTGTACATATCTTGCATGTAGCAGATATGAGATCTGTAATATGAGAAGTACTTTGTGCATGAGGACCAAAAAGAAGCATGCAAGTAGGTATTTAGATCTCAAAGTAGCATAAATATCAAACCCACATGAAAGCAATCTTTAAAAAATTATTGGAAATATGTCAGGCTTGGGAAAACAGTTTTGTTATTAGTATTGTAATGGATTGGCCAACAAAAGGGATAGCTGCAGCCTTCCTGTGCTTGCTTGTACCTTATACACAAAATATGTTGTCAAAACTCAACTTAAAAAAGCAAAATGTGCTGATAAAAATTAGCTATTTAAAGAACAAATGTTAGGCCTAGTAGCTTCTTTATGAATGGTTTGAGATTGACTCCTTAACTAATGGACAGTTTAAATGCACAAGAGGATATATGTGTCAACATGACATGCTTTTTCTTTGGCATTTAGCATGTTTTCAAACTTTGCTGACAAACCTATTCACCATTGGGAAACTTGCTTGGACTAAGGACACAGTTAGGGGCAAAATTGTTTTACAGGTTTTGGGACTGATTATGCTCTTTTTGGACCCATTTTTAATTTGCAATGCAATATATTTAACTTATAATATATTTGACTTACTGACAATGTACTTACTTTGATTTTAATTTGCAATGCAATATATATATATATATATATATATATATATATATATATATATATATATATATATATATATATTACAAGCTGTGAGGGATGCCCCTGCATGGGGGAGGGGGCTAATCACCCCCTCTGGACCAGGTCACATTTTTGTGTGACATGGCCATGGCACTAAATATTTTCCCCACATGATGTAGACCTCAGGAATGACATGAAAGCCATGGTGAGCATGAAAGTGAAGCTAAACAGGGTTATTGATGTCAATGAAGGTGCTGCAGTGATTGAGGAGTCATTCTCTTAGGTCAGAGCTGCAGCTAACTGAAATATGGGAGTTGCCATTGATCATCAGTTCAGCTTCCATTGACAGATTGATACAATGACCCATGAGTGTAATAGAGTGGTAGGAACATTGTCTTGCAATCATTATGTGATCTCAAACAACTTTAAAGAACATTGTGCCGGTGTATGTTGGTCCTGATACCAATCCCGCACATCTGTGTACGGCTGCTGTAGTGATACTCAGGTGCGCACGCAGAAGATGGTCAATTTCCGCGCACCGATGGTGACAGGCAGAAGATGAAATGGTCACATATGAACTGACAACGGCCGCGTGTCAGCTTGTGTCGTGTCAAACGGCCACATATGACGGACGCTATCATACACCCCAGATGGGTAATTCCGTAGCAGCCCACAGGCTCCCAAACTGTGTGCGCTGTTCAAACTGTCATTAAGATCGGACTGCCTAAAAGTGCGCACTGCACGACTGGGCAGCATGCAAATCAGAGGTACCAGCACGACACTACGTTCGGAACGCCGAACCACTCCGCCGGTCCGCGCAGAGACGGGGAGGGCCCAGCTGTGCTGCCGGCGCGTAGAGTTGTTTAGTAGGCTGGGCGTCGATCCTCAAGGCGCCGGTTTTTCGACGCCATGTGTAACTGACAGTGCTGTCGCCTTGCTTTGTTCCCGTGCCAGAGGCATGCTTGCCTTTTTACCATGTCCCGGCATTTTTAGTTACCAATATGTGCCAAAGTGAAAAGCCACGATGTAGATTTTATGGTGAATACATTACCATCTGCATCAGCATGTCTTGCACGCAGTTGACTATGTTTCTTCTGAATCAAGGTTTAAAACCAGTGAAGAAGAACTGACTTTTACATTGTTAGTTCACATGCTGCTGGCATATGTGTGCTGTGCTGATGACTGAATTATTGGATATTTGTTATGTTTGTTTTGCTATTATTTCAGAGGCTCCTGAGCCAGAATATGACAACAGAACCCTCTATGATCGACTTCAGGAGCAAAAAGATAAGAAACAAGAGGAGTGGGACGAGTCTAGAAAGTTCAGTAAGTATATGGCTCAAGCAATGCTCTCTATGCCACAGAAACCAGATCATTTATTTCTATCCAGAGATAGATAGTGCTTAGAAGGCTCATATGGGTGATATGTGGGTATCTTCTGATGTTGTTTTATGTATTGTATATCCTTTGGATAAAATGGACTAGGTTGAAGCTGAATAGTTGATCTGAGCACTGTACAATGATCAGGGAAGATAGGCCTGGAGTGCCAAGGTTTTTCTGCAGCAGTGTGTCATACATTAGGCTATCCCTCACAGTCCTACTACAGAAGGCTCGTGTAAAAACTAAAGTAATGAGCTTGACAATGATGATAATTGGTCCATACTTTATGCCATATACATCACCAGTACTTAGCTTGATGCCGAGAAGCAAGCCAGGATGTTGGACTAGCGCTTTTGGGTGTAACATCTCTGAAATATTGAGGGGGTGCCGGTAGTGTAGTGGTTAACGCGTCTGCGTTAGCCACTGCGCGTCTGGGAAACCAGAGGTACGGGGTTCGATTCCCCGCGGTGCCCGCCCTTCCTGCCAGGGTGAGAGGCAGGCGACGCCATATAGCCTCAGCAGCTGGGTGCGTCGTAAAGCCCCAATAACGCACACATCTCTGAAATGTTTAGATTGTTTATGGTGCCAGGGGGCGGTGCTAGGTTACAGGTGACTGCAACGCCCTGCCTCTTGATCGGCAACAGATGGTGAGACAGCCATGAGTGGGAGTGCTGGAATGAAAAAACGGAGTCATGGTGGGCATCTGTGTGTGTGTTAAAAGATTTACTCGTTGTCTCCTTTTTGCCGCCCCATCTCGTTGTAAAATCCCGTGTGCGCTCTTGTGTGGTGGTGCACTCTGATTTCGGTTTTCGTTAGGTGGTTTCAACGTCATGACACCTTTTTCTTTTTGCGCATCTAACCCGTACTTTCTATGCTGGTCCATGAATTCTGAATATATTATGGAATTGTATTGACACGTGCTTCACTGGACTCGTTAAGACCATTTCCTTGCAGCAGCATGACGTGTTGCTGAGTCCCCATTGTTACTACGTCAGAAGAGCAATGCCAGTTGGGCGGACTGGTATGACCAAAAGATTGTGACATACCACGCGTTGCGTTGACACGTGCCCGTCGCACATTGGCCGAAGCGTCGGGGGTTCTGTCATGGATTAAAGAGCGGTGTTTCCGGTCGGCGTGACGTGTTTTGCTGTGCTAGTTGTGAACCTCCGATAAACAGTGAGTTGTGAACCTCCGATAAACAGTGAGAAACCTTGAGCGTGTCGAGTTGCCACGTGTCGATAACATAATGTGTGTGTGCTGGTCTCCTTTTCTGCGTGGTAAATGACTTTGTTTGATTGCAGAGAACCAGATAAAGAACCTGGATGAAGATGAATGCAATTTCCTCGACATGGTTGACAAAACGAAATCTGATCAGGAGGTCAAAATAAGGAAGGAAGAAAACAGAGAACTGGAAGAATTCAGGTACGTGTTTAAAGCCATTGAGAGCGAATTTCGGTCTGCACAAAAAAAATACTTACGTTGGACGTTGATGTAGCGCGTTTTTGTAAAACAGTGGTGTGTTTAAACACAGTCCAAAACAGTACCCTTTAGTCACAGGTGTGCTGTAAGCAGCCTTCACTTCCGCGATTTCACATGTTTTTTTTTCGCGACGGGCAAGGTTACGTGGCGTGAGTTATGCTCGTGAACACAGTGCCCGTGTCCCACGTGTAGAACAGATCGTGACTGCTCTTCATCAAATGATTAACCCAATGCCCTTTTGATGAATTGGGCTTCCATCCCGCGCCGAGGAATGCAGAGTTATACTGGCGATCGATTTTGGAGAAGGAGGTCTCGAGAGAAGGCCTGTGGAATGAGCTAACTTTCGCTTGGAGTAAAAAAAAACTTGGAAGCGTTGGTGACGTACTAGTACGTCAAAATGCTGTAGGCGCGTGTGTCACCTGGGCATCCACGGCGCGTGCCCTGCGGACCGGCAGGAAGGAGCAGGCGTCGGCGGAGGAGCGGGCCGAGGAGCAGCGTCTGAAGGCGGAGGTGCAGCGGACGGCGGCGGCGCCAGCCCGGCCGGCCGGCACCAAACGCTCGCAGAGCCAGCTGCTGGCCGGCGTGGTGAAGCGGCGGGCGCGCGAGCCCGACCCGGCCCCGGCCCCGGCCCCGGCCTGCGGCTGCGGCTGCGGAGGGCGAGAGGAAGGCTAGCGCTGACGGTGGGTGTCCCGCTCCAGCAACGTTTGTCCGCCCGGACGGGTCCGCTGCAGCAGGCTCTCGACGCTGGCAAAGTCTCTGTCGAAACTTTTGGTATCTGGGGAGGTCTCTAGACTGTGGTGGAGCCCCTAGATTCTGACCGGTTCTCTGGGGTCTGGTGGGCCTTTGGCGGAACCTCTGGGCTCTGGCTGAACCTATGGGCTCCGAGAACGTGTCTGGGCTCTGGCTGAATGTATGGGTCCTATCGGGGCCTCTGGTGCAACCTCTGAACAGTGGGAGGATCTGTGGGCTCTGGCAAAGACTCTCGGGCGGTGGAGAGGCGGAGGAGAGATTTTTATTTGAAATGCCAAGTACTACGTCCATTCTGTCCTCAGCAAGCAGAATGCCGTGCGTTTAATCTCCCAGCTGGAATGATGCTTCACTGCTAATTCTTGTTCTGAAACATTGCGTATGCATGCATGGGGCTGGTAATGCATGCCGCTCATTTTTTAGAAAGTATTTAGTATATGAAGTGTTAGCCCCGGTCATTGTGGAAAAGCGCGGCGGCGTCTCTCTCCACCGTTGGGGTTACTCATTGGCATACACCCGGGGCAGTGGTGGCATCTGGAAGCACCTAGCGCTGCTGGTAGTGTGCACGCATCGGGTACTCACTGACTGTAGAAACTAATAGAGTTGTCATCCTGAAATCGTGACTGAGTCGATTTTCAATGCCAAATTCATCGCAGTTCACTACTTGTGGGGCTGGATGTTACGAGCGAGAAGACCAAGTGACGAGAGCAGAAATTGTCCCGGGGTACCTGGGAAAATAGAAGGGCTCGCTGCAAAAGCGAGTGACGTCTCCATGCCTCAACCGCAGCGCATCTGCAGCGTCAGGCACTCTTGAAGTGGAGCGTTCTTGTCCAGTTTATGAACGATTCACTTCTAGTCCATGCTTCTCGGCAGTGGTTCCGACTGCAACACCGCCCCGTCGCATGACTCCGATATTCCCAGCGGCCTGACTTTGGGCACTGCGTGCCTGCCGCGTCCACACGACCAGTCAACGATACCCACCAACCACACACTTGGAGCGCACTTCGACCCGACCCGTCGCCGCGCTCCGGCACACGACAGCCGGCCCCACCCGGACAGCCGGCCGTTGCCTCCGTCCTGAAGTCCCGCTCGTTTCAGAGTCAGCGACGGCGGCGGCGGCGGTCGTGTTCCCGTCGGCGCTGCGCTGCGCCGGCGTGCTCCCCGGCGTCGGCGCCTACACGGACTCGAGTGACTCGGACTCCGACGCCTCCAGCGACATCTCGTGGCCGAAGCCGGCCAAGATCGTGGTCAGCTCGGCCAGCACGGCCGAGTCGCACAAGGGCCACGGCGCCGGCTGCGGCGCCAACTGCAAGGGATGAGCCGTGCCGCCGCTTGGCGCGTGGGGACGGTGACCGCCCCTGCCGCTGGCTGTGCTGGCGTAGAGACGACCTGCCGAGGCTGTGGTGCGGCCTGTGATGTGGACGCGCTCAGGTCGGCGTGGGTGGAAGGTGGAGCGTGGACTATGCGGCGGCGGTGGAGGTTCGCTGTGCAGGAGATCACGTGCGTCTCCCGTCCGCTGGTGTTCGGGTCTGAGTCTCGCCCGAGAGTGAAGCCGCTCTTCTGGTAGCGACAGTCGTGCTGATATAGCTCGATGTCTGAAATCGTTGCTGGCAATGCGAGAGGTGCCTTGTCGGAGCGGAAGTCGTTTTGGTGACTTGCCAGGCAGTCCTAGTGGTCGAAGGAGACAGCGGACTACGAGACAGTGAGCTGGGAGTTGTGGCAGATCACTGTGGGGGGGGGGGGGGGGGCAGCCTACGAAGGCCCGGATACGTGGTGACAATGGCTTGAAGTGGGGCGATGTGGGTTAGCAGCGTCCCGATGCGGATTGTGAGCGCGTCTTCTGCGTACCCTCCGCTCACCGTTACCTCGCATCACTTCTGTTAAGCCTGCGACTCATGTCCACTCGCGTCAGTGAGCTATGAACACCGGATACAATACCTCGGTCTGTCTTTTGGTTGCTATTGCCTTGCGCGTTTCAGGTATATTGTATGCACGCAACGAACCTGGTTTTGGTTTGTACGCTAATTGTCGGGATATCTCCCGTACTCTTACCTATTTTGATATGTTACCTTTCGTTTAAGGTTCCCGTACAACGCTTTAGTCGTGCTCGTGGTGATCAAATATTAGAATTGTCTTGACCTTGGGTTTTGGGGACGCCTTTTTGTGTTTTTTTTCCTCCTTTGGAATACCTCATGGCAGTGGCAATTTTCCCCAACGTATCCAATTTGAAATACACTTACTTGTAGGAGTTGTTCTCATTGGGATATGCGCAACACAACGAAGTGCGTGGAACGGCGGGCGTTTGCGTCACGCTCGGGGCGCTTGTGTTTTTGGTAAGAAGGGGCATGAGCCATGCTTTCTAGAATCTATATGCGGTAACCCATCGTGCAAGCGGCAGTATTGATTAAATGGCCAGAAATGGCCCCACAAAAATCCAGTTTTACCTGAGTGACACTGCGTTCATTGCCCGAGCTCGGGGCCTTCATCGTTGTCAATCTGCATAAGATAACCTTAAAGGAGTGATCATGTGGCATGCGGAACCTTTTTGAACGGTCATGCAATGAAATGAGCTTGGTGGCATCGAAATCCGATGAAAGCACATGGTTACGACCGGCGTAGTGATTGGAACACATCTATGTAAAGTTCAGTATTCAGGGATGGCAGTCCAACATGCAAGTTGCACTTGGAAACCACCCTTGGAAGAACTACGCTGATTGTCCCGGCATTGTCTCGCGGTAGAAAGAAAATCGTTCCGTAGGTGCACGCAAGGATGACACCATAGATATCAAGCTTAGCGTCAGAGGCGAATTGTAACCCCATGGAAAGAAGCATGCAAAGTCCATGACCAGGCAACCAAATGTGTTTCTTTCGGTTTAGGAACGTGGTCTGCGTTAACTCTCATCACGCTGCGGCCTTTGCTCCATGTGAGAGCCCGTCAAATTGACAGTCCAAAGAGTACGTTTCGCTGTAAGTCCTGTCACAATTGAAAGCATCGCTGCTCTGTATTATGGCAAGTTTTAAATGTAATACTCTACGGCATTGCTGCAAACTCGGGCTTTCAGCAACGAGAAATATACAAAGTGAATCCGGCTTTCCTTTGGATTGGAGCTGCTATCGATATTGGGCTTCGAAATGTAGAGAACAGCCTAAAACTAGCCAAGGCAACCTCACTGACGGGGCTCAACTTCAGGACCTTGCCCCAAACTTTGGGGCCCAAAATGTGAAGGAGGAATCCTACGCTAGTCGGGTCACTCCTGGTTACAAATAGTCCCTTGAAGCGCTTGGTCGGCCACAGGTCGGTTCCATGACCCCTGCGATGACCCCGGCCCATTAAGGTGCTGACATTCAGCTCGTGAAGCGGTCAGCCGCCTGCGACGGTCACGAATGGGAACCGAAGGCCATCCTGGTGTGCCACCCGGACGAGCCCCCCTCTTCCCCCCCCCCCCCCCACGTTACTGCCGTCGTCACCCGGAGTGACGTGTCACGTCTGTGTGTTTGCAGCCTGCAGTGCGTCACCGGCTATGTGTTAAGCGTCTAACCTCCAAACCCTACTGCTCAGCCACGTCTCCCTGCTGGTGTGCGGGAGACGACTTCCTTCTCATTGCGGCAGCCGCTCTCGGTGGCGCTGGGATGTGGAGATTTAGCCGCACGGCGGGCAGGTGTCAGTCAATGAGCGTGGGAATCCTGTCACAAAGCCGCTTGCCCGTGCCAGGACGCTCTCGTTCCGCGCCTCCGGGTGGCGTGCCAGCCGCCGGGCCGTGGTCTTCAGCCGCGGTCTCCGGCTCTGTGGCCACCCCGGCGGTGTGGCAGCCCGTTACTTCGAGTGTCGTCAGCTCGCGTGACGAATGGATTACCGTCACTTTGCGTGAGCATTTGTTGGGATTTCGTCACTCCGCGTGGCCATCTGCTGGAGTGTCGTCACTCTGATCGCTTGACGGAGTGCTGTCACTCCGCGTGACCGTCTGTTTGAGTGTCATTACCCCGCATGACTGTCCGCTGGAGTGCTGTGTCGGGGTCCCGTCGCTGTGAGGAGTGTCTCGATAGCTTCCCCAGCGACGGCGCCAGCTCTGGTCGCCAGACCAGTCACCAGGCGGAGCAGCGGGCGGCTGCGGTGACGACGCCCCGGCCCTCCCCGTCCTTTCCACTAGCAGAGGGTGGCCTAGCCCGGACTGTGGCAGTGGCGCCACCTAACATTACGAATACAGGTGGCGCTGAATGCCTCCAACCTTTCCCATAAATCTACTCCGCCGGACACCGGCCAACTTGAGAGGAGCGTCCTCAACGCTGAGCGAAATCGGCTTTACTTTGCATCTGAATCGTTCGTTAAGTCCCAAGACATCGCCAGAACTCCAGACGAGTCGCGGCGCGTCGCTGACTCACTGGGGGTGATGCTGACGTCACAGCAGAGGGGCGCCGGCGGCGGACCGGACAGCCTGCTGGTTTTGCCGCGGATTCCACCGTCCTGAGGGGGGGGGGGGGGGCGCGTCACGACTGATCGTTGTCGGAAGACGGGAGACCGCACAGGCAGGCGGGGGCCGGGAGACCGCACAGGCACGCGGGGGCCGGGGAACCGCACAGGCAGACGGGAGCCGGGAGACCGCACAGGCAGGCGGGAGCCGGTGATGCTCGGGCCGGTGATTTGCGGACCGACTGGGCGGTTTGGAAAACACGCCAACTGCCGGAGTGTGTAATTCGTTCGCGACTGGCTCCCCGTGCATCCTTTATGATGACGGCGTGCTTACGTGATGGGTTATTTTAGGCAGAACTTGAAACATTTGCCGAAGTCTCCTTGATTTGGTGATGTTTGCCGAGCGTCGGGCATCGGGTGAAATGTAGTCTCACTGCCACCAGGTGGTTCGTTATATTGCGGAGATTCGTTGCAAGCACAGGCCTGCTCAGCTCGGCGCATAGGGAATTCTGGCATACCATACACCGCTGGCTCCTCCACTGTCATTCTTGTCTACCGAGTGACTGTTCCACAGGAGGAAACAGCTGTTTCGTTCTAAGGGTCGCGATTATCCCGTTAAAGATGTGACGTCATATGAAACGCCCACGCACCACTCTCTAATTGTCAGCCACAAAGCATACATCCTGTCATCATCTGCGTTTAAATGACCGCTCTCTGTGAAGCGGAATAAGAAGTGAGGCTCGGCCCTGGCACGTGCGCTTTCTGGTGGAAAATGCATGCAGCTCGTGAAGTCATTATGAAAGATCATTATGAAAGATCTATCCATTAGTTTGGAAAGAAGAGCCATCCCGGTGTTAAAATGCCGCTATCGTTCGCGTTTCCCTTCATCGAATGCACTGCATGCACTGATAGACGTGCCAGATGCGTTTCTAGCCAGGTCCTCCATGCTGCCGCTCGCGGAATGTGTGCGGGCGCGCGCGTCGCTCGCGTCTCTACGCGTGGATGGCGGCGATTGCAATCACGCGTGCGGCGCCCGAACTGGTCGCAGTGCAAATCTCGTGAGATCGGATGTAAGAAGCGCCACCTGCAGCGGCCGTCGCTCAGCCGGACGCGGGAGCTGGTGCCCCGGTGCTGGTGCTGGCGCCGTTCCCGGTGCAGGAGCTGCTGCGACTCGCGCGGCCGCCGTGCTCCAGCAGCGCCGATTAATCCGATGGAATTTCCGGTCGAAAAACACGGGGATGCCAGGACGCTCTTTGTCGAATGGCCAGCAGGGATTCTCTGACGGATGCTGGTGAGGGGCGGTCGGCAGGGACAGGTGCAGCTGCTGAGGAGAGTCACTTGGCGTGACGACCCGCTATGCAAATCCCTCATAGACACGCCAGTAAGTAATTCGAAGGCCGCATCCTTCAATAAATTAGGATAACGAACCTATGCTGGAGGGGTCCAAACGCACATAAGCCGGGAGCTACTGCGGTAAACGCACGTGCCGTGCGAAACAACATACGCGCGTCCCGACGATGTGAGGACCGTATGCAGGTCGTGCAATTGCTCCTGCATTGCCTGAGATCCGTGCGCTTGAATCCGTCTAACATTAATACCGAATAACGTGACTGTCACCTATGTGCAGTGCCGTCAACCGTATCATCAGCATTTGTGATTGTAGCCCGTAAAGTAGCTACGATTGTTCACGACAAAAATGATGCATGCGACGTTGCGCGTAAATAAATAGTGTATGCCGACATGGTTGGCATACACAGTGCAGGAGAATGTTTTAAGTATGATTTTAGAGATGCAATTTTAAGTATGATTTTAGACGCATGACTTTTAGTGTGATTTTAGTGGTATGATTTCAAGTATGATTTAGAGGTATGATTTTAATTGCGGCGTACTATACACGCCGTTCTCATTCCACTCTCGCTCTCACAAGCGGTACGTCGCGCTTGTAGCTACCCCAAGCTGGCCACTTGCATTCGGCAATAGTTCCGGAAACCTGCTTCCGTTTGGCATTATGAACTGCGGCACACGGCACCTTTCTGCTATACCATTTCCCAGCTTTCGCTTCTTTACGTCGGCGAAATCCACCGGACAGCCGAGCTCGACCCGCGTGGACGCGGCCGCGCCGCCGGCCGGTGCGCCACCGACCCGTCGCGTGATCCGCTGCCGCCGGTGCCGACGCTGCGTGTCCAACCGCCACACGTGGCCTGCCAGACGGCACCCGTGGCGCAACGGCGGCGGCGCGTGTCGCAAGCCAGCGCAGCATTGGCGGCGCGGCTGGCGTCGGCGGCGATTGCGGCGCGTCTCCGTTCCGCCGCCATCTGGTGCACGGTCGCGCCGCCGTCCGCCGGCCGCGCGGCGCAATAATGCGACCCTCGCGGCGCGCGCGGCGTACCTGAATTGTAAATGTGCTCGTTTTCGTCACGTTCGCCCCGGCGTTTGGGAACGACAGATGTCGTCACCAACGGCGTGGGCCCATTGGAAAGCGACGCATGCAAAACACTAAACCTTGTTTACACTCGGCTGTAAGGGTCTGATTGAACTGAACCGGGTTCTGACCTGAGACCATAAAATCGAGCACCACTTTTTAATGGGGCACTGTAATGCAGTAGATGTATCCCCACAGAATTCACGCTTGGTATATATATTTATTACATCTGATATCATCCGAGCAAAGTGAATTGCTCCGCCCACATGCATGATATAGTCTGGTGAGCACAGAATATCTAGCCACGTCCAACCAAAAAGAACACCGCAGTACAAACACCAGTCACCAGCGCGCGCGAGGTCAATGCTCATCATGGCCGAAGTAACTTCTGGCCCAAACTGGCAAACTGTGCACAAAGCAGAGGTTCTCCGCCCCCGGACAGCTCACAGACTGTAGCCGCCCGGTCACCAGACAGTTCAAGCAGCAAGGGCCTTCTGACCGCCACACCACCCTCACACCAGCTGCCCTCTGTCCATCAGACGCCGCGCACGTGGGTGACACTCACACCAGCTGCCCTCTGTCCATCAGACGCCGCGCACGTAGGTGACACTCACACCAGCTGCCCTCTGTCCATCAGACGCCGCGCACATAGGTGACACTCACACCAGCTGCCCTCTGTCCACCAGACGCCGCGCACATAGGTGACACTCACACCAGCTGCCCTCTGTCATCAGACGCCGCGCACATGGGTGACACTCACGCCAGCTGCCCTCTGTCCACCCGACGCCGCGCACGTAGGTGACACTCACACCAGCTGCCCTCTGTCCACCAGACGCCGCGCACATAGGTGACGCTCACACCAGCTGCCCTCTGTCCATCAGACGCCGCGCACATGGGTGACACTCACACCAGCTGCCCTCTGTCCACCCGACGCCGCGCACATAGGTGACACTCACACCAGCTGCCCTCTGTCCACCCGACGCCGCGCACGTAGGTGACAGTCTGTTTACCAGACGCCGCGCACAGAGGCGACACTCTGTCCACCAGATGGTGTGCACAGAGGTGGCACTCTGCTCACCGTATGGTGCGCACATGGGTGACACTCTGCCCACCAGACGGTACGCACAGAGGTGACACTGTTCACCAGACAGTACGCACAAAGGTGACACTGTTCACCCGACGGTTCGCAGAGGTGACACTCTGTCACCAGACGGTACGTGCAGAGGTAACACTCTGCTTACCAGACCGTATGCACAGAGATGACACTCTTTTCACCGGGCGGTACGCACAGAGGTGACACGCATCCCCCACGCCCTCCACATAGAGGAGGCCGTCCGGCTGCCATACAGTCTGCCCAGCAACAGCCGCCTGCCCATGAGACTCCACGCCCCACAACAGCCATCTGCCCATCACGCTATTCAGACATCAAGCGTCCCTTTGCCCATTATGCCATTCGCACAGCAGCCAGCTCTCCCTGTCGGTTCTCACTTCCCCGCCATCGCCGCATCTGCCGGGTCCAGCATCTCCATTAGCACACCTGCCGGATCTAGCGCCGCGCTGCAGCGGGCTCTTCCCCTCCACCGACGCGCGACAACACCGCTTGACCTAGTCCGTCGGCCGGCCCCTCTGCCCGCCACAAGGACTGGCCACACCGGGACTTTCCCCCGCCGGACTACCGGGCGTGGGACCGCGCGCGACGCCAGCTGCCGGGGCGTGGGTGTGTCGCCCGCCGGGTGACCGAGGTCACCCCGTGTGACGCTGAGCGCGGCCGCGCCGACTGCGCGTCCCGCGGTCGATACATAATCACACCGGAGCAGGAATACAACACCGCGTGCGGTTATCTGACGCGCGCCGCTCCGGGCGCTCCGACGCGCTGCCGCTGCGGGGCGACCCCGCCGAGACAAACAAATTACCCGGCCCGAGCCGGCGGCGGAGCGCAACGGTAATGACTACATGAGGATCACGACGGGCCGCCCCGGCTCGCCCGCACGCGCTGCGAGCGGATTTGTTCGCGGCCGGGCGACGCGGCGTGCCCGCGCAAGCCGGCCGCCTATCAGCCGCTGCCATCCGAGCGCGACGGCACATTCCGGGGCGTGCCCGTGGGCGGCTGGTGACGCGTGGGCGCTCGCGCCCCTCGGAGCGCCGGCTAATGCAGCCGTGCGCCCTTCCCATCCGCGGTCTCGCCAGCGCAAGGCGGTTTAAATCAGACATAGCAGGCGTTGCGAAAAGTCGCCGGGTTGCGCCCAGTTGGCCCACCATCCCTGCGGTCACATTCACCACGCAGGCCGCTGTGCGTGTCTGGTCGTCGCTGTTGCACCCTCGCCGGCTGCGGCTCGCCGCTGCAGGGCGCGTCCCCATCCCTGACGCATGTGTCCCTGTGACACGGTCACGCCCTCTGACCACTGGTCGGCGGTCCGGCTGCCGGTCGTGCAGCCGACGGGCGCGGCCACACAGCGTGCGGCGCCCCTCCCGCTGGTACCGCTGTCACGGCCGGCGGGCGAGCCCTGCTCACCACAGGGCGGACGGCGAAACCCCGCCGCTGATGCCCGTCCAGAGGCCCTGTGTGTGTCGAAGCTCTCCCGTCCGCCGTCGGCCGCCGTCGGCTGGTGGTGAGGGGGGCCCTGTTACACAGCCACGGGTGTTCCCCGCGCCGACCCAGCCGACCGGCCGCCCGTGTGGAGGACCGGTGACGCAGACCGCCTGGCCGCACGGCCGCGGCGGCCGGCGCGGAGCCGGGCCGCTCCGCCCAGCGGCCGGCGCAGACCACCCGAGACGCGGCGCGAGCGTCAGTTGTCGCTGAGATCGATGAGCACAGCCTGGGCGCAGCTCTCGGCCGCGCTGGGCGCAGCTGAGCTGGCGTTGGCGCTGGCGCTGGTGCTGGTGCTGGTGTCCCGTGGCGCTGTCCAGTCCGGGGATGACTCGGATCGACTGCAGAAGGCGCACGCAGGAGCGTTGAAAACGAGAACACAAGCAGCACCGCCGGTTTGTAGATCGCTACAATCGGGTTCTCCAGTATATTACGAAACATCTGTGATTAATGAATGATGCAGGGGTGGCTGTGATTATTATCACGAATGAAGTGCGCAAACATGATGTTTACAATTACTACGCACGATTGACCAGATATAAAACACGCCAGTGGAACGCCTCATCTGACATTTTTTGTGGGATACAGGCCGTGAGGGGGGGTGGGGGTAAGCCGATCAAAAGGGCCAGTATTGTGGCAGTGTAAACGGCAAAGCAGTAGCAAATAGTGTCTGGACAGCTTTGGAAACATGGTAGCTATTTATCCAATCATTTGTCAGATATAAAGTCCAATAAACGCCCATCTTTAGCCGAGATTTGAACTTGGGGAGGTTGTATTGCAGCGATTGGAGCGTTTATCACGGTCCTCCACCAGGCCAGGACAGCTTAACGGTTGGCTGGCGATGCACCAGACCACCTCCAGCCGTGTCGGCCTGACTTATCATTATCATGTTGTTCATTAACGTTTCCTTCCAATGCGGCCAAAACATTCCAGAAGCGCCATTATTTACGAGGGATATTGACCACCGTTGACTGGTTTGTATTCCCGCACAGTTTTCATAGCACCAAACTCCTCAACTTGGCCCCAACCTTCTGGCGACTGGCTGTTTAAAGGCGGCATTAGTCGCATTCCGGTCATTTGCCTGCACCTCTTTGGGTCGAACACCGTGAATCTAGCAAAGCAGGATACAGCCGGTAGATTTGCCTACATCGTGCGGGTAGCGTTAGGTATCTATCTGCTATGACTGTCAAAATTTAATGTAAATTTTAAGAACGTCGACACGGCAGCTTTATTGTACCCGTATGAGTGTGAGACATGCTGCAGATCGCGCGGCCCATATTAGCGATTGTGAATCCACGTACTTAATCCACGTCACGCTTGCACCATACATTGACACCTTATCAAGTAATCAGGAACACTCAACGCTGAAATTCCGGTCCTACATTCAGCTTAAATGTACTGAGTGTCATTGCATATCGCCCGCAGATCCTTTAAGTCCGCCCGGAAGTGACTGAACACCAGTTAAGAGCGTAAATCCGCGTGAGACAGCGGACCTGCTCGCAGTCCAAGTATAATCACACAGCAATCCTAGCCGCAGCCTGCACGTAACTGCACCCAAGCGGCGCATTTCGCAAGTGCGTGGCCTGGCATATTGTGGTTTACATAACGTCGCCGCGCCCGACTCCTATCGATTTTAGAGCGGGGCGACGCCGAGGGGCGCGCAGCGGTGCGCAGCGCGTCACGCGGCAGGAGTGGGGTGCGCCCGCGCGGCGTACTCACGTGCTGGAGGTGCGCCAGGGCCGGGACGCCTCGCCGCCGTCCGGCCGCGGCAGCCGGCGCGAGTCCGGCCTGCGATGACAGGGACAACGTCACCGTTAGAAGGGCGAACGCATGTCGCGGGCGGGCGGGCGGGCGGACGGGGGGCGGGCGGGGGCGGGGGGTTAGGCGGGCAGACGTGGGGCGTGGGCGGACAGACGGGCGTGGATCAAACAGGCGAACGTGGGCTACGAATCAGACGGACGGAAGTGGGGCGTGGGCCACACCGACGGACATGTAGCGGACGCCGCGTCGGGGAGAGGTTCGACGCAAACGCCATAGATAACAATCACCGACACCAACACCGTGAATACTAGTCTTCATTGGGTGTTTTCACGCGAAACGCATCGAGCTCATCTGCAGCACGCATGTCCAGAGTTGTAAACACGTGTGAAAAACACGCGGGAAGCATTAGTTCATGCGGAAATTTCATCGATTCAACGCAGCCAGCTTTAGAACGCAATCCTGCACTATGCTGAGGTTTAGGCCCCTTTCACTGATTCAATCAGCGATAACTTAAACGGACTACGCACCGTAACCATGACCCTCCAGTTCACGCTGACTACTCTGGCGCCGGCCCATTCGTGACCCCCGGGCGCGTACACGGCACTCCGAAAGCGCTCATATCGCTCCGTACCAGCGCCGTGTTGTAATGGCGTTTCACCCATTGCCGGTCATTTAACAAAGCCCCATCGTCTCAAGCTGAGAGCCCGCAGTCATTTCACCTGACCTCAGCAGCTTAACCTCGCCCTATTATCTTGCCCTCGGCGGCATGCTCCAGATTTGACATTGCTCCGGCGACATGCGCCTCGTCTATTAGTGCGACGAAAATGACGGATGCGCAAACCTCAATAGAACTTTTGTTCTGAAGACCGTAAGCCCTTTGAGTCAAGCTTTATATTGCGCTGTTCTCGTGGTGCCGAAAAGCCTGTCAGTGTGCAGTTTCCATCATGAATGAACCAGATGTTGCTGGTGTTGAACCCCATGGCATGTCGCGTTCCAAACACCCGGGATCGACAAACAAGTCCGACGTTGCCAAGCCCGCGGAGCGAGCCATGGGACAGGTCAGCCCAGTCTGTAACCGCCCGGAGGGAGTCGCAAACGTTTACTTCACACTCAGTTGACACATCTACAGCAAAGAGCCCGGGCTTGGGACCCGTCAGACGTTTTAAACTCTACGGCCCAGGGCCCAAGAGGCGGATCTGTCGCACGTCATCAACTGACGGCACGGGGACGTGGAGACGTGGGACCCATCACACGGCTGGCCAAGACGTGGGGCTCACCACACGGCTCCGTCCCTGCCACCAGTGTCTGGTGCCATCGAAACGACATGACATGGCGGCAACATGCGTCGCAGATTCGGGCGATCGTAAATCTCCCACGTGATACCTTATCGGCCTCCTCAGATACCAAGGAACGAGTGCTAGACCACTGCTTTCAAGACCTCGACGCGACAAGGCGCATGCGGTTTGGGAAGTCCAATAGGCACGTGCGCAAGCAGCTCGGCGGTGTTTCCGAGACACCTCATGGAACCAGTTCACTGACAAGCGACAAACCTCTACGCTCCTCATACGACCACCAAACGTGGCACAGTGCCAAGCCTTCGTGAGCCGGTGACGACGCACGACACAGTGAGCGTCAGCTGAAATTATCGTCAGCTATCGACAGCCGTACCACCGCCGTCGATAATTCGCTCCACGCATCAGCTGCGACGAAATGAATTGGCCACCGTTGCATCAGGGCGTTGAAGCGCTCCAGTGACTGCATCTAATAACTGGGGGGAAACGTCCTGTTTCATGTAATTGGACGGCACGGAGCACCCGGTTGCGTCCTGGAAACAATCGTCACAGCCAGTTCGGCGCCGGCTAGTTGCGTCACCCCGTCATGGTACCGGGTCTGGGCTACGCCCTGCACTTCGCCGTCCGAGCCCCGCCGCACGGAGCACGCTAGCTACCGGCGTGACGTCATACTTACGTCACCGGTGTTTATTTAATGGCGATATCAATAGCGCTACTCGCTACGCGGCTTATACATAATGTCCTTCACAACAGGTTTGATAGCACCGGTGAAAACTGCATCAGCGACAAGAGCGCTAATGTTTAACGCTTCGGCTATCACGTCGGCTGAATTCTGCACGACTCTAGCTACCGCGTAAGCTTATAGCAACAAATAGCGCCTACGCTTTTGTCAAAATAACCAATTTCACACCGGAATTCGTTCATATTACAGCGACACCCGCAATGTCATCACGATCGTAGATGCGCAAAAGGACTTCTCCCAAATGCGTCGCACAATGAGAGCTCTGATCAAATACTGATCCCTGACGCCGGCAACCAAACCCGTATTTTTTGTCCGCAGACAACTAAGTCGATTCTCTGAGCCTACGCACCGATTATCGGGAATATTTACCGATTTTTGTGCGGCAAGCGATGCTCAGAGTTGGTGCGCGATTCTAAGCGCTGGTGAACGACCAAATCCACTGACGTTATCGGGCCTCTTATCCCCCGCGGCCGGGCTGTGCTAGGCGCCAACATGAACACCCTGGTGCTAAAATGGTACTCTCTCGGTGCCTGCACCTCCCCTGTAATGTTGACTTCTAAGAAGCGTGAGAGAACACCGCCCTCCAGCCTCTCGTTCTCGCTGGCAATGGTGTTAATATTGCAAGATGCAAGGGCTTGCTCTCCGTGCGCATAGGCCCATACCCCGCACTGGTCTGATACCATCTGACCTTCAGCACGTCCGAGCGCTCTGAAACACGAATATAAAACAGGGACACAGCCACCAGGGCCGGTTCCGGGCGGCGGAGTGGTGGGACGCCGCCCTGCGCAGCACCCGGTCTGCCGATAACCGCACCTAACCGTCAGGACTGGCGGAAAGGCGGTACAAGTAACGCCAAAGTTCTGGCAAGATCACCGTCAGTCCGTGGGACCGCGGCTGAACAGAGCGGGCGGCATGGGCTGCCGCTAGTCGTCAATCCATGGGACCGCTGCCAAACCGAGCTGACGGCGGGAGCTGCCTCTGCACTGTCTGGGACTGAGAGGACATGTGGGCACCGCTACAGCCTGAACGTTATACCCTGGAGCGCGCTCCGTTAGCGCGGACTTATCAGGCATCATCCGCTCTTGCCTCTGGTTCGGTGGTCGCTGCCGTTCGCCGCCCGCTCGCCCGCTCGCGTTTCGTCTCGCGCCGGCCGCTCCGCGCATGTAGGTCTCCGCTCCGATACCGTCCCTGTCCCCGCGAGCGCCAGGGGTTTACGGGCCGCCAGCTGACCCGCTGACCCGAACCGCTAGGGTCAGCGGCGGGCTGAATACGCAGGGCGGTGATCTGCATTCTGATGGCCGACGCACGCGCCGGATCGGCGGCGCCTCGCCGTCGGCCGGAACGCCTCGGCCGCACGACGCAGAACAATAGCCGAGCCGGGGATCTTGTTCCGATCTTAATGGTCGTTTGGGCCGCTTGGCAGCCCGCGTGATTGGCTTAGATACGACGGTGATGAGTGAAGACTGTCGCCGCCCAAGGGCGTGGCTGCAAATGGATGTCAGCCTCAAATAATATGGCAAAAGAAGAGCCAGGATAGGCTCCGCCAGCTCAAAAGGCCGCTCTCACATAGCATGCTGACGAGTGGCCTTCGCTTATCTATCTGGGCGAAGGTCGGTACAACCTGAGCAACAAGCAACAAACGCACAAACACAGCATATCGATCACACGCATCGAACAGCCCACGCCCGCCCGTGCACGCCGCGCCGCCGGCGGCTGCCGACCACAGCTGACGGCGCCTCGGGAGCTGACGGCGGCACGTGGCGCCGGCAGCTGGCGCCGGGACCGGTTTGAGGTCTGGTCGGCGTGCAGGTGATGGGCCGCCCGGCTTTGTCAGGGGTCGTGCGGCAGGCCTGGCTGCAGCTGCCACGCGGACAAGGGAAGGGGAGAGCGGACTTACAGCGGTCGGCGGAAAGCCGGCGAGCGCTGGAAACCCCCTTCCCACTTAATTGGAAGCGGTGATGGTGACGATTGGTGGATAAGGGCGCTTCCGCTGTTAAGGCAATTTTGTGCACTTTGAACGGAAACGAAAAAGACTGTCGATGAGATAATGTTCAAAAATGTTGGCAGTTGCGTGGCGTAACGCAAGCTGTGTGGCAACCGTGCCACATCGTAAAAATAATTAGCGCAACTGGTCTCCTGTGGCCAGAATGGCACACCCAAGTGGCGCACATGCGTGTTCAGCGTGATTGACGGGATGAATGAGCTGTCATCGATGAGTCAGCTGATCAATCATTCAACACGAACCTCAGTTCATCGGAACCAGAAGGGTGTGGGGTGGTCGACCCGGGGCCACGCCGGCGGGGGTCATGGAGCGTGCCAAGGGGTGGGAGCGGGCGGTGGGCGGTCCGACCCCTGCGGCCAGCCGCTCCCAGCGGGGCGGCGGCCCGCTGGTCGGACCGTGAACTGGTCCAAGGCCGGTGCAGCCCGCCCGGCGGCGCGCCCAGTACGAGTCCGCCGGCGGCCGGCACGCTCCGGCGGGGACTGGCCGCGTGCGTCGGCCCCTGCCGCGGTGTGCCGGCCGCGGCGGTGTCGCAACCGCGACCGGTCAGCACCCGCCGGCCGGCCGAGACCCGTCAGAGGCCAGCATGCAGCTGCACCTGTCAACAGCCACCGACCAGCTGGACCTGTCAACAGCCGCCGGCAGACCAGACCTGCCAATAGCTGTCGACCGGCCGGACCTGTCAGCAGCCGCCAACGGACCGGACCTGCCAGCTCACCGACTGCCTGGTCACGAAACAGAGGACCGCCTTCCGACCCATCATTGGCACCTGAATGAACGCCTTGCTGGACTCGCCATCGATCGCTCAGGAATCAGCTGCCAACTCGTCCGGATCAACCAACGACCTGTCCACAGTCCGCACCGCCGGCAGCGCGACCTGCCAGCGTCCAGCACACGCGCAGTCTACCCCGTCCCGGCGGCCTCGCTGCGCACCAGCGGCGGCCCATCTGTTCCCGCTGCGGGGATCCCCGCTCGAGCCATGTCTGCCCCGTTGTCACGCGCCAGCCTGTGTGGGTGATGGCGACCGGCCTGGTCTGAGTGGCATTGCATGATTGAATCGCTATCCCATGCGGGTCGGTGAAGGCGACCGGCTCGGTCTGAGTGGCATTGCATGATTGAATCGCTATCCCATGCGGCTTCTGAGCCGAGCTTTCTTGCGCCGATCTGAAGTGCTGTTGTTTTGACGCATGCCGGTCAGGCACGCATGTTGATCACACACGAGCCATTCGTGAAGGACTCAGTAGGTCACCCTGCACCCACGCAGTTCATAAAGGCAGTGCTTTTTACGCAATGATAGGACCCGCAATGGTGGCGATAACAGGTCAAGGACCAAAGATTTACACGATCGCCAGGTGTTGTCTTTCAGAACAGACTAACGGGTATCTAGAAGGATTCAAATTTTCAGGCACCCTTTCTGAAAAATTCACCAGTGCGCTTCTTGGTGGCAATAATTGTAGGCTTAAGTTGTCCCATCAGCTGCCGACCCGTCCACACCAGCTGCTGACTCGTCCACACCAGCTGCCGACTCGTCCACATCAGCTGCCGACCCGTTCACATCAGCCGCTGACCTGTCAGCACTTCGTGCCGCCAGCTGCGCGATCAGCCAACTCCCAGCAGGGAGTCCGTCCCGCACCGGTGGCGGAAGGCCAGGGGCCGTCGCGCACGAGGTACGTCCCATCTCCGTCCGCTGCGGGAGGCTTGAGCGGTTCATGCCCGTTCCCGAGCGGCAAATCAGCCAGCACGCGTGGAGCAGACCGGCCCCGTCTGTGTCACACTGCGGGCTCGAATTGATATTCCATGCTGCCGCAGGTCCGGGCTTTCTTCTGTCGATTTAAAGCACCATTATTTTGATGTATGTCGTCGTTTGACGTATGCGTGCCACCCATCAGGAATCCTTTTGTGCATCGCGATTCATCCTCGTACTTCATAATCGCGGCACTTTTTGCGTACTTGTCAGATCTGCAATGGTGGCGATAGTAGGTCAAGGATCCGACGTTCGTGTAATGATCGTCTTTATCCATCCAGAAGTGTTGAAGAGCAGTTAGTCATGCATTTCTCGGTATCTGTTACATGAATTTTTCTTTAAACACTTCTTGCTTCCGTTGATGAAGATTCGGTAGCAGCTCTCGGAACGTTGTGAGACGTTTTGGATCGAATGTGTTTGGTCACAGAATTATGGATCTGTGAAGCCCATCGAATGCGTCTAGTTTCGTTTAATCTCTTACCAATATCTGCAAACATGCCTCCTGCATGTGCAACATTCGCTTCAACCGTACATCAATGCATTTAACAATCAGCATGCACATAGGTACTGTAGTCATTCCTTCATTTTATGTGCGTAAAATGAACGGCAAAATATAAGGAATTCGTGTCCATAACGTGCCATGGAGAATGTGTTTTCTGTTGAAGGTGTAGTTGCAAGCCGGGCGTGTCACGATCACGCCTGGGGCAATGGCAGCGATCGCGGATCACAAGCTGTGGATCTGTGAATGCAAACCTGGAGGCGCGGCAGCCTTCCCACAAATGAGGTTCAGCGGCGGCCCCAGGCGACAAGTCCTTATTAGCAGGCAGGCGACCTTAACCATAGGCTGCGCTAAAACGCGCTTACGAAACTGAGCGGCGGCGATTTCCAAACGGACTGGAAGTCGATCCAGCTCGTCGGCGTGCGGCTCATACCGAGACGTGCCCTAGGAACCAGGTCAAGGACGCGTGACGGCGCTCTCTGGGTCACGCTGGCTCCGGCGTCGTGACACCACCAGGTGCCGTTCAGTGCAGCCACCGGCCAGCGCCATGGACAATCGCCCGGCTCGACACGGCCCTGCACGAGCAGACCGCACCGTCACCGCTTGGCTCAGGACCGCCGCGGTGCCTACGGAGCGACGAGGATGGGTCCGCAGCGGCAGGTGCGAACTGCCAGCTGACCGGTGCAGGTCCACCGTCCGGGCCGAGAAGACCGGTGTGGGCCCACCGTCCGGGTCGAGAAGACCGGTGCAGGCCCACCGTCCGGGCCGAGAAGACCGGTGCGGGCCCACCGTCCGGGCCGAGAAGACCGGTGCAGGCCCACCGTCCGGACCGAGAAGACCGGTGCGAGCCCACCGTCCGGGCCGAGAAGACCGGTGCAGGCCCACCGTCCGGGCCGAGAATACCGGCGCAGGTCCGCCGTCCGGGCTGAGAAGACCAGTACAAATCCGCCGTCCTAGCAGCAGTTGCCACGCGGCAGCTCGGCCCCGTCGTGCTGACTCCGCTCAGAGTTCATGTGCGCCGTCACGCCCGCGGCGGGTCACGTGACGCGGCGCTGACGTCACCGGCGGACAAAGGCGCGGCGGACCGTAACGGGCCGATCAGCTGGGCGGCCCCGCCCGGCGCCGGCCCGTCCGCCCGCCGTCCGACATGTGCGTGGACACCACCGGCGGATCCCCGATCCAACGCGAACCTTCAAAACGGGATCCAGATTCCAAAGTTTGGGAATCCAGGCGCGCGCCGGGTTGTCCGAGCCACCCGCCCTCAGATGCGGATCCGGCTCGGCACCGCAGGACCGGGTGGGGGAGCGGCCCGAGCCACCCTCGCGGACAAAGCGCACTTCAGAGCGGCGGGCTGGTCCGGAGAGGGCCGGACAGCGGTGCTGGATCACTGAATAATGCAGCCATCCGCGTGACCCGCGAGGGCAGTGGTTAGCGGACCGCCCGCCGGACCGGAACTGGCGCGGCGGGCAGAACTGGGCCGGAGGGACGGCGTCTCTTGTGGAGGTGCCAGATAACGGTGCATCGCCCCGGAAATGGGGAGGAAGGGGACTGGCCGGGTTGTCAAGCCTGGCAGCACTTCGTGGGCCAACAACCTTGAAGAGTCATTCGTGGAAATGGATGCGATGTCTTGGTATCCATCATTCAAGTTTAGGGAGTGCCGCCTGTATACGACGCCGGTCATGCGGTCAGTTATCCCAATCGAGATGCATAACATGCCATCTGCGAGAGACCAGCGGCTTGTGGTTCTGTCTTAAAGAAGCGCTTGCTTCGCCACGAATTATCTCATTGATCAATGTTCTCCACCTAAAATGCTTGACTGCAAGCGTACACAAGCCACGTCTTCTGTTTTACTATGTCAGCTTGTTTTTGGTGCCATGTTATACGGCCAAAATACGATAATAGTCCAATTTGCCCGAAACGTTACTGAGGTCCGGATCCCATGCACCCCATTGGTGGTCACGCTCATGACAGCAAGAGTCGCTACCATTCCAGTCAAGATCAATCAGACAAAGAGGCTGATGGAAAAGTTGACGGAGGTCCGGAAGTCGGCAACGCAGCCGGATAGCGTCAGCAGACCCACCTGCGTCTCCCAGCGAGCCAAATAAGCCGGAGGGCGCGCCCTCATCCCGGCTCAGACCCGGGCAAGACGAACCCGAGGCTATGACTGAGCACGGCAGCGGACGGGGGGGGGGGGGGGGGGGGGGGGAGGCACCAGCCGGCTGATTTATGTGCTTGGCGGTCATAAACCGTGGCCAGCGGCTCAGGACCGCCGAGCACGCATCTGGGGTCTGGCGCAACGGTAGCCCCGGCAACCGAGACACGCGCGCACGCAGCACTGCCGCAACAACCGCTCCGCTGTGAGCCCCTGTAAAGAGTCTTGCCCACACCAATTACAATAGTTCTATGGTTCAAAACCGCACTGGCAATGCTCCTCTGAACTCAGGAGTGCGTCGCTGCAGACTGCGTCACATACCTGCGGCTGAGCGGGAACTGCCGATCGAACGACGACAGCTCTGTCTTGCTGTGTCGCATCGCCAGGCGGTCAAACAGCGTCAGCACCGCCTGGCCGGGCGAGGTGTTCTCCTTCTCGCGCTCCGAGCTGCGCTGGCGCTGGCGGGCGGCGCTGCTGTCGGACCGGCGCCCGGCCAGCGTCAGGCTCGGACGCTCGCCGCTAGAGAACTTGTCGTACACGGTGCCGAAGTCTGTGAAGCGCTCGAACGCCGTCTGCGGGCAGCGCTCGTTGTCGTCGGCGTATAGCTCGGGCTGCTCGTGGTCGGCGCTGACGACGCAGTAGCGCGTGCCGAGCCCGAGCGACGACAGCACAGCTTCCATGGTGCGGGACGTGCGGCTGCGGTTGTCCACCCCTGCAAGGACGCGCGCGGACTGGCCAGGCGCCTGGCGACCTCCACCCACTCACCTGGCGCACCGCTGACATCTGTCGGCCGTGATCAGAACGAGACGCACGGGCGATCAGCTGGCGCACCGCCTGACATCTGTGGACCGCAATCGGAACTGAACGCAGCGGACATGCCTGACCTAACGCCTCCCATCTGTTGACAGTAATTATAACTAGGCACCCCTCATGCACATTGCGGCACCTGTTGGCTGTGATGAGAACTAGACGCGCGGGTTCTCGACCAGCTTCACCTGACATCTATCGTGCATCACTGATAATACGGTGAGCACGTCATATTTACCTCCATTTTCATTGCCTGGAAGTCTGGCAGCAATAACCAACCCTGGAATATTCAGCACATTGTCATCGCAGGACGTCATTTCACCAAGCATCTGTTGCACATTGGATAGAACCGAGCGGCTTAAGCGGTAGCCGAAACGTTCACTGCCAGCCGACCGCCATTTAATTGCGCAGTCAGCCTGGAAGGGATCAGGAGTCCACAGCGAGGGATCATGCGTGACAGAAGAGCTGATTCACTGCGTGACAGGCATGTGTGTCGACGTACCAAAACTGCGCCAACTGGCAAATGACACCGCACATTTTCAGCGCTCATAGCTGGAAAAGCTTGTACAGCACGCAACGACGTAAGCTGTTCAGTCGCTCTTCTCAAGGACCACGTTCCTGATAGTTCCAGCCACAGTTCAAGAAGCCCCACGCCTCGGCGGGTGGAGTGCTGGACAGTGGACATTTGACCGATGTGTAGAAGGGAAGTGCGTACGCGGAAGGAAACCACGCAGTTGCCTGTCGCGGGGAGCTGGAAAAACTCTGGAAACGTGGCCCGTTGACCTGGGAATTTCCTGCTTCTTTGGTGAGGTTAGGTCATTTTCAACAACCTAATTTGATTGTGAAGGGCCAGTGAAGCATTTTTCTGGAGATATACGTGCAGAAGGTTTCACAAAATTTCCGTCTGGCTACCGCAACATCAACATTGACGTATCCAGCAAGTGCCGAGACGCAGGGGTGACAAACCGTCGCATAGCAACCAACTGGTGGCTACACAGGGGTGCTGCCAGCAGCCCGCACAGTCTGGCGCCGGCATGGAGCTGCTGGAGAAGCGATGCAGCCTTCGTTGCGGCGGCATTGGATCAGCGCTGACGGTGTGGCGGCGCCCGGACCTGCCGGCGCCGCCGTGGCCTACTGACCGTGAGCTAGATGCTCCGCGGTCGCACCGTGGCCCCACAGTGCAGTGACAGCGGCGCCGTTGCCTTTGGTAACGTTCAAAGTGATACGCGAACGTCGGACCGATGATGTGAGGGTTTCATCTTTTGTGTTAACGTGGCTGGGCGCTACAGACGATTAGCACATCCGAGTGGCTGCTGGGTAACGCCACCTGGCGGTCGCGAGGTGGCGCAGTCGGCGCGATGACGGTGTCTCTGCGGTAACGCGGGACTATGAGTTGGTTTCGAGATGTTCTTCAGAACACGCTCCTCTGTCTTGTAGTAATCAAACATTTCATTCTGGGCGAAGGGTCTGATTCGATTTTATACGCGCAGGACGCGGTCAGTTTTTGGATCATATCACGGCATGAAGCTACTGATAACATTGTCGAAGGTGTTGGAAAAGCTTTGATTCACGGGATTCATTCGATGCATTGTAGCTCGCCGTGTAGCTGGGGGGCATCAGAACGAAGCTTGAAAGCGCTTCAGACGAAGGAGCACACTTGACTGGTCTCGCACCGCTCTGGACACTAGCGCGTGGCGCTGAGGCGCAGTCCTGCATCTGTTGGCACTTTGGGCATCGTTTTTACCAATTGTTCTTTATTGCGCGTGATGCCTGCGTTCCGGAAGGAAATGGAATTGCTCAAATTATTTTGGGAGGTCAACCTGAATCTTACATCTGATCTATATATGACCTTCCACATCGCCTATATTTGATGTCATCTTGAACTTGCCTCGCATCTTGCATCACAATGTCTTATTTCATATCCTATTTCGCTAGTGCCTTACCTTATTCTTGTCTCATATATATATATATATATATATATATATATATATATATATATATGCTTATACATATTAGCTCACAACGTATTCGTCTTATTTTTCCAGCAAGGTATACTTGCTTACACATGCATTACGTTATGGCACATTCTTTGCCGTATGAATTATCACGTCTCAAGACAGTTTGGCAATGAAGTTTAACCTGGTTATACAAAATTATTGTCACGCAACCATATCTCCGTAATTTGCATGTTGATCGTTCGTTCAAAAAGGAACGATTGATGGAGCTGAAACACCAGCGCAGCCAATAGATGACAGACATCGACGGATTACTTTTTATATGAATAATCAACCTCCGTAGAAAACACCAAAACCTAACGGAAGAACTGTGAAAAAGGCACACTGGGTGCTTACATACTCTTGCCAACCGCCATTATAATTTCCTGATCGTTCTGGAAGAATACAAGAAAGCCTGTTGCGTGATCCCGATCTCTTGGACAGACGTTTCGATTCGAAGACCGCACTTCGAAAGCAGTTGATCAAACTACTGCAAGGAGTGTCACATACTAACTTTTTAGCTTTTGGGACTGCATCTGATGAAATTGAGGATGCGCCAGCTTTGCCAAATTTGTAAGATATTGAAATTCGGTGAATATCAGCAGCCTGCCATCCAAATAAAACGAAATACCATCTTTCGTATGGATTGATCATTTATGTCACAACCGAAGACATCACGCAACCCTGTCAAAGTTTTCATAATGTCGAGGTTTTCACAATGCGACCACGGCCCACACGTCTGCCGTTTAGCTCCATGTGGTTATCCCAGCCTTGCTGAACACTGCGAGCACCACCAGTCACCCCCGCCATCAACGCACACCACAAATCCCGCCAATCGCAGCCAGACGCCCAGAAGGAAGATCAGAGCGAACTGTCGACCTGCAAACAGCATGTCCACAAGTAAAACGGCGACCTCACCCTCAGTCCTCCCGCGCCCAGAACCGGACAACAAGCGCACAAAGATCCCATGAGTCCGCGCCTGGCCCTTACCGGCAAAACAGCGCAGCTCTCAACGCATGACGAGCGCCGAATGACGCGGCAGAACTGAATTTGCCGGGCAAGCCTTAATCAGCCGACATTGATCGAGCAGTGATCAGCCTTCTGGTGACGACCGAACTCTGTAAGCTGTTTACTGAGCCCAGCGTTCCATCCGTGCACTCAGCCGAGTCCAAACATGGTCGGTCGCTCCACAACACGAGTCGAGTCAGGCTGGCAGCCCGCGCTCCCTCCCTCCCTCTGCATGACGAGTAGAGATGGCGTCTACTCGTAACGAGCGGGGTCACCGTGTTCTACGAGATATGTCCATGAGTCTGCATGTTGCCCACATCATGAGTGCGGGTGTGGGTGTGGGGGGGGGGGGGGAGAATCGGCCTGCGTTCGGTCTGCGCCAGTGGCAGGGCTGGTCCACAGGTTCACACCCCGTTCGCGTCGCCGGACGAGCTGCAGCCGGCGCCCGCATCTCGCCCCCATCCCGAGCAGACCCCGCTCCGGGCGCGCGTTCGCCGGCATCACGCGTAGAGCCGGGCACGGCTGATGACGACGGTGGCGCGGCCGGCGCTGGCCGGCTCGGTGCTCTGCACCAGCCGAAACCAGCGGCACAGGTGCGGGTACGCCTCGCGCTCCTGGTGGGACAGACGGGCCTGCCGGCAGCGAGGCGTCACACTAGGCCGTTAGTCAACCACCGAGCCAAGGTGCTAGGGTTCGGTACTTGTTCATTGCTATGCTAATGTAGACTCTGTGTTTGAAGTCTTGGTGTTATGTGCCTGAGGCCAATACTACAAGTTCATGTTTTGTTGTGACCTGTGATCATACATAGCTTGGTATGTCTTTAAATTTATAAATCAGTGCATCACATGCTGGTTGTAGGTTAAACATGTGTGTGTATAACTGCATGCTTATCACCAATTGCATCTGAGGCATGTTTGCAATAAAACATTAAGATCATCATTTCTGAAAAATGTGTTCTTTACTTAACCTAACAGTTACTTATGATGTCTAAAAGCAAACACACAGTGTCAATCACAAGATTTCATGACACCACACCACTTGTTGTCATCTTATCTCTCTACTATATCCTGTTTGGAATACCAAGGTTGTCAGATCTGTCTATGCAACAATGAAGACATCCAAATGTTCTACATTGGCAAGGGAGAGTAGGGGGTATGGACAAAAGGGACATTCAGAACCTGCATTTTTTAGACTGTGAACATTCTTCAAATTCACATTTGATGTTGCAATCTGGGAAGAGTGGCAGCAATATGGATGGTAATAGAGGATAAAAATTAAGCTCAATGAGTAAATGTTCTTTTATTGAAAAGGGTGTCAGTAGCTTAGAGATCCCAGTGTTCCATCCCAGATTAATCCACTGCTAATCAAGATCACAAAGAATGGATAAAGCACACTCAACTTTGCTGACCCGTGTCCAGTAGAGTTCATCAGGGCGCACATATTTGCCAGAGAAAACTTTGCAAACAGAATCGTGTTTAACTAATACCCCAACACCTTCAAACAAAATATGGATGACAGCAGACTTACCATGGCAGGATGAATAAGTCTGAAGATATCTGAGTCAATGGATGTGGCTTCAGTTCCGACCAAGTATGTTTTATCACACAGCCAATGATCCACATGCTGGAAATTCAGATAGCATTTGTATGGTTAACCTTAAAATTAGGTTTATCAAGGGCACATTGTGAACAATATCCTACTGTACTATACAGTTGTTGAAAGCATACCATCATATGTAAAGAACATAGCTATACTTTAATGCAGATTGATTAAATAATCATGGAGCACATTACAGTGAAGGCAACAGCATACACACTGAAACATGACAAACACATGCAAGGTCACTTTCTCAGCCACTCATCTCAACTACTGAAACAAAAACAACAACAGTGCAGAGGCAAATGGAGTTCATGACCTTAAACTAAAACAAGTTATCTCCTGAGTCCTCCCAGATAATTTCTTATAGTTGCCAAAGAATATCCACTTCCAAAAGATCTTTACACCCTGATTTTGACACAAACACACACAGACAATAGCAATTTACAAAAACAACGTGCCAGCAGCTGGAGAACTACAAACCTTCAATGCCATTGTCACTGGAGCAGAGGCATTCCTCAAATAGAGTTCAGAGAACTCGCGCCACTGCCATTTATCTGCACTATGCGAATCTTTGGTCATATTTCCGAACTAAGCTGCGCTGACCAAAAAGGCGCGATGAGTGACAGTAAATGGCAGAAGAGATTTACTGCAACGTGGACAAAGTGCCACCGCCCAAAAGATCTCACCCACTCACGCACCGCTTTTAACAACGCTATATGCTCTCCAACGCATACAACACAGCGCCGATTTGCTGTGTGCCATTCATGGCGCAGAAAAGACGAGGGAGGTTAGTTTAACATTCGCTCTATGTTCAGCTCGCTAACGTAAGCATGCTAACCGCATGAACTTGCGGCACCGTAAAGTAAGCTTATCCAATGATGTAACATGAAAGCAGAAGCAGTAGGGCTCGGACATACTGACGTAGCAGCAGCTCGCGTTTTGATTCGCTTCTGTGTGCTTCTGTGTGCTCAGTTCAGTGTTCGCAGCGCATATTGAACAAAATATAGTAGTGAGCTGAGAATCAAAACCAGCGTTTGCTTCTCAGCTGTGATCACTTCGCGAGCGCGCTCAAAGAGCTCATCTGGGGGTTGAGTGTAGCCGGGGCCGGGTGTCAGTGCATAGGGATCCGGTTGCGAGCGTTTGCTGTGCTTTTGGTAAGCGACTTACTGCAACTGTGAGTTGTGAACGAAGTGGAGGTGTTTTCGCATCAGTCCTCTGTCGTCTTGCGGGAGAGCGGGTGGTGTGACATTACGGCGTGATACTGTCGGTTCAGTTCACAATCTACTCACATAGGTGGGGGCGGGATTGATGGGCGTAACGGAAAAACAACGAGGGAGGAAAGTTTTGAACAGCATTGTATTATACTTAGGCTTGGTTGCAAGGTCATGCTGAAATATTGTCCACAAAAACAGTTATTTTATACTACCCTTTTGGTACCCATCCATGAGCTTTGCCGGTGTGCACGGAGCCTGGTGACAGAATGCTTAATATTTAGCTGTAACAGCAGCATTGACTGAATGGTGTTGCATGACACTGAGTTGATATGTAATGCTGGCTACCAAACCAGGTTCTTGTAAATCATGCATTTATATTGTTCAAAACAATGGGACATCATGACTTGCATGCTTTTTATCCCTAGGAAACACAGTGGTGATGGAACTTAAAAGTAATGAAGGGTTTCATAAATTTGAATACAAAAGACAAGCTCTATTCAGGGCCTTGGCAAGGAGATTGAACATATCCTTTACAAATATTGTAGCCAGAGGCACTGATGCCTTAAGTCATGACATTTAGGAGAATATCCTTGGTTTTCTCCTCCAAATGTGTAATGAGGCAGGGACTTAATATTAAGTATGTCAGTGGATTAGTCACCCTCATGGCAGTGTGAACAGTGCAGGTGTAGTAAGGAGAATATGGTACAAAATTATGTCTGCAATGCTGTTTCCTGAGTTTTCAATGGTATTATGGCTTTAAGCTTTCTGAATGTATGCATAATTTGTGAGATCCCAAAAATGTTTTTAACAATTGTTGGGTGAACAGAAGATGTCATCAGGGACTAAGCTGTAGGGTAGGGCTGCCTTAGGAAGGGTGGTATCAGATATAAGGTATATGCCATCTTAAAACATTGTGCACAGTGTGATGCCTGCTGGTTTGCCATCTGATCATTGCTAATGCTTTGAGCCATGTCACCTCTACTTGATCTGTCCTCTTGACAGTTGTATCCATGACTGCATGTTGTGTGCCTTTTTACATCAGTAGTCACCATTGCTAGTGAGTTGACAGACATATCTGATTTGTGGTATATACATAGGGCATACATGCAGAGATGGTATATACATAGGGTATACATGCAGAGGTGCACACAAGTTATGGCTCATGGGCCTTTGCTGTCTTCATAGCAAACAGTGAGGGGCCCTTAAGTTTCTTAAAAAACAAAGTGGTCATTGGAAGGATGCATGTTTGCACATTACTGAGACTGGCCTCAGCCCAACCAAAATGTACCATGAGAACACCAGTCATGGCTTCCAGATGTGCATCACTTAAAGCCAAGCCAACCCTGATAACAGCAATGTATTTTTCAGGTTTGCTGCCTGTGCCAAGTGAAGAATCCACATAACCAGCAAACATGTCGGAAAAGTGAGTACCAGAGGACATTGATGTATCCAGAATGGTTGAGAAACACAAGTATGGGTTACAGATGAAAACATTGAGCAGATTGGGAATGCTTTTGCTTCAGTTCTGCCCATTCTTTGCCCACACTGCCTAGCTAGTGCCTTTGTCCTAGGTACCTTTGCCTTAGCTAACCACCTCTGTGCATGGAGGAAGCTGGTAGCTCCCAACCAAATGGGCCGTCCTGTCTATCAGGACCTGCCGGCATGGTGGCTCTGGCAATCTCTACACTCTCCCCCATCTGGACACGTGAGCAATCCGTCTCGCGCTCCACCCACGTTGCGAGTGGCCCCATTCTCCTGTTTTTCCTCGTGTCAGCTGAACGGTGCCTGACACCCCCGTTCCCGCTCCCTGACGCTCCCGCTCCGTCCTCCGCCAGCCGATGACAGCCTTCGGGTAGCGAACGTGACCCGTTTCTTCCTCTTCTGCCTGACGACAGCCGTCAGACAGCGAATGTGACCTGCTTCCTCCTGTCCTGCCCGATGCCGACCGACCTGCGGTAGCCTTTCCCTGCCCTCCTCCCCCGCGCGCTGCCCAGGCCGCGAGTCCGACCCGCTCGCTGGAATTCGGGGCGAGGCGGGCCGCCCGCCCGAGAAAGCGCGCCGGCCGGCCCGAGGCCAGGCAAAAACGACGCCCCCTGTCGCCGCCCGGCAATCGGTGGCCGACCGCGCCGCCCCGGTGGCGCTCTGGGCGGAAATCTGCATGTTGTAGCGGAGCGACATTGTGGTATTTGTATGCGCTCTTCCTTGCTGCCACGATAGTAAGTTCTTTGTACACTACGTGAATGTGTGATGTTAGTTCAGCTCTCATGTGTTGAGACACGACAAGAAGACATTGAGACAAGCTAGGTGAAAGCCGCAATATTGTTCTTCACGTCCACTTCAGATCCGAAAGAGACGCCCGGATGAGGCCATGAACCGTGAATTGTCCGGGCACGAATGGGTTATGAACCGCACACGGTGAGGTTCTGTCCGATTGTGCCAGGATGACCTTATGGGAACGGGACTAGCCCTGACGCACACTGTCATCGGAATACCGGAGGAGGCCAGCCGGCGCGTGCAGTCTGTCACCTGCCGCCTGGTCCCGAATGTGTGGCCGACTGCGGAGGAAAGCCGGCCTCTGCGCCGCGTGTTACACATTTATCACCGTCGGCATTAGTCCGACTCCGGTCCCGCCGTCTCCGTTTCCTTTCACGGTGGTCGGGCCTGGTCTCTTTCCCTCGACCCGGGCGGGCAAAAACTGCTGGTGCGCCGCGGGCCGCCGCAGTCGGGTCCCGCAAGAAAGGCTCCTGTCAGGTCGTGTCCGTGCGGACCACCGCACAGGCATCTGAACCCGCTGCCTGCCGGGCTGACAACGGCCGATTGCCGCAGCCCCGGGGCCGGCGCCGCGTGTGTGGAATAGCTGCTCACTCATGGCCGGAATAACTGCAGTGGTTCGCTCCGCGGGTAATGACTACAGTGGTTGGTTCAGTGGCATCGGGCCGTCAGGTTCGATCCGCGGAGCCGGCGGCCTGACCGGGCGGGCACCTGTCCCGCCGCTTTCGCGGCAGCCCGGTCGCGGCTCCGCTGGTCGCTCCGAGTTCTTCGGCCGTCCCGCCACGACACTGCGCCCGGTGGTGCAGCGGTCCAGCCGGTCCCTTGTTCCGGATCGTCACGACTTGCTGGTGACGAGCATCTTAGACTGTGTGTTTTGTAGCGTTTTGCTGGTGGCGTCAGTTCTGGCGCTTTGCAGTTTTTACGGGCCCGTGAGATGCACACGCTAGGCTGGCGTCTTTGTGACGGTTTGGAGAGAAGGCGACGTTATTTCACACCTAGCGTTGATCCATCATGTCATCGTCAATAATTGCAGGCTGTACTCTCGACATTATGCGCCAGTGTCACGATCCAAGGCGTTTTCGTTATTGATGCCTCGCCCTTGCGCAAACCTCTTTGGTCGGCATAGGAAACCGGGGACGCTGTGCGTCATGTTGACGGTCCGACGGCGGCGCCTGTTATTGGCCACTGTCCCCTGTTGCGTGACCCCGAAGCAATGGCCAACCGAGCGCGGTGCAGCGTAGTCGGTTATGGATCGGGGCCGTTCCCTGCGGGCCGTGCACCGCTCGGTCGAAGGAAGTCGACACCGGCCCCTGACGGACGCCCCCGGCCGTGGTGTAGTGTGTGGACGGTCAGGGCTGCAGCGGGGGGTCTCTGGATCAGCTGATCCAGTATCGTAGCCGTCCGGCGCGCACGGCGCGCGAGGAGGTGCGCTGGGCGGCCCCACTGGTGCCAGCTCACCCCCGGTACCACACGTGCAGTGCCTAGTGGTGCCAGCCTGGCCCTCTCCCCGGCGAGGAGTTCCGGCAGCTCGCTGCTCGCTCCAGTCTGCCCAGACGGCCAGCCCCCGGTGGTGCCGGCTCGTCCCTCGGGTCAGTTCCTGCTTGCCCCAGCCTGAGCCGCTCTGTGTGCCGCGCCGCCCTCATCAGTCCGTCAGTAGGCGGCCGCGGCGGCCAGCTCCAGATTCGGTTCACTTTCACCGTGTCCAGCCGAGCGTGGCCGGCGCGCGGCGGCGGCGCCGGCGTCGCGTGCGATCAGTGCTCGGCCCGGCCCCGGCTCCGCCCGCGCCCCGCGCCCTTGTGCACGCTCGGCCGTGATCGCCGGCCGATCCTGAGCGTGTCGGCGTGTCCGTCTGAGCCGGCCAGTCCAGTGACCGCGCGGGCCCGAGCCGGCCACCGGCGGCCGCCGCCGACCCAGCCATGGGCAACGTCATCTCCTGCAGGAGGAAGGCCTCGCTGGTGGCGGCGAACCCCACGTGAGTCGGCGGCAGCGGGCCGGCGTCCGCTGACGCGGCGGATGCTAGTTTGCAGGTGGCCTCCCGTGCCAGCGGCGACCAGTGAGCAGGCGCAGACCCGGCGCTCCGCGTAGAAAGTCGGGTCTGATTGACGGGGGCAGTGTATCAGATCCGTGCCTGATCGCGCTCGTTCACCCCTGGAGTCGTGACGGGCTGGGGTGTGTCGGTGGCTCCCTGGAGCGCCTGCAGACCGGACGGGAGCCCTGATCTCGGCCACCGCCGCCGTGGTGCCGTGGTCCCGGTGGTCCGCAGCTGGGGCGGGGTGGGGTCCGGCCCTCTGGCGGCGTCTAGCATGCTCGCAGACAGCTGCTGAAAGGGAAGTGTCAGAAAGATGGGGCATTCTGGGCTTGGAACTGAGAGCCGTAATTACTTTCCTCGGATGTTTTCCGTTCATGATGGCGAGGACTTCTTCGTCACAAGTTTGAAGCTGCATGTTAGAGGAAAACAGGGATTTTAATAGTAAGGTGAATGCAACAGTGGAGACTCAAGCAGCGTGCAGTCAGTTCCACTGCTGCAATAGTCATACACCGCTGTTGGCATGACGCAGACCTGCACGGACGCCCTGCCTGCCAGGTGGGGCGCAGGAATCAGAAGCTTATAAGGCGATGGAACATTCCGCCTGCCAAGGATGATACTGGGGCCCGTCCTATTTAGACACTAAGCATCCAGCGCGACCAAACTGCGCAGCTGCAGTCTATGGGTTGGCGCTTCGCGTGCTGCGTTGTGGGCGCCGTCTCCGCCTGCAACCCCCCCCCCCCCCCTTCCCCACTCCCGTGCGGTCCCCCCACTGAGCGCGGCCTTCCTGCTTCCCTCAGGGCCGATATCGCTCTGATCGGGCTGGCCGTCATGGGCCAGAACATCATCCTCAACATGAACGACCACGGCTTCGTCGTGTGCGCCTACAACCGCACCGTCACCAAGGTGGACCAGTTCCTGCAGAACGAGGCCAAGGGCACCAACGTGGTCGGCGCGCACAGCATGCAGGAGATGGTCGCGTGCCTGAAGAAGCCCCGCCGCGTCATGATGCTGGTCAAAGGTGGGTCCTCGGCCGGCTGCGGCGGCCAGCTGCGGGTGATGGTGTGGGGACGCGGTGTAGAAAGCGTGCGGGAGGGTCACCAGCCGAAGGAAGCATCCAGCTGTGGGCACAGATATTTCTCATTATAGTTGTTTTCGTGTTTACCGTGTCTGGAATGTATGCTGTTTCGTTCCTGGCGAGCTGGTGTGTTCCGACACGTCAGGGGCTTGCGCTGCCCCGCGTGTGACGTCGTTCACACGATCAGGCCAGGAGCCATTCAGATCGGAAGTCGTGATGACGGCCGGGACCTGGCACTGAGTAGGCCGTCAGGTCGAGTGAATGTTCCAGAACCTTGCCCCGTACTGAACTCGTGACGTGCGGCCTTTGTGAGTGTGCAGTGTGTGTAATGAGTGATCGCATTTAATTACCCCAATCTTGTCGCTGTGAACAATGCACCTAAACTACAGCACGTCATAGTTGCTCTGTGTAGTTTTCCTCATTTTCCCTCTTGAATCTTGACTGATATCGATGAATTTGTACCGCTTAATTACCTACCAGAAAGAGCAGTCGTTTCCAAATCCTCTATCACCCTCATCCCTGCGAGTTTTGTAACGTGGCCGGCATCAGTTTCGAAACTACATAGCGGCGTTGTTTGACCGGCGGCGAATTGCGTTCTGGTTCGGCTCGCAGCGGGGTGTGGTCGCACAGCGGCTCACGGGTGCGGTGAACCGGACCGTCCGGCGTCCGGCGTCTGTCGTACCTCACCGGCGAGCGAGCCTTCGCTGTCAGCGCGTCCGGTTACCGCTGATTCCCATGAGCGGCCGGCGCAGTGCTGCGAGCCTGTGAGCATGCATGAATGTTGGATTAGGGACAGCGGGACTGCGCGTGTTTGTTGATGTGTTTGCTGCTTTGGCTGCTTGGTAGTCATGTTGTTAGGTACGTGAGGCGGGAACCAACGCAGAAGAGAATACGAAGGAAACTGACCCAAATCGGCCAATCAAGAGCGGCGATTATGGCGGCTCGCTTGATGGGAACCGAGGGAAAGTTTATTACCAGCCAGCAACGGAGGACTGAGTCACACCGGCGAACAGCGGGAGCCACTAAACATTCTCCGCCACACCGAGGCAGCGTGGCCGAGGTGTGTAGCGTATCTCTCTCTCTCTCCCTCTCACACCGTCTGCGCCCACGCGCTTACCAGCGCGTACAAAGCGCTGGCGGTGCCGGAGCCACGCGGACGTCGCTGAGCCGTCTGCCCGGCCGGCCGGCAGTCGACCCCCGCGCGGCACGCGGTCTCGCCCCGGCCGCTAACTGCCGGTGTTCCGCCCGGCAGCCGGGCTCACCGCAGTGCGCCGGCTTTCCACTTTCCCGGCCTGCCCCGGGCCTGGCGGCGCGGGTCGGTGGGCTCCCTCCCTTGCCCTCGCACTGCCCCCGGTCGCTGCGGAGGCGAACACTCTCCTGGTCAGAGGCGGCCCCCCACTCGCTGTCGCTGCCGTACGGACGGCCCTGTGGACAGAGGCGGAGCACTCTGCAGCGTCTCCTTGTCTCCGTGTCACAGCGGAGGCGACGGTGGTGTGGGGCGTCAATGTCTCTCTCCGATATTCTCCCTCCGTGCCTTCCTTGCACCTCCCTCTCATCTTTGCCGTCCCTTCCTTCCACCATCCTCTCTCCACTGTCTGTACCCCTTTCCTCTCGGGCATCTAGCACGAACGGCTAGGTGACACCCCTGGCCGATCCACGTCCATTGGGGGTGGCTTTCGCCGCATCTCTGCCCGCTTAGTGTGCCATCCAGTTCGGCGGCGCTGCCGTGCGCCCCGGCCGCGGTCGAGCGCCGTTCTGGCCCGCCGCCGCCGCCTCCGCCGTCAACAGCTGCGCGTCGTGTGGTCCCCGCCTGGCCATGCGTGGTGGCGCCGTGCACCGTTTGCTGCAGGCTTTCTCCTCATAACCGTGTGTGTAAATGGCGGACGGCGGGGCTGGGTGGCGGCCGTCGTCGCCCCGGCGTGCCGCGTGGCGGATGAGCAGCGGTGCTCGCGGTCGGTCGGGCTGGCTGGCTGCTGATGACGTGTCAGTGGGCCTGGACATCGGCGGATTCTGTTACGTTGTTTGCATGTTCTTGTCACATGTCTCTCCGCGTCTTCATTGAAGACGGTGAGAGTGGTTGTGGTTGGGACCGTTGTCAGGCCCAGTTACAATGTCTTTCCGTCAGAGGAGCGGGAGGGGCGTCTAGGCAGAACACGGCAGCCAGCGTACCGATCTCGGTCTCCGGTCGCACTGGCACCTCGGCAGCCCGCCCGAGGCTCCGTCCCGCTGCCATCCCCCGTCACTGCCGGTCCCCTCAGCGTCCGGTGGCGGGCGGCGCTGGCCGCGCGCCGGACGCGGTGAGGCCGGCGGAAGCTGGCCGGCCCGCCGCCGGCCTGATACCGACCCGCCGCCGGACGTCCTCAGAGCGGCGCGGCGCGCTCGCCGCCGTCACCTGGGCCGGGTCGGGGCGGGGGACCGGTCTCGGACGCGACACAGATGTGGGCGCCCTCCACGGCTCCGAGCGCGCCCCCGGCGGGGACGGCGCGCGGCGCGCAGTGCGGTTAAAGGGAGTGTTTCACATTTGTGTGGGGTCTTGGATCTGAAACAACCGTCTCGAAGATCATTCAGTTCAATTCACAGCCCTGCCCTGCATAAGACCCAAACTCCTCTAATTTCCGAGCCACACGCCCGCAAAGATGTACAGATATTTCGTGCGGACTATTTCAAGGCCACCCATGCAACCACGACGCCATAATAATGTTATTGAAATGTTGTTTTTCCATTGGACTTGCGGAGATCAAAGCTTATACTAATGCAGTTGTCGAGCCTTTCATACCTGGCGTTCGCTGAGCACGATTTCCACGTATAACGGCCGTCAATCGGCTCTCAATCAATGTTGTGCAAGGTACGATAACGCAATCGACTCATTGACGTATTGAAGAGCACATTTACTAAATTGAGACACCATATTGTCTAGAGCAGTCTTTTCCACTTCAAAGTATGCGATTAAGTTGTGAAGAGCTTGTCTGATCTTATCAACATGCTCTATTATTGCTTCAATATCTCCGAACGTGGAACATTCCCTTTTAAGTGGCGTGGGTATCGGTCGGGCTCCGACGGGCGGGTCTAAGGCGGCCGCTCACACGGCCAATCAGGCGGCTTTGTGTGCGCCGTCGACGAGCATTGTGAAGCTTGCGTCAGACTGAATGGGGAGCGCACGCCGCCGGTGAAATCGCCCATCACCGTGACATTCGGTTTCCCGTTGCGAGTGTCAACACCATCGCGCCACTGACCAGCTCTTGACGCGGTGCCAGTCGCCTTGTCACACACGTTCTGCGTTCCGATCTGGGAGCTGTGCCTCGCCTTGCGCTGCAAATCACCGACAATTAGAAGCCACGTGCGCCCTGTGTCGTGACGGCCTGTTGCGGCCAAACGGCTGCTGTCCGGGCCGGTGGGGGTCGTGACGGGGTTGTCACGCGCCGGGTGGCACGCGTCGCCTGCCGTGACTGGCCGGCTCCGTGCCACACCCCGGCCCGAGCGGGACGCACGTGGCCCTGTCACGCAGTCGTGTGACGACTGAACAAGCGAAGGCCAGGAGCGGCTTTTCAAGTCATGGTTTGCGGTGCAACGCCGTGAGATATTTCCAAACCTGTTCCCGGAGTTGATAAGGGCTGATGGAAATCCTACATTTTTGGGACTCCCCCTCTTCCCCAGTTTCAGAATCCTGGCCGCCACAGTCCCATGTTCCGCGTTATGACCGGACGGCGGCGACACCGTCCCGCCCCACGCCGCGCGCCGAGGCGCCTGGCCTGCCGCCTCCCCCGCCGCCGGCGCGCCGGTCATCTCGCCCCAGCTGTGCCGGCCAAGTGGCGGCCATCAGCGGGCGCGCGCGCCGGAGGCGGCGCCGCTATCGCCTCCGATACGGCGCCGCTCTGTCGGATGTCATGGTGCGTCAGCGGGTCGCGCCGGCCGATACGGCCGGGCGGCCCGCGGCCCGGCGCAGGACCGACCCGGGCGGCTGCTGACGTCTGTGGGTGTGGCGGAGTCTGGAGTCCGAAGTGGCGGAGTCTGGAGTCCGAAGTGGCGGAGTCTGGAGTCCGAAGTGGCGGAGTCGGGAGTCCGAAGTGGCGGAGTCTGGAGTCCGAAGTGGCGGAGTCTGGAGTCCGAAGTGGCGGAGTCTGGAGTCCGAAGTGGCGGAGTCTGGAGTCCGAAGTGGCGGAGTCTGGAGTCCGAAGTGGCGGAGTCTGGAGTCCGAAGTGGCGGAGTCTGGAGTCCGAAGTGGCGGAGTCTGGAGTCCGAAGTGGCGGAGTCTGGAGTCCGAAGTGGCGGAGTCTGGAGTCCGAAGTGGCGGAGTCTGGAGTCCGAAGTGGCGGAGTCTGGAGTCCGAAGTGGCGGAGTCTGGAGTCCGAAGTGGCGGAGTCTGGAGTCCGAAGTGGCGGAGTCTGGAGTCCGAAGTGGCGGGGTCTGGAGTCCGAAGTGGCGGAGTCTGGAGTCCGAAGTGGCGGAGTCTGGAGTCCGAAGTGGCGGAGTCCGAAGCCGGGCCTCGTCGTCACGGAGGAGTCCGGCGCCGCCGGCGAGCCGAGCTCGTGGTCCGCGCTGCCGGCTCGGTTACGGTCGATGCTTCGCACGGACGCGGATGTAAGCGAAGCCCCCGCCTGCGAACGGAGGCGCTGCGCCCGTGCTTCGCGGGCCGGCGGACGTCAAGTGGGCGACCGATTGGGCCGCAGGCTCGAATTCGATCTGAGGGGTTCCGTTGCTCTTTTCCATTCGGATGCCATCATCTTACGCCACTGATCTTCACTCGCAACAGGCAGCATCTACCTGTGCTCCCCACGCTAAGTACGTACTCAGCGTACTACCCGTGAAAACGGACAACTCCTCGCCGCGTTCTCAGCTCGTGCTCCCACGCCACGGCTGGCCGGCCGCCTTGCAGTCACCGTTGCTGACGTCGGGGAGAGAAATCCTTGGGTGACACGCCATTGTGAAACCCCCGACGCATGTTTGAGGAGCTCCGAATGTGCTGGCATGCGACGCCGGCGCCGGCGGTCAGCCGTGACCTTGACTGTGACCCCTGTGACCAGGCGGAAAAGGCGGCTGGGCCGCGGTCAGCGTCGGTTGCGGTGGGGTCGGCACGGCGATGATCAGCGGATTGCTGTGGCTGCAGCAAATATCTGGTCACGAAAGGATTACCGGACCGCTTTCTGAAGCGGGCAGCCGGCTTGTCAGTCCGTCCCGTCGCGGGCCGCAGCAGACCCTGACTCGGCACGTCTGCTGCGTCACCAGATCAGACTGCCAGACCAGACCAGACCAGTCTGATCAGGCTGCGGCTTCCAGACGGGCGCGGATTCCGCTCGGTAGTGGTGGGACGCTCTGAACCGCAAAGCGTCTCTGGGAGATCAGCTGTGTCCGGGAGTTGCGTAAAAGTGGAAAATGCGGTCGTCTTCGGGAGATAAATGCTGTGCAACTGTTCTCGAGAATCGTAGCACTAGAGTTCACTCTTGAGACGTTTATGCGGCGGAACTGTGTCAATATTTATGGGTTCACGGTGATTGTTTGCTGGAGGTGGGCCTGACTCTGCCGGGTCGGCCCGTCGCACTTTCTACAGAGTAGCCGCTGATCGCAGGTCATGCAGGCCTCATGGATCAGACATTGTCACTACGGATCGGTCGCCGTGTGGGTAAAATTATCAAATTACGGAAGTGTTACACACCTGTTGAAAATGAGTCGTGATGTCGATAGCCGGGCACCTCATCGACTCAGCACGCCGGTTTTCTCCATCCCCGGGCGTCGTCGCCGATCTCAGCCAGACAGCCGAGCCCGGGGGGCGGCGGCGGCGGCGGCGGCGGCCGAGGAGGCGCCGCCGCCGGTCGGGCCGTGCAGGCAGAGGTCGTGTGGAGGTCGGCGCCGGCGCCGGCTGCAGGAGGGCCGAGTCACGGCGGCTGGGGGTCGTGGCTGCGGCGGCGGCGGCGGTGGTGGGGGCGCCGGGCCATGCGACGCCCGCGCATGGCCGACCGCCGCCGCCACCGCGGCTGAATGGGGGGCGAGGTCAGGCCCGGGTTCGGGCTGACCTGGGACGGGGAAGGTGCTTGCTGACGGGTTACGGGCAGACGCCAGTGCGAACAAAACAGGCGATCGGAAGGTAATCGTGATTGCGGGTGCGAGATTCTGAACGTTTTCACAGATCACTTTAAATCCCCGTCCTGACACTAATCGCAAGTGTGCGGATGCCGAATGCGGCCAGCGTGCTGGAACTCAATAATATGCGGAGGATTACGTTGAGCTTGAACCTTCTACCGCACGAGCGGGTTAACATCCGCGAGCAGAAAGGTCATCGCAGTCATGATTCTGCAGAGCCTGCACTGCCACAAATCTCTAAACGCCAGGGAGATCAGACTGTTTATCGCAGACGACTTCAGATATGGACCAACCTGGCTGTGCTCTGCCAAGTCCCAGTAGCGTCAGCAAACACAGGCAACAAAAATGCGAGCCCAGACCGAGGACATCAGATGGTGATGCTTTCCTGTAGGTCGGCCCGTCATCCGTCCAAGCACTTCCGTCCTACAACATCCGTCGACGGTTTGTTGACGAATGCGGCGCGACGGCGTATACGGCTGACGATGAGGCCGCTGGCGGGCGTTTTGTGGGCGGGGCCTTTGATTATACATAAACGCAACAAACGAAAAAGCTGTCTTACACTCCTTTTCGTATAGGTGCCAACTTGACTGTCTGTGTGCTAATAATCGCTTGCCCCAAATCACGGCGCCGCAAATCACTTCCGCTCCGAAATTGGGTATTTAATTGCGATGCTCACGTAACGTCAGTCATGAATTTGCGCATGCGCCCCCTTGCCCTGGGCACCGTAATTGTAGGCGTTGGGTGAGCGCTGCATAACCAAGCAGGTAGAGAACTTGGGACCCGATTCATCACCATCTTGGCATCCCATCTCTGACACCATCGGCTAGTCGACCAGCCGTTGACCCGTAAACTGGCCAGCGCCAACCATCCTCGGCCGTCCAAACACCAGTGGCTTTCCTCATCTCGCCCTCACGCCACGTGCAGTCGTGATCCGTCACTCTTTCAGCCGCGGCCGGCCTGCGGTTTGGGCGCCTCGCCTGCAGCGCCCGCGTCCTATTGTGACCTCGTGCAACCGCGCCAGTGTCTTACCACCTGCGCGGCGGGTGGCGCCGTGGACGGATGTGCGCGTGCACTACACCCCAGTCGCAGTCGATTTGCTTCCGGCCGAAGCCGCGACGACATATTTTCTCCCCTCTCGATGGGCGTGACGCGTCATCGTCTCTCGTCCCGCAGCCAGTGACGCGCCTACCGTCTCCCGCCCCGCAGCCAGTGACGCGTCACCGTCTCCCGCCCCGCAGCCAGTGACGCGTCATCGTCTCCCGTCCCGCAGCCCGTGACGCGTCGCCGTCTCCCGTCCCGCTGCCAATGGCGCGCCACCGTCTCCTGTCCCGCAGCCAGAAGCTGGCTCATCGCGACTGTCCCCCCCCCCCCCCCCCGGTGACAACGTAACACCTCCCTGCCCCCGCAGCTGGCGACGCGGTGGACGCGTTCATCGACCAGCTGGTGCCGCTGCTGGAGAAGGGCGACATCATTATCGACGGCGGCAACTCGGAGTACCAGGACACGCGGCGGCGCTGCCAGAAGCTGGCCGGCCTGGGCCTCCTGTACGTCGGCTCGGGCGTCTCCGGAGGCGAGGAGGGCGCCCGCTACGGGCCCTCGCTCATGCCCGGCGGCCACCCGGACGCCTGGCCCCACATCAAGCCCATCTTCCAGGTGGGGTGGCTCGTGCTGACCCGGCTCACGCCGGGAACGCCTCGGTCTGTTTAGTGTTTCGGCGCTGCCGAGTCGTGGGAGAGATGCCTCACTGTGGTCCAGGATTGGCCCGCGTGCGGGTTGTACTGAATGTTTCTTGTTGCACGTTTGCGACACGAGGCGAACTGAAAACGGCCAAAGAAAACGCGAACACCTAAAATGCAGCGGCTTGCGGCTTCACGCATTCCAGCGCAGTGGGGCGTGACTCGCGGTCCGTGCGTGCCCCAGATGTGCCGACGTCGATGACTTGCGGCTTCAGAGCCGGCGTAACTCCCGGCCCGATGGTATAGGCAGCGCCCCCGCGCCGCACGGTCCGCCCGGCCGTCGCCACTGACCCCGCCTCCCCGGACAGAGCATCGCGGCCAAGTCCGGCTCGGAGCCCTGCTGCGACTGGGTGGGCGAGGACGGCGCCGGCCACTTCGTCAAGATGGTGCACAACGGCATCGAGTACGGCGACATGCAGCTCATCTGCGAGGCCTACCACCTGATGCGCGACTCGATCGGCATGTCGCATGACGAGATGAGCCAGGTGCGGATGCGGAGGAGGCGGAACTGGCGGAGGCCGGCGTACCGCCGGCTGAGGGGATCATGGTGTTGTCGCTTCTTGGTCGGTCGTGACACGTTTGGACTTGTTTGTTGGTGCCTGGAGAGATGTTGTATGAACCAGATCTGGGCAGGCTGTTGGTGTCCGACTGCCTGTCCCTTCGAAGCTGCGGCATCCCGGGTCGATGTGTACCTTTGAGCTCTTGGAGGACCAGGTTAGGGTGGGGGGAGGGGGGGGGGGGGGGGCGAGGGTCGCAGTTATCAACATGTGCGGTGCGCAGGCAAGCATGCTTAATACGAAATCTCATCATAATTACTCTAAACCAGTATTTTTTTTATTTCTTATATCCAGTTTCCCGGGAGAATGCATCGCATTATGATTATTCCCCGAAGCAGAGAGCGAAACTCCATAAATATGACTTTTGCATATTATTACCTTATATTGTGGATAGATCATATGAGTGCCCGACTATTTGGCCCACACAAACCAAAGCACAAACTGAAATTATCGGCATGTCACGCGTGCCTTTCGACTTCATTGCAGTGCGGACATTGTCACTGCTTTTGGCTGCCACATCAGATGTTTTGCCTCAGTTTGTGTGGTGCAAAGCAGTGCGTGCGGCAACTCGCCTTCCCGCCTGCCTGTTGGCGATACCTGGACGGCTACGTGTCGTGACTCAGACATCTTGTGGTCCCGTCGGAGTTCCCTCTGACGCTCTCGTATTCCCCACCTGCGGGGATTCCCCCGGGTGCGAACGCCAGTTCTGCGCGAGCCACTGCTCTGCCACAGCAGCCTGCACTCCCGGGTAGCGTCGGCCTCCATGCTGCGCACGATCCCTCGCGTTAATCCCGTATCTGCGGTAGCGAGCGCTGCTGCACGGGCCTGCTTCGGTGTCGGCCCTCCCCACTCCCCCCGATCAGCCCCCGTCATTGGTGATCAAGACCGGGCAGTCCCGCTGCCAGCCGCTGGCGGCCGGCAAAAGCGGCAGCCAAACCGGATCCCAGCACGCCAGCCACTCGTCTGATGATCATTTGCGCTAAACGGACGGCGGCCGGGATGAGTCATAGCGAGTGGTTTAGTGCTTAATGGAGGCCGCGAGGTGCATGTATGTGCAGCGAGAGGTTTCGTGTGCAATTCGCGAAGGCTGCGGCTGCGGGCTATTTCTGCTGTGCGCTGCACCGTGCCGTCCTATTTTGTTTTTCGTTATCTTCCAAGTGCAGGCGTGTGGTGATTACTGATTCAGTAAGTGCTATTGTCTGTAAAAATTACGCTTCCTTGTGCATGCGATGGCCAACGCTAGCATGAAAGACTGGAAGGCCTTTCAGTCGATAGCTGTTGTTCGTGCCGGATGGCGACACGGTAGCGACGCTGATAAATAGGAAATGTGCGCGGACCCTTTGTTGCCTATGCGTGGAGGACAGTTCATTGATTGTCAGCTGGCTGGAGCGATGCGAGGAGGCACGCTCCGCTACACTTAAACTGGGTGCTGGCGTTCAGGTGGGGGTTGCCGCAGATAGCTGAATCCTACCTGACGGACCGTCCAGAGTGCCGTGCGGTACCCCGCACCTGAACGCAGCTGTCCTGTGGGCAGGGCGGAGCGGGCGTCCGCCTGTTCGGAATCTCTGAGCAGGTTCTGTGCTGGCCAGTCTGCGGCACGGCATCGCGACCAGACGGGCATGACTCGCTGGCGTCCGGCCGGCTGTTCGTCATGGGTGCTGGCGTGGCCGCTAATGATGGTCATCATGCCCCAGACGGTGTGGGATAAATGCAAGAGTGGGGAGCCGGTTCATGGGCAAAAACCGCGGAGTCACTGCGCACTGTCCGGCATGGGGCGGTCGCCGTGTTCCCAAGGGATGCTGAGGCAGCATGATTGTGAAACGTGCTCGGACATGTGGCAGGCCTTCATGAGCTCTCCTGCGCCTGAGAACTTCAGAACCACCACGTCGTCACCCAATAGCGTGCAGTCGTCGGTGCTGATTGGCCAGCGCTCTGTCGTGGGCGACAGACGTGTGAAAAGGCTTGCATTACCCTCGCTACGTCTCGGGAAATGAAATGCGTCAGGACAGTCGTTTGCTTGGTTTCTGTAGATGCATTAGCAGCGTACAGTCTCAGGGTGGACCTCGTCCATAACGGGATGCAAACGAAACGAGGCCATGCAGCATGTCGTTGCGCTGGTGGATGGAGGAATTTGGCGGCGGTTGGAACGCAGTAAAGATTCCGGGGACCGCGGAGAAAATCCCATGTAGGGCTCGTCCTCTATACTATTGCGGAAGATGTGGTCATGGGCCCCATCAGCGTTATTATGTCATCGAATAAAAGCCGATTAATCCGTGAATGTGCGGATGCAAACGCTGTGCTACTGATGGCGCAGGCACCACGTTTGCGATAGGTTTGAAAGCATGCGTCACCCTCGTACGCCTGTCGCCATACGCTTTACCCCCCCCCCCCCACACGCAAAATGGCATGGATCATGCATCACGTCTCAATTTCCCATTCTCCGGACGCGGCCTGCGGATCGCGCCAGCCACGTGTCACCCCCCCCCCCTCCCCCTCAGACTTTACCGCCCGCCGCCGGCAGTGTTCACCGACTGGAACAGCGGCGAGCTCGACTCGTTCCTGATCGAGATCACTGCCAACATCCTCAAGTACCGCGACGCCGACGGCGCGCCGCTGCTCGAGAAGATCCGCGACGCCGCCGGCCAGAAGGGCACCGGCAAGTGGACGGCCATCTCGGCGCTCGAGTACGGCGTGCCCGTGACGCTGATCGGCGAGTCGGTGTTCGCGCGCTGCCTCTCCAGCCTGAAGGAGGAGCGCGTGACGGCGTCCAAGCAGCTGCGCGGCCCCGACACGGCCAAGTTCGACGGCGACCGCAAGAAGTTCGTCGAGCAGATCCGACAGGTGAGGGGAGGGGAGGGAGGAGGGGTCTCGGATGCGATGTTCGGGGAGGTCGGGCTGGCCGGTGTGAGGGGGTCGGGCTGACCGGCGTGAGGGGGTCGGGCCGGACGGCGTGAGGGAGGTCGGGCTGACGGCTTGGGGGGCGGGGGGTCGGGCCGGACGGCGTGAGGGGTCGGGCTGACCGGCGTGAGGGGAGTCGGGCCGGACGGCTTTTTGGGTCGTGGTCGGGATTTAAGCAAAAAAGGATGTGACCTTGAATGCGATTGTATTCAGCTATAATCCAAGAGTCTAGCATTCGGTACACGTCCCAGACGTCCCTCGGTGTATTTCCGCTTCGGTAAGCGGTATCTTTCGACTATTGGCTGGCATGTCAATTTAAATGCCAGACCAGCGACATCCAGGCAAAACCGATCCGTCGGGCCTGTTTTTATAATCGGAGCTGACCATTTGGACTGGACCGGGCAGCTCCGAGCCCAGCTCCGGACAGCGCCGGTCACCGGGCGGTGTGGTGTCTCGCCGCTCCCCCTGCCACGCGGCGCGGACGCCGGCCACAAAACACGGCGTCAGCGCCCGTCGCCGACTGTTGCCAAGCGGCGCGACACGGCGTATGGAAGCCTTGTGCCGGGCGGGAGCCGGGACGGGCGGTGGGCAGTTGGCTGACTGAGCACTCAGAGGGACAGCAGAACGGTGGCCTTGTGTGATCACTGGAGGGGGGGGGGACGAGTTCGGTGGTGCAAGTTAATCTGCTGGAAGCCGCAGTTGCGGACGTTTGTGTCGTGCCTTGTAACTTGACTGTGGACGAGAATGGCGGTCGTTTTCAGAGTTGGTTCCAGACATGCTGACCGGTCGTTGTGCGCCAGTGTCCTATGTGGGCTTCCCTGGAGCTAGTCTATGACTGCGCGAGCTCAGCCATACAAAATTAATACCCGCTTCTGCCCGGCGGGGGATTCCAACACAGGATAGGCTTGCGTACGGCTCGATGATCCGTCCTCATTTGTAGGGCTTAAAACAGGTTTTGTAGCTATCTCTGGCACCGACTATGCTTGAAAAGCCTTGAGGCCTGCTAGCCCAACGGCTGAGAAGTTTTGTACCCCACATGACGCAGGTGCCTTCGGCGCAGGCTCGCGGGGCTGTGTCGACTACTGGCTTGTTGCGGCAACGATCTTTATGAAATACCTGAGATGTTCAATCAAATTCTCACATGATTAGGACTTCATGGCGCTTCAAGCTTGATAACGATCTGGCGGCTGGGTCAAAATCGTAACCCGAATAGCTCTTCCATTGGGCAGAAGTGCTGTCCAAACAGTGATGATACAATATGACGCACAGCGTCCTGCAAGGCCTGCTCCAAAGCATACCATTTCCGTTTCAGATCACACGAGAAGCACGCCTTCCAGTTCCTGCGCGTGCTCTAACCCCGTTTTTGTGTCGTCCACAGGCGCTGTACGCGTCCAAGATCGTGTCGTACGCGCAGGGCTTCATGCTGATGCGTGACGCGGCCAAGGTGTTCAACTGGAAGCTCAACTACGGCGGCATCGCCCTGATGTGGCGAGGCGGCTGCATTATCCGGAGGTGACGCTGCGGCTAGGCTCAGAGGCCAATCACAGTCAAAGTGTCTTCCCATTCTTTTCATAGTGACGTCATATGTTTGCTAATGGCAGATGCTAAGCCGGATGGCGTATTCATATGTTCCGCTGATATTGTTGTGTGCCTGGGCTGATGACGCCTGTCGGACGCTCCTCAGCAACTTGTGGTACAGCACATGCACTTGTCGTCATTTTGCATGGCTGGATCATGCTGCATGCCGGATCATGCTGGTAGTCTGAGATACCCACGCTCGGCTGTCGTGGCTGCTGTCTAGGCAACAGGCCCCTGTCAGTCACACAGTGGCGACGCTCACTGTGCACCACGCCGAAACATTGTGAGGACCCTGTGAAAGCGTTCAGTCACGCTGTCTTATCAGATGAGGTGATAACACCGGGGTGTGCGGAGCAGTAGGCTCCGGTACAGGCACCTTCCGCCCTCTTCCCAGGGCGCGAGGCGCCCCTCCCTGAGGACATCCCTGCCCCACAGCGCCGCCCTCCCGCTGGTACCCTCGTCCAGCAGCACCACCCTTCCGATGGCGCCCTTGTCTCTCAGCGCCACTCTTCCACATGTGTCCATGCCCCACGGCACCACCCTTTGGACGGTGGCCCTGTCCCACAGCGTCGCCCTTCCGCTGGTGTCCGTGCCCCACGGCACTACCCTTTCGACGGTGGCCCTGTTCCACAGCGCCACTCTTCCGACAGTGCCCCTGCTTAACAGCGCCGCCCGTCTGCTGGTGCCCCTGCGCCATATCGCATAGTGTCATGTTCCTGATGGCACCCCTCTCGCAAGCGCTTGTCGCCGCCGCTGACGACCTCCCCTCCCGGTAGCGTGTTCCTGGGCAACATCAAGGAGGCGTTCGACAAGAACCCGAACCTGACCAACCTGCTGCTGGACGACTTCTTCCGCGAGGCGATCCACCGTTCGCAGGCGGCCTGGCGCGAGGTGGTGGCCACGGCCGTGCGGCTCGGCGTGCCCACGCCCTGCTTCAGCACGGCGCTCGCCTTCTACGACGGCTTCCGCTGCGAGCGCCTGCCGGCCAACCTGCTGCAGGCGCAGCGGGACTACTTCGGCGCGCACACGTACGAGCTGCTCGCGCAGCCGGGCAAGTTCGTGCACACCAACTGGACCGGCACCGGCGGCAACGTGTCGGCCTCCACCTATCAGGCCTAGTCGGGCCAGCGTCTCCTCTGCCGCGTGCGGCGCGCTCGCCGCCCCACGGACGCCGGTCCGTGCGCGGCCCGCGGCGGCCGTCAGCCTTCCTCACATTCCACGTGCACGACTCCGCGCGCTGTCCGACGCGTCCGCGGGCTTTCAGGCGGCGCGCGGCGCTTGTTTCGATCGGTTTTGGCGACTGTGGCGCCGGTGGCGTGTTTGGGGTTGCGGTCGTAGCTGTGCTGCCGGCGGCGTCAGTGGGCTAACCACGCTGCCAGGCGGACTGCGGCGCGAGAGTGCATTCATGACAATACTCCACTCTGGAGGTGGTCGGCGGCTGGCTGGTGGGCGGCGTATCTTGTCAGTGAGCTTTGGTTCGTGTCTCGTCCCCTTCTCCCCAACACAGGGTTCTTCCTCCAGGGAGCCCGCGCGTCTGCCGCCGCCGCCAGTGGTGCCTCGATAGCGGTGCAGTGCTGAGATGACGGTGCGTCGGTGGCGTGCGCGCGATGTCCGCAGGTTCAGCTGCCCTCTGGCAGTATTGTTGCATGGAGCCGAAGATTGTTGAATTTGGATATATTATATCAGGCGGCGAACAAAGAAATGAAGTGGCTATAAATGTGATGGGTCATCGAAGCAGTGAATAAACGCATGCGACAGCACTTATCACGTCGTTTTTTGTTGTCCTAGATTTTGCTTACTGCGCTGTGCTTAAGTATCAGGTGGAACGTGTGGGAAGGGAATGTGCGTGAACGGTGAGGAGCATACTGGAAGCAACATGACTCAAGCATTGTAGAGCTCCGGCCAGAAGAGAAAGAAACTACGAAGCGCGTCACAACACTGGGGTTCTTGACATCGCTTGATGTGTTATATTCATTTGCATCGCTCCCAATGCATACCCTTTTACCACATGTATTTGTATCCGTATAGTACGCGTTGCCTGCTTGACCTTTATTCACTTGTGTGTCCGTGTCAGTGCCACCCATCCCATTATTTTAAACGCGAGATACCTGGAGGACTGTTTCGCAATCAAGGTGAACCGCACCGTTTTCCGCTCACGTATTGCGCTTTGCGAGCCCAAAGCTGCCAATGAGCGTCCCATAAACTACGCGGACGGACCACAGAGCTGGTGACATCCGCAGAGATTTTAGACGATCGACACCTGGGTAGCGGTGTGGACGGCAGAGGATAAGCTTTTACTGCCTGCATTGCTGCTCTCCCTCCGCTCAACTGAACACAGGGAACGGAGGGAAAATAAATGAGCACATGGGCGCAGTCACAATTTCCTCACGGCGGGCGAGGCGGAGCTTATTTAGCACTCCAGCACGCGCTGCCCTCGCTGTCAGAAACTGCTTACTGCGCAGTAGGAAAACGTAAGGTCCGAGGGGTTGCTTTGTTCGTGCCCCCTGCTTACCCAGGCGTTTACTGCTTGATTTTTAGTAGCACCCAGATCAGGCGAGATGAAATCCATGGTGAGTGCTGCAACTGGGCACAAGCGGCCAGGTGAGGTCGCTCCACATATCCCCGCACTTCTGAAACCACTCCATGTTGCCAATGCCATCTCAGACGGATCGAGCACCCATTAGCTGTTTTACAAATAAGACAGCAGTATTAGCCTTATTCCTCGGAAAAGACCAGACTAGAAACGTTAGGTTGATATTACGGCAACATGCCTTTCTCGAAACAATAGCAGAAGTGACTTCTGCTTTTGTTTCGAGAGGCATGTTGCCGAAATATCAACCTAACTATATCTCTAGTTTTTCCGAGGAATAAAGCTAATACTACTGTCTTACCTACGTGACTAATGTTACTCGCTAATGCACTGAACTCACGTGATTAGCCTTTTATCATGTATTTCGTAAAGAGGTCGTGAAATGAGTTCTGCACCATGCGTCACGTCAAGGCAAATACTGCCACTGAGCGCCCCAGCACAACCCACAGGCTGCACGGTCCATGTCTCCCCGCTCCACGCCTCCAATGTCCCCCTCGCGGACACGAGCAGTGAAACAGGCAGAACCAGTGTAAGACTGTCAGTGCCGCAAGGCTGGCGGAAATCCGATCGGCACAGCAAATCATAAACCATTAAAATGCCAATATTTGAAACGCACATGAGCAACTTGTAGATCTAAGACAAAACGACACCCGTCGGCGCAGCTCAGAGATCAAACGTGCACACGCACTGAGGCAGGTACAACTCAAACATTGACACGAAAAAAGCACACGCCAAGCACACAACCTCTGACCCCTAATACCGACGGGACGACGCTAGGTACACGTCTCAGGCGATCGCCGTCGAGCCCCGACGCCCACCGGTAGGCTGCTCGACAGTCTGGGCGTCCTGAGCAAACGTTCGTCGCGCAGCACGCACCGGGCGCGGAAGACAGCGTGGCGAGCGGCCGCGGCCAGGCGCCGAGGAAAGCCGGCTACAACTGGACCCGAGGCTGTGACATGACCAAGGGGTGGGACGGAAGACTACACAAGCGTACTGCATACGCGAAAGCGGCAAACGGCAAGTTCGTGATGGTCAAACTGTAAAATGGACAGGGAGAGCCCATGATCGTAAGCGTGCCACTGTGGTGCTCATATCCATGTGCCACAAATGAGCCCATGATGGTAAGTGCCCTACCCAATATACGGTAGAGCGGAAGCATCGGAAGCACGTGGAAGCAAAATTGGCCCATGCAACGTGACGTGGCCACGGCGAGCCAATCGACAACATAGTTCTCCTGGGCCGGAGGTCGACTCTAGAAGTCAGCGTCCAGTGTGAACTGCCGCGATCCGGCGCTGGAGATGCTGTCCATGACGCCGGCCTTCTGGTACTCGCCGACGCGCTTCTCGAAGAAGTTGGTCTTGCCCTCCAGCGAAATGTGTTCCATGAAGTCGAACGGGTTCTCCACGTTGTAGATCTGCATGGAAGCGAACATGAATTAGCGACCGATCTGGGAGCGCGGGGCCTGACACAAAACATCCTTGAACCACTGCGGGCTGTGCTCGGAATGTTCGTGGCTTTTCAAAGTATTTAGTCCCAACATTTTAAATGGATACAATTCTGGGATCATAGCTCACGCTACGCAGGGCTTGTTGCGCGAGCCCCGACTCCCACCATCCAATCGTGAAATTTCAAGCCATCGGCAGAACTTAGCGGCGAAAGTTCAACGTCCCGCAATCCTCGCTAACGTCACTTCTTTCCACTGACGTCATTTGACGCCCCCCGCCCCGCCGGCCGCAACCATCCCATTCAATGCAAATAGAGAGCAACAGAAGCGACCCGAGCCCATTCCACCACGGTTCGGTGGATCGGAAGGCACGTACCCTAACCAACTGAGCTATTTGGACGGAGGAGAAACTGTAAATGAAATTATTTGTCGACGGTACTCAGTCGGCATCAATGTGAACAAGTATTGACTACGATGGGCCTCAGGACAGTGATGAAATAATGACTCATACCGACGGCCGCGTCTGCCGCCTGTCGTTACGAATTTCTGCTTGAGCATGCGGTTTCGGACTGCGGTTAAGTCCAATGCCCAAGTGTTGCCTCCACATTCTAAGAACATCGTTTTGAATATGTAGACGGCGTGGTTCCTTTCGAATACTTTTTGAGCATGTTCGCTGCACGAGAAAATACAGCAGGCAAACGGTACATAACGCACTAGCTCAAACGGAATTTTCCACGCCACGGAGGCACGGTGTGGTTTCCGGTCCACAAACGACAGGAAAATCCGACCACAGCGCTGCAAGGGACATGTGGCCGGGAGGGGGTTGGGGGAGGGGACGCAGGCGGGAGATACTGGACAGCCGGCGGCGGTTGTAGCATCACCCGCCTGGCGCGCCAAATGCCGCTCACTCGCAGCGGCCGGCGGGGAGGTCAGGTGTTTTCCCTGGCAGCGCACCGGGCCGACCGGTGGCCGCAAAAGAGGAAACGGCAATCACGACCTTTAGCCAGCCAATCGTGCAGCGCCACTGCAAACTCGCGCGCATTTTGTACTGACGAGTCAGCAGGCGACAGGTTTGAAAAGCCCATTGCGCGCCTGAAATGAGTCATTGGGGCAGACATGCTGCGACGAGTTGAGCGCCGCCGCCGCGACGGCATTCTCTTTCATTGGCACGGCAGACCGGACTCGAAAACGACAAAAGTGGAGCACGAAACGACCTTTGATGACCCCAGATAATGGCTAGCAGTGGTGAAAACAAATTGGGAAGGGGTGGGAGGGAAATGGAACCCATTTGCATCAGTAAAAACACGGCACATGGGAAATAACAGCAATTCCAGACTGGTGAATGGTGCCATCGCGATACTATTTGGGGGCTAAATACTATAGCAACCCGGTGCGAGTGTTTTCTGGCTGGGGCGCACGGTACGGACCTTCGAGCAGCCGAGCTCGAGAAGCAGGCGGTCGGCCACAAACTCTATGTACTGCCGCATGAGTGTGCAGTTCATGCCGATCATGGCGACAGGCAGCGCGCTGGTGAGGAACTCCTGCTCGATGGCCACGGCCTCGCGCACGATCTGCGTCACGCGCTCTGGCGACGGCTTGTGCACCAGGTGTTTGAACATGAGGCATGCGAAGTCGCAGTGCAGGCCCTGCCGAGACGAGGAACAAGCATGAGATAATGCTGAAACCACGGGAAAAAGCACGAGTGCAAGTTGTTTGGGTGCATTCCTCCAGAACATCCGTTTTGGCATGTGGTGGTCAGAAAAAAGTAACATTTAACGAAAGGGAAAAAATACATTAAATTACAGGAACACAGAACTAATGTATGGTGCAAATCTACATTTCCTTCCACAGCGTCGAGCATAACCCGCTTCGAACAGCACCGTAATATGTCCCTGTCTCACTGGTGTATCAAAAATATACCAACTTGTGAGATCAATGCCTATTTTCATGCACAGCAGGTAGCCAAGGCAATTTGAAGTGTCACTGGCATATCTCCCTGAGTCATGGCACAACTCTGCCATCCAAAGGTAAAATCCCATGTGCTTATTTCTAGCCGTTTTGCGTTTTTACGTCATCTGACTCGTCTTCGCATGCTGCATTCGGATATGCAAACCAAAAGTTGAAATTTTCACAAACTTTTAGCTAAAAGAATGGGCTAATAAAACTCTGTAAAAAATTTCGACTGATCGTGTAAATAACCAGTCAGCGCGAGTAGACGAATCAGATGACATAAAGCGCAAAATAGCGAAAAATTAACATGTGTGGTTTTACCTTTGGATGGTAAAACTGATGTCTCGGCATTTGATGCAATGGCGCGCGGCCGACTAGAAGCTAGCGCGACATTGTAGGAGACTTGATGCTTCGGTGAACCAAGCATCACCAAACAGCCATCGTCGACCAGTGACCTCACAGCTTGCCTCCTAATAGCCTCCGAAGTCGCTGTAGTGTAGCAAGTAGTAGCAAGTAGCACATGGCAGAGCTGGATGGCCCGAGCTCTGCCATGTCACCGGCGGAACACGTACCTCGTCACGCGAGATCAACTCGTTGCTGAAGGTCAGGCCCGGCATCAAACCGCGCTTCTTCAACCAGAAGATTGCCGCGAAGCTGCCGGAGAAGAAGATGCCCTCCACGGAAGCGAAGGCCACCACACGCTCGCCGAAGCCAGCCGTCTCGTGCGCGATCCAGTTGAGCGCCCAATCAGCCTTTTTCTTCACACACGGCAACGTCTCGATGGCGTTGAACAAGTGGTCCCTAGAATCGAAGGGGGGTTGGCTGAGCGATGCCAGACACCAGCACAGCCGTCTAGACGTCAACAGGCATTAATGCTACAGCGAACAATAAAAAGTCCATGATCATGGCACCTGGAACACTGGCAACTTAAGCACCCATCACGCAAGCCACTTCTACACATCCAGCCACAAGGCAGTGCACTGACAAAAATTATTATTTGCCGGCCCTTCACACGTCCTGTCATCCAACCAATGGCTAACTCAGTGACACGTTAGTGGACCCTCCCCCACCCCCCACCCCCCAACCAGCACCAACTGACATGTCAACCAACCTTTCAGAGGGCTCCTTGACATAGGTGTCGATCAGCAAGCTATACATCTCCGAGTGAACGTTCTCCATGGCGATCTGGAAGCCATAGAAGAACCGGGCCTCTGGCACCTGCACTTCTGTGCTGAACCGTTCCACCAGATTCTCATTGACGATGCCATCCGATGCGGCAAAGAACGCCAGCACGTGTTTGATGAAGTAGCGTTCATCGTCCTTCAGGCTCTCCCAGTCAGCCAGGTCCTTGGACAAATCCACCTGACACCATATGGTAGCGTTATGGCATGACATGAATACTGTCAATGATAGTTAACATTTACAACTTTTTTTGCATTTTGTCACTTTCTCCCACTCACATTTTCAAGTGAACATTGTACACGTAACTAAGTGACCACAGAGAACATCTAAAGCGGACAATGCTAAGACGTGGGGAAAACCAAAGGCATGAAACTAATCACAATCCAGCGCACGCAAGTTTTGGGCTAAGCTGGTGATTTGCAGTCAATGCATTATTTTTTTGCATGACTTACCTTTAACTTCTGCTGCAATCTATATCAGATATTTGAAATTATCACTTCTACCATAATCTATATAAGATGTTCAACAATGTTTTGAAGAGCTTAAAAAAGTTAGCCCTGTGCACTGGTCATCACCTCTTCTGCTGTCCAGAATGAAGCTTCAGCTTTCTTGTACATCTTCCAAATGTCTGGGTATTTGATTGGGAAAATCACAAACCGGTTTGGGTTTTCTCTCAGGAGAGGCTCGTCCTCCACATTGGCTGATGCTTGGGCTACAGGCTTCACAGGAGCCTGAAACATGAACAAAAACTTTAGCTGCAAGTGATCTGAAACCCTTCTAAACCTAGCATGGTAACTGACCAAAACTGACTGCAATGATTCTGACATGATATTGTGCTTGAACTACATCAGAGGTTTTGCAGGACCAAGCTGTAATTAAGTAACTTTGTCACATGCATTTATAGCAGTTAATTACTTCTAATATGCTCCTAATGTGTTTTTCATCATCCAAACAGGGCCCTGAATGAAACGGGGGAATGTTGAATCTGATTAGATATGTATGTTTCAAAACGTAACTGCAAAGCTAGGGGGCTTGCTAAACAAGGCTGCTGCCAAGACCTCTTAATCCAAAAACGATGGTCATGAAACTTCTAGAAACTCATCAAATCCCCAGAATTTAAGTAAATGCTTACAAAAAAAACTTACAGTAATAGCCTCCTTTGCAGAACTCTGGATCTGTGGAGCAGGTGCCTGCAAAGAAAGCTGGACTGAAATATACAGATGACAATGTCTCAAACTATTTAACAGGATTGCACAATGAAATTTGGCAGGCATATGAAGTCAACAATCCAACTGCCTGTGGAGCAGGTGCTAACTTGCAAAAGCAAAACACAAAAAAACAATGAACAAGTCCAACCTCAAATCCTCCCATGAGGACTTCATAAATTTATAAATGGATGATTATCAGACCAGGGATAAAGAAAAGCATTGCCTTCCAGAATGGAGTACAATATTGTGTGCACCCCGCAGAATACATTACAAGATATAATGCACAATACTCTTTTCCTGATCTTTAGCTGGTCAACTCCATTTATGACTTGACAGTGCAGTTTTAGCTCCCATTGCCCTAATAATTTCATCAAAGATGCAATACAATGGGGGTGCAAGTCTTTGCATGTCTAGCTTGACAGTCATTGTATGGAGCAAAAAGCTTATACCTACTGATAAGAGTAACCAGCAGATATCCATTATTCTGCCATAACTACCTAAATTAAGCCTCATTCATGCAAGGCTAGCTTACTGAAGATGACATCAATGGAGATCTCCTCAATGCAGCTATGCCACCATTGCATGTGGGTGCATACCACTATTTGTAGCCTGTAAGCTGTGCAATATAAGGGAAATTATTTTGTTTTCCCAAATCTTTGTTTTATTCACTGATATAAATAAAAGCACATCTCACATCTTTTGATATCAAAGCACCCATTAACATCAAAATTTCAGGATGACTTCTGGCTTACTTACCTACCATCACATGCCAATGCAGAAGAAGAATTCAGCGAGCAACAAAGGCACGCTAACAAGTACCTACCTGGTTTTCCTTTGACTCTTCAGATGAGATAGCCAGCTCTGCAAGCATGCTTCTTACAGTGGGAGCCATTTTAGCAGCCCAGTGCGGAGACCCTTGAAAGCTGATATTCTACTGGCGATCGCCGGACGTCGCTGAACGAACACGTGCAGCCCCTCAAGCCAAGCCGTCGCTAGTGGCACAAAACTGATGATCGCTGGTGGACGATCACCGACGGACCCGCCGTTGAAAAAGGCGCGCAATTCCGCTCGAGCTCTAGGACTCTGCTGAGTGGCTCTCGAGTATCAGCCTTCCCGCCAAATTGGGAACCTACAATGTGATTGGTCTGTTTCAATTCTGCTCGCAGTACATTGGACAACACGAGAGATGAGGCGTGTCCAAACATGCACCCCATGTTACATAATCATTTACGTAATATGCTGAGGCCGGTGGCGCATTTCAGGAGGGTTACAAGAAACTACGGTAGGTCGAAGCGAAAAAATCGAGCGAAAATATTTCAGAGATGAGCGTTGATTAAGATGAATCTCGACTAAAAAAACCGGAAAAACAAGGCAAAAGGCATAACATCGCCAGGGTTAAAATTGAATCCAAAAAGGATGTCAGGAATGGAAGTGGAATCGGGAAAGATCGTAGAGCAAAAATTCAGTGGAGAAAAATAGGCAAGGATGCCAGTCAAATCGCAAAAAGTCGCAATGACACACATTGGACCGTGGTTAGATTAAACACACAAAGCGCTCGACAGGGTTCAACTCGAATCGGAAAAGTTGAAAAGCGTACAGTCGACAGTCATAAAAAAGATTGAAAGGCAACATAACGAACACAATATTGAAACAATGGATTGACGTCGATTGTGATAGCAGCAAGCAAGCGATAAGGTAGCCGAGGGCATTTCAGATAGAAGAGCCTGGATGATTTGACGCCTGGTATGAGAGCGGATGACGCCGACCGCATTTGGATGTGCCGGCGAATTCAATGGATTTCGCTACCTCCCAACCCGGTGTCCTCTAATTTGGGCCCGTCTGTACTCACGCGGCTAAGGCTCTTGGCGGAAAGTTAGCTATCGAGCCTTAACGACCGAACCACAAAGAACGCGCCTCGAGGCTATGAGGTAGCCAATCTGCTATGCGTTCGCGGCTAGCGGATCTATGTCCATCAAAACTTCCATCTAGCCATTTTCTGGGACGGTTGCGGGCAACAGCCACCTTCATGATGCGGCGCAGAGCTGCCGCGCTTGCCGCAATTTTTTCTTTCGTAAGTGCCGGCGTTGGACAGAACAGCGCCTGGTTCCTTATGTTGGCTCCCGGTTATCACCTCCCTCCTCTAAACACGAGATCTTAGATCCCTGTCTTCAGTTGGTGTTTTCATAAACCTCCATTCCGTGATTCCTGGATCTTTTGGGTTATTTTGCAAACAGCACCCTGGTTCCTGCAATATCCTTGCTGGCTGATTCTGAAATAAAATACAAATTTCTGGTTTTCACCGGTTGCACAAAAAATACCTAAGCCTAGTTTTTGGCTCACATCGGCTTTTTTCAAATGGCGCACCACAAGCAGCACTTCTTTAAAATTGGTTGGGGGGGGGGGGGGGGTCAGCCGATAGGGTTCACTCGATCTATCCCCAAAACCTGATCTCTTCTCGGATTTGGCCTCCCAACACGCGCTAGGATGGGGTCAAATTGATCCCTCCCAGGAAGATTTTTCTGGAATGGTTTCCGAACGGCGCGACGGAGCCCTTGCAAATTATTCACAACTAAACAATTGCAGCCGATCTCGTTTGTTACCAAAAATTTAGATAAACTCTGTAAGGCTGCTGACCTGTGGCAGGTCAAAGTCAAGTCATGTATTCAGCTAAGTTAATTTCAAGGGATTCGCGCAGTCTGATGCAGCAATGGAGTGTCAGACGAAGCCATATATCACTGAAATGCTTTCCTAGGCAACACAACAATTGAATGAACAAATCCCATTGACCTAGGGTCAGGTATGCAAGCAAGACCAAGGTCAAAACCATCCTGTTTTGTACAATTCTGGTCCCCATGACCTTCAAAAGGTCGAACAAGGTCACTGACCTTGAATGAGCACATAATCTCTTGCTTAAAAGAAGTATGTGGTCTCTTGGGGCACTTTGGAGACCATTCCTGAGTTAGACCTTGTTGAATCTTATTTAACCCGAAGTGCATGATTTAGCAACCTCAAGCTTTGACTTAAGTGACTTCACGCACATGCCAACACTCTGTGAATTTGGTGTCTCTAGCCACCTTAGTTCCTGAGATCTCAGGAGTGTCAAATTGACCTCCCACAGGAGTGAAGGGTATCTAACCGGCCGCCGGGTGCGTGTTAGAGCCTTTCAGCAAGCCTGGAAGCACGTTTGGGCCATTCCGCTATTTATTGACACCAACATCCGAACAATTCTAACATTATTTAAAATACAACACTAGGCAACGCTGTAGGACACAGTATCACCAATGTCCGCCGTCATCATATCACAAACATAATCGCATCACACGTATCCCATGTTCCCGACCACACCCTCTCCCTCAATGTCAGTTTTATTACTGGAGCTGGCCTTCCCTCCCCTCCCCCCCCCCCCATTTCTCTTCACCCATCGCCACAACGTCCTGTTGACCTAGTGCTCTCCTTTTGTCTTTCCTCGTTTTTTAGCGCCACACTTTGTTCCGGCCGTTTTTAGCTCGGAATCTCGCCATTTTGCTCTAAAATATTTCATTTTGTTATTTGCATGTGCAAGGAACTATTCGTTTTCTGAGGAACGGCTTGAATCTTCCTTTGGACTCGAATAAGATGGTTTCACACCACGGTCGGATAGTCTGCACGTTCGATATATTGTTTAAGTAATACGTCAAGTTGCATGCATGTCAATCGTTGATAGTTCCGAAAAAACAGCTGGCATGCGATGGCTGGACTTGACAATCAATTAGTGAAATCCAAGTGCACATACTTGCCATTCTGATTGACATTCGTACAAGGAGTGAGACATTGTATTCGTTGCATTACACTAAAGGCGCACTGGGCCGCCTTGTGCCTTCCTGACACACAGCAAAAAGTCTAGTAGACAAGCATCGATGAGGATCCTAATCAGAAAATAATGGAGCTTTGTGAATTTCGTGTAACAATGCGAAATTTTAAATGTTGCCGTCCAGGTTTCCATACAACATTATTTTCTCACCCAAACTCGATATGGCCTTTATATGGCCTCGATATGGTTTCGAACAGTTCTGAAAATACGTCAAATTGTGGGGCAGCGGGGTTACATTGCCCGTCACCGACAGCGAGGTTACATCGCCCTTCGTTTCTCAGTGCAGTACGTATGAGTGTAACAACGGCTGCGGTCATCTGACTAAAACGTCTAGAACACCAAACTTGCGTGTTTTCCATCGGCATTTTGCGTGCAACGTTCGCGTGTTCAGTCAGAAACCTTCCATATATCATGAGGCTCTCGGCAAATGACATCATAGTTCCAACCAACGCTTGTATTGCTGTGCTGGTATCGCCGGGGTGCCGTCCCGCGACGGGACCACCGGGGCACCGAACTGTGCCAGCGCTTCCGGGCTGCTTTGCTGCTCACGCTCCACATGCCGTTATACACCTTCCTCCGCTGGCTAGTCTCGAATCACTTCGCTGTGATGGAAGAGTTCTGGGGTTTCTATGACACGGTCAGGGTTAGCACAATGGACATTGGCCTGAAAGCTACTCGTGACGTTTTCCGGATTCTGAAGCACGACCTTGCAGGCTTGCGATAACAGACCACCGGGCTTTTCCCAACTGGTTGCCTGAATTGTCAGCTATCACATATTTTTTCATATTTGTGTAAAGTCCTCATCCAGATTTGCATTTTGGAAAGCCAACTTACGCCTGATTTTTTTTTGGAAGCTGCTCCTTCCTGCAGGAAAATACCATCGGCCCGAATAAAATCAGCGAACAAGTTGACTCCACCTGACTACATGCCATTTGTAAAAACTGATACGTGAACTATACGAATGCCCGTATTAAGCCATAATATTTTATTTTGGACTTTCTCTTTTGCTAGTCCAAATATTATGAGCTTCTGCACCTAACTTAAAATGTAATTATCAAACTGTGATATCCGCAAATCAAAAACTTCCCTTCAGATCAGGCATGCCGCCATTAAATCTGTATATCTGTTATTTCCTCATGACGGTATGATATTTGGCACTAAGCAGAGTCAGTGATGACTTGCACACATCTGATTTATTTCATCTGCAACCCATCTGCAACGAATTATAGGAGAACTCTACATCTTCTGGCTTCAAACCACCATACCCTTTACTTCGCATAAATGAAAATTAAGGTTGCGATGCTTGGAAATGAGGGTGTTTGGTGCCCCTTCGTGGAATGGAACCATCCAGAACTTTGTCATGGTGGAGGGTGCAGAAATTGTTGTCCCCTGGAATTTGGCCCCATTTGAAAACAAAGATTTTGGAAGCCTTTAAATAACCCTCTTGATTTCGCTGCCTCTTGAAAATAAATCATGCGCACTGTGTCACTTCAGAAGTGGCATAAGCGTTTAGATCAGTAGCAAACCAACATATAGACATTATGAAGAGCTCCTATCCAAGCCAGAAATGTGCTACTTTTTTATCTGACGACGTGTCACGTACCCATTTATCACATGTCATGAAATGCCTTGACTGTGAATGCCATCGCTCCGGTTACCATCCGCTTGGCTAGCGGTCATTCGCCCCGAAAGTTTTCGCATAATTTCTGAACGGTGCAGCGTAGCCGTGCCGAACGGTGCATAAATGAACGCGTTTGGATAGCTGATCTTTTGGTTAAAAATTAGACGTACCCTGTAAGGCCGCTGAGCTATGGCAGGTCAAAATCAGGAAATTGTTTGGGATGAATGTTTGGGGATCGTTCAGTCTCATACGACAACGGAGTATTAGACGAAGCCATACACATTTGAAATGGTTTCTAAGACAAACACTCAATTGAATGCATCACTTATTCAGGCTACCTCCATTGTTCTGGGTCCGATAATAAAGCCAAAGCCAGGTCAAAACCAGATTACCTTTCACTAGAGGTCTTGCTTTATGCGGTCATTTTTGACGCTTATTTCGAATTTCTTGATCACAGGGACGTCAAAAGACTTTCTTATTTCATGAATGCCAGATAAGCTCACTGTCCTTACAGGACCGCGATCAGCCTTTTGTTTTTGACAATGTGCCTTCTAGCATAACCCTTGACGATTAGTAAAATCCAAAAATAAGAGTCATGGCATAGGTTTTCCGTCACCGTGATCTTCTAAAGGTCAAATGGGATCACTGAACCGAAATGGACAACAGTGACCTTCTTATTAGAAAAGGCGTATAGGTTAAAGGTGACGACATGAAAACGTCAGAGGGTAGTTCGGACACAGATTTGGAGTTAACCTATTTTGTCTGTTTTGACCCCAACCTAGCGACCTCAAAATCTGACACTAATGAGTTCAAGTACAGATCTACCTACTCTGTGAATTTTGTGGTTCTAGCTCTGTCATTTCTTCTTCTTTTTGTATCTCAGGGTGTTCAAATCAACTTCTCCCACCCGAGCGCATCGCATTGAACTAGACACCCTGGCGTGTCAATGCGATGTTTTATCAGCATCCAGAATATATTCAAGTCATTAGGTAATAAAACGCCTCCCCCTTCTTGACCGCTCACCATGACACAAGCCAGTGGCGGCGGCACCACTTAAAGGGAGTTGTCACATTTGTATGGGGTTTTGAACTGAAATAGCCATAGTAAAGATAATTCGGCGCAATTCACATTCCTGCCCTTCATAAGACCTGGGCACTTCTAGTTTCTGAGCTACACTCCCGCGAAGATGGGCATACTTTTTCAGGGTTTCAGGGTTTTCAGGGTTTTTTAATAGTTATGAGTGGGCTAATTCCATCAGATCTGACGCTTGCTTAAATATCTTCAGTGTAGGACATTTTCCTCAAGAGTCGGTGAAAGCATCGGTGTTCAAATCATTTCTTACCACGCAGCGGGGCCAACGCCATGTTTTACCCAGTTTGGGGGTGAGGCAGGTACACCCCCCCCCCTCAATCCATCTCCCCTGACACAAGCTCACTTTCCGCAGGCACGCACCTATAAAACAGCGTGCGTCACAGCTGCCAAAGCATTAACCGACGCCCGGCGCCCGTGCTGCTGCGAGCACGCCCAAGACATGAATTAGCCGGAGCCGGGCGGCCGGCACGCCAGCCGGTCATCAGCGGGCGCCGGTCAGCAGCGGTTCAGCGGCTCGGCTCGCCGGACGTAAGTCAGCGGGCGCCGGTCAGCGGCGGTTCAGCGGCTCGGCTCGCCGGACGTTCATCAGCGGGCGCCGATCAGCGGCGGTTCAGCGGCTCGGCTCACCGGCTTACTCGGGCTAGCCGGCCGGTCAACTGCAACTCAGCCTGACGACCACAGGGCCGCTCGGCAAATTGCTTTTTAGAGACGGCGCGACACTGATCGTGGCGACTTCTTGCGTTGAGCGTCAGCGAGTGCAGAAGTAGTCAAATCAGCGCCAGCGGTCACAGTCCTAGCTGTTCATCGAAGACGGGTCACTCACGTGAAAGCATCACCGTTGTTAACTGGTCTGTGTAGTCTCTCCTAAATACGGGAGAAAGAAGTCGTAGAGATCAGCCGCATGAGCCCATCGACTAGCATGGTTTGCGTCAACGCGCTAAATCTATAGGCATACGGACAACATCAGTGCAAAGATTGCTACAGCCTGCTACAATACGTCGACTTGACACAAAGATCAGCCCAGGCCATCGGCACATTTGATGATCAGCATAAGAGGGTTGCACACAGACCTACTGAGAAAAACAGCTGGTATGTAGCTGAGACTGGCTGGGAAAATTGCGACGAAGCGGTAGCGCCTACCGTGCATACGCTGAGGCCACTCCAGAGTCAACAAGCTTTTAGCTCAGACCCGCTGAAAAGCGCCACAGCATGCTCAAACACTTGCGCCCACTTGCACCTGCCATTACAGCACGCATGCATAGGTCTTCGCCATGGTAATGGTGGGTACTCTGGTCCAGCCGGAGCATTAACCATAGCTCCAGTGCTTGTTGCGATAGCTAGCAAAGACCACATATGGTTGCGTTACATGACACTATCCGTACGCAATGCAGTTCTTGCTTTTCAACGCCATTCACATGGAGACAAAAGAAGAAGAAAAACAAAAGAATCGACTCAATCAGAATGCGGTGGCGGATTCAGGATTTCGTCAAGGGGGGGGGAGGTCAGAAAGTTGTGTATTCCTGGAGTTAGGGTTCTCTCCAAAAAGTCCTCACTTCCGGCTATTCAGTCTTAGATTCTTACGTACGATATTTGGTATACGGGAACACGTTGTCCTGTGCGCAGCCTTAGCAAACTAAGCGTGTGACCTATGTACACACATGGAGCGTGCTCACTTTCTCCAGATCATGGTGGGTCCCGTCATTTTAAGGCAAGTATTTTGGAGAATATATGGCAAAATGAACTTAAGTCGGATGCTAAATGTCATCAAAATTAAACACAACACTTAATTCCAAGGAAGTTTACGGCTAGACGGGTAGTCGATGTGATCGGCTGACAGCTGACTGTCTAATGCAAAGTTTTTCCTTTGAATGTTTTGGAAGAGTACAATAACTCCAAGCATTTGAACTGTGTAAAGAGCGTGACTGACCGAGTATAGCAAGTGTCAAAAAATTCAACAATGGACGGAAATTGGCATATACGGGGTCGGTGACGCGTAAAATGATCATTCGGCAATTGGAAGTAAAAACATTTACCGCTGCTTATCCCACTGCTGCTGTAAGGCAAGGCACCAAAGGGAATCCGCCATTGCGTACATCTCGGACTTGTGTACAAAAGAAATTTAGTCACGCCCGTACACTCGAGCAGGCGCAAAAACCTGGCGTTCGCAAGCACATTTGGAGCTTTTCGCAATAGGGTAAGATCATTCTGACCTCATCGGAAGATCCCACGACCAATATGAACGGTCCCGGAGCGATCAAGAGTGCGTTCATTATTTCAGCACCCGTGCCCGTCAACAGCGTAAGGCCCTCCGACAAAATTGGAAAACCCGAGACCAATAGGGACAGCACCGGGGCGATCGAAAATGCCGCGGCAGGTTCGACAAAAGGCTCCCGTCAATAGTAGTAGGGTCCTCAGCGCTAGTGAGAAAGAACCAAGACCAATTGAAGGGCCCCTTAACGATCGGGAGTACTCTGCCATGTTAAGGCGTAGGGCCGCGGCCAGAGTGCAGAGCCCCTTGAGCTAACAGAATAAGCCCTAGACCAATGTACATGAATTAATGTCCTTGAACGATTGAGAGTGTCTTGGCAGATGAACGTACGAGGCACCGCGGCAAAAGCTTATGGTCCTTCGAGCAAATACGAAGTGCCCATGAATTTTGTTACGTCTTTTGTTAACCGTGTCCCCCGCCCCTCTGCATCAGCCACGATCAGAGGGACAGTTGGGCGATTTTGCAGTTTTCCTGGCATCGTCACAACCCCGACCAATGGAAACAAGACCCGCCCAGCTTCGTCCAGCTGACTGACAGCAATCGGTATGCGGATCACGGCGTTAGTGGAGCCATCTGTGGACGATAACTGGAGGTGGAGCCGCTTCCTGGAATCGACGTTCCCGAGGGGCTGTGAGTTATTGGCAGAGCTGTCCGGCGCGGGAAGAGGACTCCCGAAACCAGAACATAAGTATGACCTCTACATGTCAGAATGAGTCATATGCAAGGCAGAATGGACCCTCTACGAGCCAGAATGCGCCCTCTGTAGATCAACACGAGCCTTCCTGCAAGTCATAATGGCCTCTCCGCGGCTAATAACAGACCCCTACTGTCCCGAATGGGTCGCATAGAGGCTAGAATGCGCCCTCCACTGTCAATAATGGCTCCTCTTCAGGCTAGAGGGGGTACTCCACAGTCAATAATAAATGACCTCCACAAGTCTGAATGAGCCACAATGCATTTTCCAGAATGGACCCTTTACAGTCGGTAAAAGACATTTTGTAGGTCAGACTGGGCTCTCTGCGGGCCAGAATGGGTCCTTTACTGGCTAAAACTGACCCTCCACAGTCAATAATTGGCTCCCTACACGGCAGAATGGGCCCTCTATACGCCAAAATAATGGACACTCTACAGGCAATACTGAGCCCTTAACGGGCCCGAGTGGACACTCCACACGCCGGAATAAGCCATGTACAGGTCAGTATGGGCCCTCCACAGTGAATAATGAGCCCTTAACGGGCCCGAGTGGCCACTCCACACACAAGAATAAGCCATGTACAGGTACATAGGGCCCTCCACAGTGAATAATGAGCCCTTAACGGGCCCGAGTGGGCACTCCACACACAAGAATAAGCCATGTATGGGTCAGAAGTGGGCACTCCGCAGTGAATAATGAGCCCTCTATAGGTCATGACGTGTCCTGTACAGGTCATGGGACCTCTACAGAACAGAGTGGGTCCCCTAAAGGCCAGAATGATTCTTAACTGACCAACTGACCAGAATTGGCCCTCCACAGTCAATAGTGGGTCACCTATGAATCGGAGTAGGCCTCTACAGACGGGAATGCCCCCTCCCCCCAGTTATCAGTTATGAAACTTATACAGCTCATAATGAGGCCTCTACAGGCTCATAATTGCCCTTTTTGGTCAGAAGGGATCCAAAATAGGTCAGAATGCGTCCTCGACAGGTCAGAATGGGCTTAATAGCCCCTTCACAGTTTAATAATTGACTCTTAACATACCGGAATGGGTCCAGCACAGGCCCTCCAAGTTGGGGGGGGGGGGGGGAGGGAGCCACCCCCAGCTTTGACGTGTGGGGGAGGCGCGAGCTTCCCCCGCTGCTCCCCCTCTTCCGTTCCCGCGTCTTTGCTGCCCCCCCCCCCCCTTCGCCTCCCGGCAGCTGCGCCGCATTCAGCATTGTCGAAAAATGGAGGTGCCATCTGACGCGGCGCCCCGACCTCCGATGCTACGCCTGTGCCATTACCGCGGCGCCTTGACCTCCGTTGCCACGCTTGTGATAGACGCGGTGGAACCAACCCATGAAACCGCCAGCTCCACTATTTGCCGGCTCAGAAATCTGAGGCAGCCGACTTGGCTCTCTGCAATGTCCGTCAGCATGCATCTGCCAGGGCTAACCCATTCTTTGTAGCAGATCTCACTGTCGCCGGCATCCTCGTAATCGCCGTGTCCACCGCGGTCACGAGATTCGGTACAAAATGCTCCAGAACCCACAGACGCACGCTGAAAGACACCGTAGAGAGCGGAAGTGACCGTCTTAGGGCAATGAGCCCGAAAACGCATCAAAACTCTTCGTGCACCTCTTATCTGAGGGAGTGGCAGACGCGACCAATGTGGACAGGTCATAGCGCATGATGGCTCCGGTGTAAGCCAACGGGCCCCCGCTTCTTCCGTGCAGGACCACTTTATACGTGTGTGTGTGTGTGCGTGTTTGCCTTATATAACATGTGGAAGTGGAGCACGATCCCGGGCACAGCACGTTGCGCATAAATTCGAGAGTGTTAACTGTGAGACTCGTACGCCGGTAACTACATGCCAACGTCCATGAAGCGATCGCCGCATGAGAACCAAACGTCCGTATTCGTGGGTTGGTGAAGCAAATGCGTGGTGCTTGACGGCAGTTTTATGGGCCTCTTTCAGCCCGGCAAGGCGCTGGCATGACGAACAGTGCGGGTCCGCGCGGTTGTGACGAGCCCTGGTCAGGCGACCTGGCCGCGACCGTGCGTCAGCAGGGTGCACCTGCACCGCCAGCCGCACGGGCTGTGGAAGCGCAGCGTCAACGCGCTGTATCACACACAGGCCATCAAAGCCCTGGCCCGCGAATCGCCCACCCTCCATTTGCCGTCCATTTTCCGTGCCGAACGTTTGCACTTTCTGCTTAAAGGAGGTAATCGATCAGAGTAAATGCTCACTCGGAGGTCTGCCCATAGCTGGCAGGGCCAGTGGTGCCTGGTTTATCGCGCCCTGACTCTAGCCGCGTTGCGAGCAAGTGTCTTTGAGCTGTACTTGCACCGCATTTGGGCAAAGCGATCGATCAGAGTAACTGTTCACTCGGAAGTCTGTCCATAACTACAGGGGCCGGCGATGCCCGGCGTATGACGCCCCGAGTCTAGCCGCACTGCGAGCGACTGTCCCCGCCACAAGGGTGACGCACCGCTGCAGAATCGGGGCAGGAGCTCCGCTTGCACCAGCCCTCGTCGCATTGGCGCCAATCGTGGCGCGAGCCAGCTGGCGACGCCTCTGTTGTCGACAGATGGCGGAAGCTTCGAGTCCGATTATTGGGGACGGCGCCCCAACCGCTGTTACAGGAATGCGGACGCGGTACGGTGCAGGCCGGTATGAGGTGAAGGATTTGGATGCCGCAGTGGGCGGTTGGTTTCGATGCTGGCGCTATAGTGTTTGGAAGCCCAGTGTGGTTGTGAGGCAATTCGATGATGTGTCCGGTCCATGTGACCCTAAGCCAAGCCGGTCGCGTGGGATGCGTAGATAGGCTTGCCAAACAGTTGCTAACTTAACAAGGTGCAGAGAGAGAGAGAGAGAGAGAGAGAGAGAGAGAGAGAGAGAGAGAGAGAGAGAGAGAGAAGAGAGAGAGAGAGAGAGAGAGAGAGAGAGAGAGAGAGAGAGAGAGAGAGAGAGAGAGAGAGAGAGAGAGAGGAGAGAGAGAGAGAGAGAGAGAGAGAGAGAGAGAGAGAGAGAGAGAGAGAGAGAGAGAGAGAGAGAGAGAGAGGAGAGAGAGAGAGAGAGAGAGAGAGAGAGAGAGCTGAAACTTTTCGTCGCGCAGCATCGGCACCTTTTTGAGGCCACAAAAGCACACACAAACGCTGTTACATGTCTGAGCCGCTCTCCATCCTGGCCCCGCCTTGCCACGCTGCTGACACAGCCTGCTCAGCACATGGTCTTTTCCCAAAAGCTATCCGCCGCACAGGCTAGCCTCGCGCGGACATATCGCCCCCGGCCATTGCGGGTCCAACCACGGCCGCTGCATATTCGACAGAGTGTTCGCCTGACATGAGCCGCGTTCGATCTGTCGTCAGGACGACTGTCAGTTAAAATTCGTGACGTCATGGGTGCTAACGCAGTCTTTTATGTGAGGGCCGATGCGACAGCATCTAACTTGGCCTTTTTGTTTTTCTTTGTCTTTTGAATTTACTTCAGGCCTGATGCACTGCCTATAACATGGTGTGTGGTAATGTGGCAACTGCTTCGGTATTACCATTTATCCTCCTAGTAAGTTGAGTGTTTCTTTCCATTCTCATGCAATTTCAATTTCCTTTATTCCCAGTTTAAATGCTGACACCAGTTTTCGTGGAAAAGGTCTTTCCACCACTATGCGTTTACTGACATTAATTCCATTATCTATCCAACTCCTACTTATACTGACCAAGCCCATCTTCGAGACGCAATGCGCTTTATTCCGGTTCTCTATATCTTACGATTACTCTAAGGCTATCAAAATATTTGGAAAGGCAACCCTCCATCACACCACTGACTGTCGTTTTTCTTCCCGTGCCTACACTTGTATCAGATGACCAATTCCCTTTATATATATATATATATATATATATATATATATATATATATATATATCCTAGGTCGCATTCCCTCAACATACTCAGTAGCTACAACATCATACTCGCAGTTCTTCGTCAGAGCCATTTATTAAATCTGGTAGCTTCCCTACTGACGGACTGACAAAAAGTCCTGGCAGCAGCGCCAGCCGGTGTGTGACGTCACAGACCATTTAACCTTGTAGTTACATGGCGCGACGAAGGCAGAATACTGGGCTGTGATTTGTGCTGACAAACGTGCTAATGACGGATTGAACGGTGCCCTGGCTTGTCGGGCCGGACAGCTGCGGCGCGTATTCATCGCACTGTCGGGCGCGCGTCGGGTGTGCAGCAACGGCTGAAAGCCGAATGTAACAAACCCTCTCCTGCTAATTTCATGGCGTTTACCATTAGTGCTCATGTGTGGCAACCGCTTTAACAGAACATGCAAACTGCTGTGGTTTTAGAACATTCCGTGGTTCTGTCGTTAGCACGCGATCGGGTGGAGGTCAGTTTGAGCCCCAAGTTTTTTGAGAATCATCTCCAAACGTTATAAAGATCAAAATTGACCCACGGTTGTCATGGAAGCCCATGGAAGCCAGCTCCTGGGGTATAGTTTGATCTGTTGTAACGACGGAGAGTTAATCTGTTGAACCATCTCAAAGTTCCATGAAAGATGAAATCATGCAACTTTGAGATGGTTCTTAGACAACTAGACAATTGAAATCAGGATTACGACTTATTCCATTGGCCTAAGATCAGGTATGTATGCCAAATCAAGGTAAAAAAGAAGCAAAGTTTATTGATGAAAGAGTTGCTCCCCGAATAGCTTGACTTGCAATTGGAATCCCTGGATCACAAGGACATCAGCATGCTTCTTTGTATGATTTATTAAGGGTCAGTGGAGGTCACTCACCTTAAAATGACCCCAATCAACTTCTGGTTCCGAGAGGCAAGCCGCTCAGGGTACTGGTTGGCGCCGATTATAACTTCAAATGTTAGGGTAATCTTAAAGGTTTTTGGTAGTTTCTATCTTCTAAAGATCACCTAAGATCACTAACCTGACATGAGCACCAGTGATCATTCGCTTGCAAGAGGGCGTTAGGTTAAAGCTGGTTGTTTGAAGAGGCCTGAGGGCATTTCGGACCCCGACCTGAAGCTCAGCTTTGGTTGACCTTATTTACACGAAGCGAGGGACATGAGCGATTTAACTTAAACGGGCTGCAGAGTTTGACAAAATAAGTGCAAATAGTCCCCTGCCTACTACGTTAATTTGGCGACTCTAGCTCTCTTAGCTTTTGAGATCTCAGGGGAGGGGGGGGGGAGGGGGTTCAAAGTGAGCCACACCCGAGCAGGTCATATTGAATCTGTCACCTGGGCGCGTATTGGTAGTTTGCATTAGTCACATCATTTCGTGGCACATTTGCGCTACACTCATCAAAGGCTGGTCTCTTTGATGCGAGGCCACCCGTGAATGTTCCGCATATATTTGTCGTGACATTTGCGAGCTCAACACGTGGGAAGTTGCTACTCATTCATTGCACTCATTACTCGTTTTTTGTCGGGAGCTTTCTCTTTACGATGCAATAATTCAGCACAGCTTTGGCCTCAGCACGGGACCTCTGGGAGCCCTGTGCATGCCTGCAATATGCAACCGTCCATACATACACGTGCACCGCCTCAACACGTACACAGCCAACGTTGAGCTCCGGGACAATGGCATGCGGCCGGCGAGTGCCTTCCCGCGCGCGAGGGAACCACGAGGACAGATATGTGCACCTGCCTGGCGTCAGAGGCGGGGGGCGGGTGTGGAGCTGTTGACGTGGCCACTGTATAACCAATCACCTGTAACAATGGGGCCGGACCGTGCCCCGGCCGGGCACGCGCCGTGCCTGCCACCTGGACAGTTCCCGTGGGTCGGGCGGCTGGCGGAACAGGAGACCGGCGTCCAGACTGCCGTCGCTGCTGTCCGGCAAGCAATATTACACGCGCTGGGTTGCTTAGCTTTAATTGCTTAGGGAACGTGAGCAGCATTACGTTATTTCTATGACCTTTTCTACGAGTAATGGACATTTCGCCTCGGAATGGTCATTACCGTAATTAGAAAACATGTTTACCTGTCGTGTTTATGTCCTAGGGGAAATATGAGCCAAGCGCTGTGTAAACCTTGAGCGGCTACTGTTTGGCCAAATGAGCGGGCAGACTCAACATTTTATATTTAGGCAAGTATAACTACCTTAGATGAAATGTGCAACACTCAAGGTGTGCGCATGTTGTGGCAAATGTCAACTCTCAACGTGATGGTTTGAAAGTCCGTCGACTGTCCAACTCAGGTATCAGCGAATCATTTTCAAGATGAGACAAACTTCAAGTGACAAGCTGCACTAAATTACGGGTTTTGTTTGGCTTCGATATTTCTCAGCACCCCATCATCGCTAACGTTACGTTTCATTTGCAAGCCTGTGGGACGAAACACGCTTCGCACGAGTGGTCACACTCGAATTATATGGGAGGGTGCCAAAGAGCCCTGAGAGAAGACTACTTTTACTAAGATATGGGGGTATTCAGGGCGCTTGTACCCGGACACGTGTCCCTGGTAATAAATACTTAGATGCGATAATCTGCATGTGAAAAAAATGTCGACCATATACCGCGTTATAGGCCGAAAAATAACTAGACTGAGAAATTTGATGCTGATGATATGCACCGCGCAAGAAATTTCGTTCAACTGCGGCCCGATACCATTGTTGTCAGCGACAATTTTTACTTTCGTCACCAGCCATACCGAAATTTTGCATACGCCGCTTTGCTAAGACGCCAGTTATCAGCTTTGTTCTCCTATTAGCTTCATTTTGACGATAGCTGCGCGATTACCTTTATTTGCAGCTGTGACGCTGGCAAACGTTTCTGAAAAGCCCAACTGCTGTTGGCAGATTCCCACACGTCGTGGGAACACTCCCTCGGCTGGAAATTTTCACCCTCCCCTGTTCTGCATCACGGCGGCGCACCACTTACTGCTGACTAGGAAAGGGTCTCTCCCAATGACAGGTACGTTTTACACTGCGTCCATGATGCCTGGTTGACGAGTGCGAGATACACCACCCTCTTAACAGCAGCTCCATTCATTGTGTTGAAACGGTGGCACTTCTGGCGGCGGCGGCGATACTCTGGCAACATTCCTGGGAGGATCAACCCACGCACTCGTGTATGCCGACCGGCAACGTATTGCGTGCCGCCGCTTCTCACTCTGCCCTGATTCGTCGACAGGTATCCTGACCGCCTCGCCGATCGGTCGCCGACGAAGACGGGAATGAAGTCCCACAACAGCTGAATAAAACTCTTCTGAGAACTGACCAATCGCCGACCTCCACGTCGTAGGCGTTGGTCAACATTCACCAAAGGGCGTAAACGGGCATGCACGGACGGGAATAGTGGCCGTATTTTAGAGGAAAGCTGAGGCTTGACCACACAGATCTACAGCAGCAGTGGATGTCTCATATTCCACCGCTATTCATATCTCACGTAAGTCGCCAAACCACAAAAACATCATCCATTCAAACACTCCATCGTGTACAATTATATTTGTATTTGTGCATTCATTTTCGCGGAGTAGCATTGCTTGTGTCCTCAAAATCGATTTTCAATACTTTTTGGCAAGCTTCCCAAGACCTGGGAGGCCTTGGGAAATTTCATGAGGTCCTGCCAGACGGTGTGGTAGTCAGACAATTGCTTGAGTGGCATCTCGCTACTCTGTAAAATTAGTAAATCTTGAAAAATGGCACTCAGAAATCCCAATTGTGAGTCCGCCCGAAGATAAACGAAAATTGCCTACTTTCCTATCTACTGGTTTCCACCAGCCGAAAGACGTTTTCCAGCTACATCTAGCGATTCTTCAATCGAATAAAGATTTGTGCATGTGCCTTTTAATTACACGCAATATTGACGTGTCATTTAACAAGCGCATAATAAAACTGATGGTATAGTGCTTGTGCAATGGCAAGGCATGGCAAGTCAAAGGCATGACAAGTTTTAGAAGAGAATGATGATGACCTCCTTAAAATGATTATACGCGTGATATTCGTTAAGAAAGAGTCGCTCACTGAGTCAGAACTTCAAATATAAGGCAAACAGCAGATGCTAGCCAGCGTTGAGAGCGGTTTTCCCCAGCATACACGCAATCAGATGGCATACATTTCATATGCTTTGTCCAAACAAAATTACCATGAATCTCAGAGTTGTAAATCGACCCGCATACGCAAACTGAAACTTCTACCAAATAGAGATGTTTCATCCTGGGAAATAATATGGTCTACATTTTTGCAAAGCTAGTGTATTTTCTCGTCAGTGATTCATTGAAATTTTGTTCGTTCAAGAGTATGGGAAATGTGTGCCATCTGATCACGTGTATGCTGGGAAGAAAACCTCTCTCAACGCTGGCTAGCACCTGGTATCCGTCTTGTATTTGAATTTTTGATTCCGTGAATAAGGTCCGTGACCAAAAATTCACCAAAAATGCAATTTACTTAACGAACACCACGCACATAATTATTATAAGGAGGTCATTTAAATTCCTTTTTACCAAAACTGACGTACTAAATTAAGCGCTGGTAGGAATCTAATCGTGGCTGAATGTAAAACCGTGTATACCTATGCATCCCAAAGCCCCGATCCGCATCCACGCGCAGCAGCTTTCATGCAGCTTCCCATCCTTTCCAAAGCCGGTTAGCCGTGCCGGCTGGTCGCAGGAAGCGGCCAGTCAGCTAATCGACGGCTCGTCGGTTGATCGGCGATTAGTCGACCGGCTGGCTAGAGATGACACCTTGCATCAACATCAGAAGCACAATGAGCAGACCCGATATTTAGCACCGCAGTTCACTCCTCACAGCTGCTGGTGGGAGTGACCCTTTGCCCGTAACTTAAAGCATTTATTATCCCGTTTTACTGTAGAAAACTTCGCCACTTTTGGATGGGCTCTCTTACTCCTCCAGCGCAGTGGCACAGTAGTAGTATGCGCAGTCGTCTACAAAACATAGCTATTGAGGTCGACAGATATCACAAACCAGTGCTGGTTGATTTTTCAAGGACGTACAAAAATAATCGGCAGATGAAACTGCCATTTGAGCGACAGCTTTCGTTGAGGGCTGACGTATTGCTACCGGTTTTGCCTACTGGTTTGCATTGCTGTGTTAATATAGGCATTCAGCATAACGCAAACAGCTAGCAGAGCGTTCGCAATCAGGCTATCTTGAACAAAAACTAGACTGACGCTTGTTGCATTAAGACACAAAACAATTATCCGTACACAGGAACGCGAAAATATTTCATCTTAAGAGTTTCAATTTAAAAGCGAATTCATCAATCATTGAACGTAAGAGAACAGCTGCAGTCGTCAAACAAGATGTGGATGCCTGACCTAAATATTCTCTGCTGAGTTTAAGTTTGTATCCAAAGCTGCTTCAGCACGCTTTTACTTTGCTTTTTACTCTAGGAAAAAGTGATAAGCATGTGTTTAACTACATATGGGACCGGAGAATCCGGACCTGCAATAGCTTTTGGATAGGTTTGACTTTTTTGACGATACAAAATGGCATATCAAACAGAAGTAAACCCAAACAACGTTCCAGGCGTGGTTATATCCAGGGTAATGCTACGACCAGTGGCGTAACTACACATTAAAGGTACCGGGAAATCAACTTTGTGTTTAGTACAAAACAAAAATAGCTAACTGATCAAAAAGTTAATGGGTTTACGAAAAGTTAAAAGTTACTGGGTTACTGACAGTCCACGATCTCGAAGCTTTACGTCATGGATACTGCTTCCAAGCGTGCCTAAAACAGACGGAAATCCGTTCATTGACGACCAAGGTTCAAGAATCTAACATGCGCTCCTCATTCCACACAAGATGCCCGCTCATGACGCGTAACTTATGCCAAACCTTGAGCCAGAATCCGGTAGACTTGTTTGATTCAAAATTAGCAGTGTCAAATTCCTGTCAATAGATCTTCTTGGATCTGCCCTCATTTGGGGCACTCTGAGGTCTGGAAAAGTTTTCAAAATTTTGAAGAGTCGTGTCAGATCAGCGATCTGTTTTGAAAGTTGTCACAAGATAAGCGAGATGTGGAATTTTGAGGTCAGTTTTTGTTAGATCTAGGCTTGCGTCTGGCCGCTAGCTTAGCCCGAAATTACATCAAAAATCGTTTTCTGTAACGACCCGAGAAGCTCCCAAAATTCTTGTTCAGTAACGCTCATAGGACCCATGGCGTAAACACAGTGTACGCCGCCACCAACCAGCAGCAATACTCTGAGCAATAGCAACAGCACAGACAAGAAAGCTTGGACGCTGGCCTTTGCAGCGTCATGCGACCTTATCCTGCAGCGAGCGTGAGCTGCGCGTCTTCACCATCAATGCAATGCCGTTTATTCTCTGCTTTGCCACCGGTCTTGGGATGTAAGAATTAGGCGAAATGCCACTTAATAAATCACAGCTGTTCTTCCAGTCTAAAGTGAGGTCTGCTTGGCGCAGGGTATGCATGAAGAGTAGTCACTGTGCATAACACGTAAAATGCAGCAAAGAAAAGATGTCCGTCGAACTAATTCTTCCGACCACGGTGGAGCTCTTCTCGAGCAACGCGTGATCTCCTGCATATACAGCTAAGGCCGGAGCTTTGTGGCCCGTGCGTTCGGCACCGAGCCCTTGCCGTTGTGGGACGGCCATCCCCAGGACGCCGTCTTCCTTCGTTGCATCGATCCCATCTTAGACCAGGACGCACTCGACAAGAAAAATGACCACGCAGGAGATGAACGCCAGAGGCATGATGATAAGCACGGCCAGCAGATCGCCGAAGGAAAGCTCCTTGAAGTTGGCCGAGGGGTCGCACATGTCCTTGCCGGCTGCCAGCCACTGCGTCTTCAGACGCGCTATGGTGCCCGCCTGGTTCATCTTTTGCATTACTTGATTGATCGCTTTGCGCATCTCGTCCCTTCCCTTGGCCATGGCCATGTAGCTGGACGACTTCGGAGGCAGGGTGGACAGCAGCGGGACTAGATCGCAGGCCTCGCTGCCGCGCGCGTAGAACAGCCGCCGGATGTCGATAAAGGTCATGACCATGTCCTGGGTGGTGCGGCGGGCACTCTCTCCGCTCAAGTTGACCGCGATGAAGCGGTCGTTGCGCACAGTGCGCCAGAAGAGCTCGCGCTCGTACGGGTTACTGCTCACCTTCCAGTCGTTCAGAGTACCAATGCCTGGTTCCATGGCAAATGTCCAACCTGACTGCTCGGAGAATTCTTGCAGACTGCTGATCGGCTTGTCAACGGTGACGATGGTCAAATAGGAGATCAGGTTGGCGGTGTAGTTGACGTAGATGAGGATGCCCATCATCCAGCTGGAGATGGTTACGGTGCGGGCGGCCAGAGAGTCTGGGGTGCTGGCCCAGCCCTGACCAACCACCGACATAAAGGTGGACAGCAGGCACGAGCCCCAGGTCATGTCCTCCACTGTGTCGCGGCTCTCGGCTCGCCGGTGGATTGAAGCGCAGCGACACGCGAAGCACAACGGACAGCACCAGCAGCGAGACCAGCAGCATCCACCAGACGTCAGCTGTGCAGCGGCTTCAGCAGCGAGCTGAACATGCCTGGTGTGATCTGTGGGATTGCTCCCGATCCCTGACGAACGTAGAACGTGTACTGGTCATACTCCACGGGCACGGCGTCTATGTAGTCAGCTACAGTTGCGCGATCTTGTCTGATGCCGATCCATGTCAGGGCGACCTCTGCACGATTGTACGCCAGCTCCCCCACCATGCCTGTCCATGTCCCGTTCTCATTCATGCTCCCATAGCCGCCTGACATAAGAGGCACCACTCTATAGCGGAGGTCCAACTCTCGCGCTATGATCTGCCACAAGTCGTACAAGTAGCCGTCATACCTGTACGAGCCATCGAGCTGCGGGTAGATGGCGAAGTACGGCGGGTCGTGAATGGCCGTGACGCGAATCTCCTTGTCGATCTTCTGTCCACTGAAGGGCTCCGCGGACCAGGTGGCGCCCACCGAGAGCAGGCCGCCGATGTACTCCATGGCCGCGCGCCCAGGGCGGACTGCGCTCCGCGCGCGCGGTGCGCTTCACCGGCGCTCCGCTGGTGAAGTCACCGCCGCCGCCGCCACCGCCGCCGCCGCCGCCCGCCACCTCCGGATGACGGGGGCGCACTAGGCCACCGGCCACAACAGCCAGCGGCAGCTCGCTGCCAATCAATGGCATAGCAGCGGACGCGGCAACTGGCGCGCTCAACGGCTTACGGCTGTCTCGCATGCCATGGCGCCGTCTGTCCTCCCCGGCCTCCGGTAAACAAGAGCGTCGCACTGGCGGGGTACACAAAGAGCTGAGCGAATGAGAAGCGCGCGTGTGTGAGTGCAATGCTATAGAGCTGGCCGCGGTAAGTATCCGGTCGGCTCAGTAGCAAAGAAAACATTAAGCTCCCCCCACTACCCACGGCCTCTGCGGTCTCCAAACTTTTGTCAACATAGGAAGAATGATAGTACGATTTACTGCTGATACCTCGCCCGGAAGGCAATAAAAAGAGGAGAACGAGGTAGCGTGCCTTTAATCATGCACAACTGTTTTTAAGTCACGTATTGTGGTTGACCTCTCGGGCCAACTGAAAGGCGGTCATGCGTCGTTGCCCTATCGAATTGCTATATCACATGTCTGCAGAATAAAAGCGCACTTCACGTCGGAGCCGACTGCATTCCGAGGTAGCTGCTTGAGCCACACCCATCACAGGAACACATGCATTCCTGTGGTGTTACTGGAGAGGGGTCAGGTGTCTAATAACCCGAGATCTATCAAAACTGGCCCCGTGGGTCACGGGCACCCGGGACATGAGTCTCAGCATGCACTGTACATCGCTGGAATCCGTGAAGGGCCGTGGACCGCCTCAGCGTGACTGGTCTGCGCAGGCATTGTTTGCTCGTGGTGCTGACGGATGTTGCGGTCGAGCGGAACTGTGCCGGAGCCGCAATGCGCGACCGTTCCGGTTTCGAGTCTCGGGGCGGGCGCGACGGTCTGTTCGACTGACCACGCAGGGTATGCTAGCAACGGACCAAGCAGGGTCAGCTCAGGCCTGGCGGGCGGGTCGGGGTACGTGGAAGGAAATGTCGACTGCTGGGGACAAATACCAAGGAAGGTGCTAACTCAAAGCTAAGGCACTGAACAACTTACGTAAAATACTAGAGGTACCAACAGGAGCTGCGCCACAGCGTTTGAGGATGGTACAGGTTTTCCAGTGGGTCTCTTGGACATAATGGGCCTCCTCACAGGATTTTACAATGGGCCTCCTGGACAAAATTGGGTCTCCTAACAGGGGCCTTATTGGCAGTGCTGCATTCAAGGCGGGAGGGGGAGAGGAGATGGGGATGCGTGCTCCCTTAACACATTGTTACATCACATCTAACACATCTAAATTCAAGTAAAGAAATGTCGACCATAAAAAGTCGGAATTGAATATGAGGCCCAACGAGATTTCTCCCCGAGGGTCGACTACTTCAAATTAAAACTGGGCAATTCAGAAGGATTTCGAGACAACTACCGCATTAGGTCTCCAAGGGGAACAGCCTCTGGTCGATAGACCAATACAGGTAAGGAAAGCCGGCAAAATGGATCCGTAACGTCGGGATAAGGATTGACTCTGAGGCTTCGGTCGTTCGGGCCTCTCTGTGAAGTGGCTAAGGTGCCGCGATCACTTGGGCTAGGTCTTGTGCTGGTCACGAGACTTACTGGACCTTGTCCGCGTGCTACCCGCCATTGGATCGGTTTGGCTTGTCGGCATGTCCGGCCGCGCGCGCTGTCGCGAGCGCTCGCGCGTGAGCGGCGCGCGCACGGTCGACGGGAACAACCGTGTCGTTGGGCAACTAAGAAGCAACTCAGAACTGGCACGGACCAGGGGAATATGATTGACTACTTAAATCATAGCATCGCGATGGCCAAGGTCGGTGTTGACGCGATATGATTTCTGTCCAGTGCTCTGAATGTCAAAGTGAAGAAATTCATCCAAGCGCAGGGCAAACGGCGTAGCCAAGCGAGTAACTATGAATCTCTTATTTAGCCAAATGCCTCCTCATCTAATTAGTGACGCGCATGAATGAATCAACGAGATTCCCACTGTCCCTATCTACTATCTAGCGAAACCACAGCCAAGGGAACGGGCTTGGAAGCGTCAGCGGGGAAAGAAGACCGGTTGAGCTTGACTCTAATCTGACTCTGTGAGAAGACATGGCAGGTGTAGTCTAAGTGGGGGACGCAAGTCGAACGTGAAAGACCACTTCTTTCATTGTCTCATCACTTACACAGTGATAAGGGGACTCGAACTCCTCGCGAGTTAGCGATTCTCGATCCAAGGCGCAATACCAGCTGGTATTTTTGATCAAACCATGCAGGTCTGAGGTAACAATACATGAAAAGTGCAAAACGGCTGGAATGCTCCTTCTTTAACTCAGGAGAAAGGTTTTCACTCCACTTTGGGGAGAGAGATGCATGACACTGGAAGGGTTTCGCCCTCCACCAAATGTGACGCCCGACACTGGAGGCCAGGTGAGTGCACCAGTCGCATCAAACACACCAAATGTGACGCCCGACACTGGAGGCCAGGTGAGTGCACCAGTCGCATCAAACACACCAAATGTGAATGCCCGACACTGGAGGCCAGGTGAGTGCACCAGTCGCATCAAACACACCAAATGTGAATGCCCGACGCTGGAGGCCAGGTGAGTGCACCAGTCGCATCAAACACACCAAATCAGTTAAAAGGAATGCTGTCACACGAAAGCACAACATGCGAAATGAAGATGATATCGCGCAACGCGCACTCACCGATGCACCTAGCACACGACCGTGAACACTTCCAGGAAACGACTCAGGCGAGTTGGGAACTGACCCCACAGCCCTGTCGACTCCGGCGCCGGCTCGGCCTGGTGGCCCGTGGGCCGGACTGTCCGTCCAACACGCCAGCCCTTCCCGAGCCACAGAACGGAGCGGGCCAACGCCCGAGACCGCCCGCCGCCTGCGTAGCAGCCAGGACGCCGGTGCGCGGGCGATGGGACCAAGCGTGCGCGAAGAAACTATTCCGTTATTGGGGGAAGGGGACCAGCGCTTTGGCGGCTGGAGTCCACGTCCTGACAACTAAAATAATTTGGCAAATGTTGCTGCATCGCTACATGAAAAGAAACGCCTCAAATGCCTCTGCACCCCCCCCCCCCCCCTAATTTTTGACACTTTCCTCGCTCTGCGACCAAGAAGGGGCACAAGGTGGGCCAGCGTCGGTAGAACCGAGGGTCAGGTACGGCGGCGTCAGGCACGGCGAGGGGCAATGGATGGAAGGGCGGGTCTAGACAGGTAAACTACCGGGGTTGCTGACGTGCTGTCTGCGTGCGGCTCCGTCTGGCGCTTCCAGGGTTCGGTACAAAGAACATGCTTTGTCTATGAGGAAATCTCTTGCCCATTAGCATGCATACACAGGGCATTGCCACTCAGCTGCAGGTTGGTATCACAGCATAATTCCAATAGCGACATGTGGGTTTTCCATCACATCCGCGTGTGCACGCCTTAGTCTTTTACGTTATTTTCCTTCTAATGGTGCTGCATATGCTTGCATAACACGGCACCATATTCGTCATACAGCTCTATGTATGTGTATAAGCGGTTCCCGGGCCAAACGCACCTTATGCCAACATATTCGTTTGCTTTTTTATTAAATTTTTTGTTGTCTGTTCGAATGTTACGATGCTCCGTTTGACCTTTAGCATTACGTCCCGCGCCCAGCGGCCTGCCGCGCGTTAAAATCTCAGCACCAGTGACGTCATATTAAGGTCAAGCGGTGGTGAAGCGAGAATCACCGGACGGTTTTACCTCTTATACGGGCTTGTCGAAGGGCGTGTTTTTACAGGAAGAATCGTAGGTTTGAACGGTCTTGAAGTTGCGTCGAGTGCGTTGCGAGGCTTTGCGGTGCAAGGCTAGTTGTATCTACATTCCAATTTATTCTCTCTGTCTGTGGTCGCATTCTACCACAATTTTATAGGTTTCTCCCTGGATCCGGATTTGGTTTGTGTGTGGTAAGTTTTGAGTGCGAGCTGAACTCGTCTAGGTGCTCTGTCCGACTGGATATTCGGGTGGCAAGCTGCCGTTTGCACGATTGTCGAATATGTGTGGCCACCGATGAATCACATTTAGCATGTGTGGCCATTCTCAATACTCCCTCCTCACTCCCGTGTTTATGCATTGGTGGTGCTACATGAAACACCCTCTTACCCCGGGTCCGGAATGGCAAAAATATATGCTGTGCCAAACATGTTTGACACAGCAGCAACATCATGAAAATGATGTTAGGCCCAAATTCTGTAACTCTTATTGCTCAGAGTCTTGGCACACAGTCATCAAGTGCACAGAGAACCAATGTGTCAGGGCATTGCAATTGCACAAAGATAACTTTGGACTGATTTACTGCTTCATTAAAAAACATTTTTAAACTTTCAATTTATTTTGTCAACCTTAGTTTGTCAAGTCAATAGGAGGTTCGGTGTAGGTGTACTTTCCTACCTAACGTTAGAAAAAACCATTGCACACCATTTGTCGTGTTCAAGGCTGCACATACCGTAAATAATCTCAAAACAGGTAGAATCATGCTCCTACCTTCGAATTTCAATAACTATGATGGGGAGCTCCCGAGCGCCTGGACTCCCCAGTGCCGTTTCTGTGTTGCCATTGCGTAAATACAATATTTCTGCTTACCAAGAACTATACAAAATGTACGGGACCAAGGTAAACCATTCCTCGTGTTTAAGGCAGAACATATCGTAAATAATCTCAAAACAGGTAGAATCATGCTCCTACCCTCAAATTTTAGTAAATACGATAGCGAGCCCGCACCGCACCGCCTCAACTCCCAAGCACTGTTTCTGCGTTGTTACATAAGTACAATATTTCTGCTTGTCAAGAACCATAAAATAAAAAATGTATGGGACCAAGGTAACAATAATAAATCAATCAAAATCGTTTCTTATCGTGTTTAGGTTCGTTTATGAAACACACAGGCCAGAATAGTCGAGAACATATCCTAAACTAGCCTAACCTAACCAAGCCTAACCTAACCTAACCTAACCTAACCTAACGTAACGTAACGTAACCTAACCTAACCTGACCTAACCTGACCTAAACTAACCTTGCCTAACCTAACCCACCCAACCACCCAACCCAACCCCAACCTAACCCACCCAACCCAACCCAACCCAACCCACCCAACCCACCAACCCAAACCCAACCAACCTAACCTAACTGAGAATAGACCAGAACCTAAGCTAAGCTAACCTAACCTAACCTAACCTAACCTAACCTAACCTAACCTAACCTAACCTAACCTAACCTAACCTAACCTAACCTAACCTAACCTTACCTAACTGAGAATAGACCAGAACCTAATCTAAGCTAACTAACCTAACCTAACCTAACCTAACCTAACCTAACCTGACCTCCCCTGCAACCCATCGTCCCGTTGGCGTCGAGGATCAAATTTCATGGATTCTTGTTATCTTGGCCCGGTACATTTTTATGGTTCTTGCTGCTTCATGCGCAGTAATGTTGTGACCGCGCGCAGTAATAGCGCCGGTGTCGCGGCTGCTGTGTATGTGCGGTGCTCGGAGGTCGCCATCATAATTGTAAAAAATTCGAAGGTAAGAGCATGAATCTGCCTGTTTTGTGATTATTTACGATTTGTCCTGCCTCAAACACAACGAATGGTGTACAATGATTTTTTCTAATGTTAGGTAGGAAAGTACACCCTGACGGGAGGTTCAGTATGCTGATGCTCAGTTCCACTTGACCTCAGTGGGGGATTTTCAGCCGACACCCCTCTGGTTTGGTTCTTTTAACTGGGCCACATTTAACTCTTAATAAGGCTAGGCACATTAGATAAATTATGAATATGGTAACAATGGATGATTGTACATATCTGACTTGCAGGTTTTGGTTGGTGTATAAAATATTAATGCTTTTTACCAGGCTGTTGAAATCCATGTTGCTCTAAACATGTTAAGCAAAGAATGCTCAGTAAATGCTTTTTGATGTTGGAAATTTGGCATAATTTTGCCTGGCATCAGTTCAGCACACACAAGTGTGATGCACAGAGATAATGCATAGGCACACAGCACAGTGGATGGATTCTTTGTAGACTGGACTTTATGTGACCATGCCCAAGCGCCACATGTCCCAAACCCTGTCGCCCTCACTGTCATCCTCTCCGTGTTAAACATATTTGATAGATTGCCATTGTGGAATTAGTAACCCTTGCAGGGTCATCTTGAGTGACACTGGATATCAGATACTCATTGGTGACCCTTGCCCTTGACCAGGGCAGACTACCAAAATATATGTTGCTTGGGAGCTGGGAGATGTTCAGAGTAGAACTGGCATCCCAACAATGAGTTCAGTTCATGTATGCCATAAGTGTGATATTAACCTGTTAATGACTAGGGTCCTCAGTGACTGGAGGGGTGCGGATTTGAACTCTTCTTGAATTAAAAAATCCAAGTGGCAATGAAAAGTGCTGGGCATGCAATCCCACACCACACAACAAATTGAATTCTAGGTGTGCATTTAGGTCACCAGTTAAAATCAAATTCTGAAAAAGTTTCTTTGAAATGGCTGACCTCTTCAACAACACATTTAATTTTGAAGCACATCTCATGGTATGAAATCGTGCTCTGATTAAACATGTTACATAAGAAGCCATTCAACATTACACATGCCAACCAGGCCAAAGCCAAGGTGCAAGGTGCCATGCAAATGATGTCTGAAACTTTGTTGTGTATGTCTCTTTTGGTTGAATTAGTTCCATCATATTGAAATAATCTTCATGCAAAGTGGTAGAGCTTTCCGAAATCACGGGCATCAGACACGTGAGCAAGTGTGTTACTCGTTAATAAACCATCTAAGCTCAAGGCCAAATGGGAGACCTGGTGGTGAATAAGGGCCTGGATCGATTTTCACGTTGTTTTCGCGGCTGTAGTCCTGCCAACAGTGTAACCTGATACCCTTCAACCCCCCCCCCCCCCGCCCCACCAGTCATGTGGTCGTCGATCTGTGTGAGAAGCCAATGAACGGCTTCCGCCGCCCGGTCGCTGGGCGGCGGCGCTGCTGCAGCCCTGCAGAGCGCCGCCGCCCGCCGTCACGGGCCAGGGACAACATGAGCACGGCAACATGTGCCGTTACTCATTTCAAGCCATAGCTCAGTCATGGTTGTAGTAAGTTGTTTGAAATGTACAGTCATCCTTCATGGTCTTATGTACGGCTCCTTTTTCATGGTTTGAAATTTTGAGTCTGAAACCAAAACATTTTTCAGTGTACTTTCAATCAGTATGTTTTGTTATTTGACACGGGAATGTGTCAATTCGTTATCAGCTGTGCGCCTCTGTAAAAATACCACCACAGTTGATGGCACTTAGGTGTCACTTGTGCTTAATTTATTACATGTTTAATCTATAACAGTCTCATGGTTTTATTTGGGCACTAGGTGTAGAACTCTCATTTCACAGCCACTGAATCTTGCACATTGATATCTCAAGAAGCTTTTGAGTTATCACAAGTATTGTACAGGCGGAGGCAGATTTGACCACACCCCGCTCAATGCTGGGCGAAATGCCCTTAGTTAAAGAGTGCTGTGATCAACAATGCCAGCATGTAGAGTCACGTGATGATGGAAAGGCAAGCATACATACTTCCAAACTATTTATCAGAGCAAACAAAATGGTGAATTCTGCTAGATTTAGCATGAACCAATATTGCTCTAGGTTTTCATGTGTTGATAGGTATGACAGGTTCGGTATACCAATATCACTTATGCATCTAGCAGTGTTTGGGTTTTATACTTTAGTTCTAGTGGTTTAGTTATCTTGGTGCTGGCCACACGCATTAGGTTTATGTCATTATATTTGGTTCTACTTAATTTCAATATCTTGTGTAATATTTGGGCCAGTTTTGGCCAGTTGCTGCTCATGGCAGCTTTTGTTAACAAATTTTGCCAACTGAATATGATTAGAGCTGCAAAATAGATAAAATTTCTGTCCGGCCTTGTTGGGTGGTATATTAAGTCTAATCATTGTGGCCTTGGTACACTACACAAGATGTTTTACCATGTGTAGTTCTGCCTGCAGCATTGCAATTTGAAAATGTTTTTTTAAACATTTTATTGACATAGACCACTGGTCAAAGCCAATCCAAATATAGGTCACAACCCAAGTGGCTTTAATGCAGGAAATTGTTTCAGATGTAGAGTAAAAAGGGTAATAATATCTCCAGAGACATGGGTTGATGACTTTACCCTGTCACTAGTGTCGAATGCAATCCATGCGTCCACCTGTTTAAGTGGAAGTTATAAGGATTGTCAGATTTGGCAACCAGGGCAGGGAAAGATGTGAAACAAATGGCAGCATGCAGGTGGTTATACCATTTACCATTCATTAGGAGATGTCAATGCTGACAAACATGTAAGGGTGCCAGTGGGCAACCAAAACAGAGTCGACGTCAACTCCTTGGAAACCAGCATCATAGACCACATGCTGTTATTGAAATAATGTGATTGGTGATGAAAACTGCACTGAACAGGTCAAGTCCTCTGTTTGTAATAAGTACCCAGAATGTATGCATGCTTGCAGTATGCTGGTGAAGCCACCCAAAATATAAACCATTGCAAGTGCCTTGATTTGATGGAATAGGATCACATGGCCCAAACTGTGGCAACCAATACCTGGAAGCCAGGAAATAACCCTGCATTGGTGTGAATAGCAGTGGGGCACTTCTGAATTGCGAAGTTGATGTGTGAACACTCCTGTACCAGTATGCCTCTGGCTGCTGAACAGGGAAAGAGGGGTATTTTGATTCAATGATCAGATTGTCATGTGACGCTGTGCTTGCAGGGTGGGATGCTGAAGTGGCTGGTATTGGCGCCTCTGCTGGGGCTCTGCTACTCGCAGCTCACCCGCTATGACCCCACCTGCCGAAAAAACTGGGTCGAGTACGACAAGTCCTGCTACCGCTTCTTTCGAAGTCCACTGAAAGACCGGGATGATGCCAGGGATGCGTGCCAAGTAAGTGATTATTCCGGGTCAGTGGGCTGCTCAGCAACTTTGAGTCATTGTTTGGGGATTGTATGATATAGGTTGCTTGCTGGTACTATGGAGTAGTTGACAGGGTTTGTAAAGGGCCATGTTAAATTAGTTCATGGACTTTTAGTGTATTGAGTACTTGCATGGTCTACGGAGTAGCAGACATCATCCATGTATGCTGTGTTTTCCTTAAGCAGCCGAGGATCATGGCATTGTGTTTTGAAACGTGCAGTAGTGAGGCCCTGCTTTGCCGAGTTGCGTCCTTAGCGTGTCATTAAGCTGAACAAAGATACTGCCTGTTGGAAACGTGCCAAATGCGGCTGCTGTAGGTGTTTGCCGCCGACCTGATGAGCCTCAGCACGATGGAAGAGCATGCCTTTGTTGTCAACTGGCTGCGCACTCACGACCCGCAGCACAGAGTATGGTAAGCTTGTGTTCAGTATGACTGGCTGTTGGCTGACTCCAACTCCGAGTGCTCCCGGTGAATGATCTTGAGAGACCTGGGCCGCTGCAGTTGACTAAATATTGGCATTGCTTTCATTCTGGTGCCCAGGACAGTAGATCAGTCTGGCCTAAGATTTAATTGAGGTCTGTTTCATTCTCCGTGATCTTCAGCAGTCAGATGCGCCATACATATCTACTACTTAGTCCCATTTCGTGGGATTTGCGAGTCATTCACCCCTGGGCGAGTGACTCGCACAAGGACGCTTGACTGTCCCCGCCGTTTGAGACGACCCTCTAAAACACAGTGGCTCTCTGACATTATCGCCTCATCATCTCAGCCCATATTGTTCTCCCACTAGGTGCATGGGTCGCGCAGAGAAGCCGACCGCGCCCTGGACTCCCTGCGTGACCCGTGTCCCCGCCGCCGCAGGTACATGGGCGCGCGCCAGCAGACGTCCAACCTGTGGACCAACGAGCCGGACAACACACCGCTGCAGGGCCTCGACGCCGCATTTCTGCCCGACCAGGAGGGCATCACCGACAGAAACTTCGCCGCGTACAGGTCAGCGGGTGGCCGGGCCCACGTGGGAGGGGCGGGGGGAGGGGTGTGCTGTGGTGGTGAGCCCGCATGTGCGTCAGCATCCGCCATGTGCTTGTGCTGGCGGGAACGGCACACATACAGCCTGTGAACTCGTTTCGAGTGTTGTAGACCGGCGCTGCTGGCCTGTGGACCGCGGTTTGCGAGTTTAGCAGTATGTTTTCAACACAGCAGGGTGCTTTGTTTCATCACTTAGTCGACCATTCACTCAACCCGTTGCGTGTCACTATGCTACCGGAGGGTGCTGTCTTGGTAATGTTGTGTTTGGTGGACACTGCTGATGGCGTGTGTTGGGTCCAGACCTGTGCTGAAATTTGTCGGTGAGTGGATTGGAAACTTGACTTAATAATAATGCCGCGGACCGCGTCATTTCTGATGGCTCGTATCAACGGTTTTGTACTGACTCGCACTGACTTTGTACTGACTGTAATTACCACGGATTCGATAATCGTTGGTGTCGCTGCTGTTCACCCATGCGGCTCCTGCGTTGTTACTGATAATGCGTTCGCCACCACCGCCCCGCTCCCGGGGCTTCGGGCCGGTGGCGGGTTCTGCGATAGCTGCTGATCCTGATCTCGCCGGTATTGCCGCCGACTTGCCGGGCATTTTGGCTGGCAGCTGTGCTGCCGGCGGCAGACCGGTCGCTCAGACCCCGTTCACTGCCTGTCGACGCTGTCGCGACAGACGTCTGGCCGGACGCCGCCTTGACGCGCGCCGCCGCCGCCAGCTATTCGGAGACGTCGAACCAGTGGGGCCTGCTGAAGGTGTCCGGCTCCGATCGGCTGCTCTACATCTGCGAGATCAAGCTGGCCGACCTGAACTCGATTGACGTGGGCGAACGCGACCACACGTACGGCCGGCCGGCGATGGAGCGGCGGCTGGTGCCGCGCGGTCCCACCATGGTGCTGCAGCCCAAGCCGGCCGTCTTCGACATCAGCACCCGGGCCACCGTCAACGACGTCTCCATCAAGTCAGTCCGCCGCGCCGCCGCCGCCATGGCGGCCGGTCGCCTCGGGAGAGCGCGCGGTGTTGGCGAGCGTGGCTTCGGAAGTCTCCGGAGCAGTGTTGGAAGTTCCGAAAAATTTCCTAGTAACGGAGTGCAAATTTTCCAAAGTGGAGTACAAAGTTTTCCAGGCTCTGTGAGTCATTACATTTTTTATACCTTTGGGAGATTGCAGTACAGTGTGCAGTGTTTAACGGAAGCGCCACTTTTCATGTACAGCAAGTCATGTAAAAACACTTGAAGTGAAAGAAAATGTCAGTATCAAACATGACACACTGAAACAACACAGTCCCAGACTTCATGACATAAAACACATATGCATGTCTATTATATATATATATATATATATATATATATATATATATATATATATATATATATATATATATATATGAGCGATCTGTGAAAAAGCTTACCATACCATGGATCTAGGCAAGTTTTTCCGCCCAAAGTATTGCTGCAAATAGTAAGCATTTTGTGGGATTTTCCAACGATTGCCAGTCAATTGTACCAACCAGTCACCCATTGAGGGTGCGGAGTTTCGCGAAATAAGTTTGGAGCTGACCACGGAAAATGGAACGCAAAAGAATGCCAGTGAATGTGCCACAGACGGCCACCTACTCACGCTCGACTACGATCACGCTACTCACGCTCCACCTGGTAACTGGCTTTGAAAACGGCAACACCTTTTCATGCCCCTTCACCTTTCAACTCCCGGAAAAAAGCACGAGGCCCGGCACGTCCCAGCGTAATAATAGACAGGCAGCACTCCGAACCAGTTTATCAAGACAGCGCGTGTAGATGTTTGGATGTGCAGTTTTTTTGTCACCTTTCGTTCCGCCCGTGGCAATTAAAGCGATTCGTCGTTAATGGTACGTTAAATCATGTTCAATTTTGAGCTGGTCTGCATAGGGGGTAGGAAGTGAGAGCGTTGCTTATTGACAGACCGGTGCGATTCTGCTACTCGTGTCTCATTTTTGGGCAATGTTCAAAGGCGATTTTATTCAACATTCACACTTCATTTTTCACATTTCCGTACGTGATTTGTCGTACAGCTAGGTGGCAACACAGGCTGCTTGCTATTGGGCATCTAAGTCGGTAGGTGCAGAATCTGTGCTCTTGAAGGTATTAATACATGGTTCATGATGGAAACAGCGAATCCCAAGCCGTTGCACCTTCTGGTTCCATTTTGTCTTGAAGCAGAGAGGTAAAATGAGTTTTTCCTAAAGTTGTTTTTGTTGCATCTTGATGGAGTACAAAATATTGTATTGTACCCAGTCACAATCCTAGGCTACAAAATCTTCTGGTACGCATTATACCAGGAAACGTTGATGTTTCCAACACTGCTTCGGGCGGTTGCAGCGCTCGGTTTGTGCCGATTATCTGCGGTTGTGATGATGGCCCCGCGCCCGTCCCCTAACAGCTGTCAAAGTGCGGCGGTTGTGTACGCATCACGTGCATTGCCAGCACGAGACCGTGCACCGAGCGCCCCCTCCCACTGGCAGGTGTCTGGCGGACGCGTACCCGTACCCCACGTACGAGTGGTACGCAGAGGTGTACATGGACGACAAGGTCATCTACAATAAGGTGGACCCGCTGAAGGAGGGTCGCGTCACCATCAGCGGCGGCGTGCTCATGATCTCCGAGCCCGAGCAGGTGGGCGTCGCCGGCCAGGGCGCCGCCGGCTGGGTGGCTCGCCGGTGTCTGTCCTCTACGTCCGACACGGCTGGGCCGCGAAGAAGCGCGCTGTTCGATGAAGCACGCGGAATGGTTTTCACCTCGTGTATATTTCACTGGGTACAGGGACAACCGACGTGGGATCGGAGGCCGTGTTTAGATGCGTGTTGTTGTGGCGGGAACGTCCGTATCGCCATGAATTCCGTTTCACAAGGCTGCCGTTGGCCCGTTGCAACCAACCTAACTGCATGGCGCGGCCGGCGCTGATGGAGGCGCAGTTACTGGTACTGTTCGGATCGCGGGAGATGGCCCGCAGACGTTGGGACCCGGACGCGACAAGCGTTGCAGTCGATGCCGCGTGACGCTGCCGGAGGCCGTGACGCCGACGTCGCCGCCCTCCGCAGGTGACTGACCGCGGCAAGTACCACTGCCGCGCCTCCAACAAGTTCGGCACCATCATGTCGGAGAGTGTGCAGCTCTCCTTCGGCCACATCGGCGAGTTCAACCAGAAGCGTTCCAACGAGGTGGGCAACATGAACTTCGGCAAGGCCATCTACTGCGACCCGCCGCAGCACTTCCCTGGTGAGTGAGACATCTGGGGGTGTAAGGGAGGGGGGGGGGGGGGGTGACTGGTGTCGTTCCTGGGCTGGGCGTGCCATGTCGCCGCTGGGGGCAGATGCAGGTGCTCGCAATGGAATGTGATGAGATATGGTGCGGTCAATGAGATATGATGTGTGTGTGGGTGTGTGTGTGGGTGGGTGGGTGTGGGTGTGGGTGTGACGCTTTGCTGATTTGGTTTCCATCGTCAGCTTTCGGGGAGCCAGGTGCGGAGTATTGACGCTGTGGTCACATAACAGCTTGGTGTTGAGTGTGCCGTACGGCGGTAGTAAGTGTGGATGCCAGAGCTTGATACCTTGCACGCTGCTTGGACGGCCAGCAGTGGGCACAGTGTGGCAGCTTGGATAGTCGGGGCTCGTCACCTTACGCACTGAGCACGAGACCACCAGGGTACAACACAAGCACCGTTGTTTTGCGGGCCCAGGCTGTCAGCTCTGAACTGGCAGTTCAACACAGTTTACCAGGTGCACTGTGCAGTTGGCGCGTCCTAAAGCCCAAATGTAATGATCATCAGATGCACTGTCTGGCAATGTAGATGTGCTCTTGCATCTGTTGTGCATTAATTTGCACATATGTAATAGAACGTAGATGCTTGTGCAATCGCAAGTACAAGCATGTGTGTGGCTGGGGCAGCATCCCTCTCATCCCTATTTCGCAAAATGTGACGCGATTTTTGGTCACGCGGGGGTCCCCAAGGTGTGATGGAACGGGTGAAATGTGGCTTGTATTGGAGTGTTACGGGGCAGAGCTGTGTCATCTCCGTTAGCAATCAATAGCAGGCATGCACCACCTTGTCGCTAACATCCACCGGCCAATCTGTACAGCCGTTGCTGCGGATGATGTTACCACGTGCTCGCTGTGCGCATGCGCCGTATCTGTCGACCATCCTGTGACGCGTGAGCGTGACTGATCGGCCCGTCTTTTGGCGCGGTGCAGACGTGCACTTCCTGTGGGTCCGCGACTACTTCCCCAACTTCGTCGACGAGGACCACCGGGTGTTCGTGTCCCACGACGGCCACCTCTACTTCTCGTCGCTGGAGACGATGGACGAGGCGGATTACATGTGCAACGTCAAGTCCACCATCTCGGAGAACGGCAAGATCGGGCCCAAGTTCAGGCTGGACGTGAGGTCGCACTGTGAGTGGATGCGGATGTTCCCGGCGCTGCTGCTGGCGGAGTGGCGCCCGCTCTGAGCGCTCTGACTGGTGTCGCAGGCGGTGTTCGATAGGGCTTGGATCGCCGCACCTTTAGTGTCGAGACGGCTGGGAGGAGTCAATCGTGGCGATGCTCAGAGTGCGTGCTTTGAGGTGACGCATGGCAAAGGCAGGTCCTTAGTTCGGGTTGACCTGGAGAAGGGATCCCACCATGGCAATGCTGTGTGTTTTAACATAACGAATGGCAGGGCATGATTGTCGGTTCGATTCTGGGCCATCAATGCGCAACTGTATTTGACCTTGACTTGAAGAGCCCTCTCGGTGTTAGCATGATTTGAAACGTCCTCATGCGAGCATACGAGTAGACACCAGACAGGTTTCTACCCTCCCCATCGTCACATCCGCGTCGCGGCCGTGCCACCGGCTCTGAGACGGCGCCCGTCGTGCCGGCAGCCAACTTTCAGCAGCTGCGGTTCGCGCACAACTTCCCCAAGTCGTTCCCGGAGGCGCCGCGCGAGGGCGCGCCGGTGCGGCTGGAGTGCGTGGCCTTCGGCTACCCGGTGCCGCACTACAACTGGACGCGGCGCGGCGGAGAGCTGCCGCGCTCGGCGCGCCTCTCCAACTACGACCGCGTGCTCACGCTGAACGAGGTGCGCGTCGAGGACGAGGGCGAGTACGTCTGCCGCGCCAGCAACAGCAAGGTCTCGTCCGAGTCGTCCGTCACGCTCAGCATCCAGGGTGAGTGGGGTCGGGGCGGCCGCACGCCGGCGGCGGGTGGGGACTGAGCGGCCGTGTCGCGTCCGGCGGTGGCTCATCAGGCGTCAGCTGTCTTCTGGTGTCCGCTCAGGAAGCCCCGCAGGGCAGGCAAGTGTCCGGTTAGTGCCTTTGCTTGTCCCTCCGTGGTGAGACGCCGCTGACACGGCGTCACGTTCACGCGCCGGCGCTGTGCAGCATCGGGGCGCCGTCACAGCGGCGGCGCGTGCGGCCGGCCTCCTCCGGCCCCTCGCCGGGACCGGCGCGCCTGACGCGCACGCCTCCGTCGGCAGCCAAACCGCGCTTCACCATCCCGCTCGAGGACCAGCACATCAACGAGGGCATCGAGCTGACGTGGACGTGCGAGGCGTTCGGCATACCGGAGGTCACCTACGCCTGGCTCAGGAACGGCGTCGTGCTCGACCCTAAGGTAGGCGCCACGCAGGCGGAGCCAGCGGCGGCGGGTACACTGGAGCGGGCGCGTCACCGGCTCGCGACTCAGCAGACGGGCTCGGAGTTAAACGGCGTGTTTGTTGTAGCGGTTCACCTCAGTTTTGCTACTGATTTGGTTCAGTCGGTTCTCATTTGGCGCGTATAAAACCGTGTGAATGGTCCGGGTTTCGTTGGTCGTCCGGCTGTGAAACGCTATCTATGTCTCATTTTGACGTGATGCTTTTCAAACATGCAGCCGCAACGTGGCAGATATTATTAAGTTCTTTAGCCTGCCAATACACCTACGTGCGATCCTGCCGCCCACAAACACAAGGCGCTTGATAAGTGCACGTAGAATGTTGTCGACACGACGCTTGCTTTGCGTAGCTTAACCGTCTCCCCGCATTTGCTTCACGCCCGTGTCGCCATCACCGCCGGGAGGGAACAGCGCCATTAAACGAGTCACGGAGCGCAGCGCCACCCGCGTAGCCAACCGGCATCGGCCGGATTACACCCGAGCCCAGCCGCCGGGGCCATGGGGTGCCCCTCAGCGCGCCGCGCGCGCTCTCGCTCACGCCTCACGCGCCCGGCCGGCCGCCCGCAGGACTTCGAGCGGGATCCACGCATCCAGGTGCAGGACAGCCTGCTGTCGATCAAGAACGTGACGGATACGGACCAGGCGATGTACCAGTGCCGCGCCACCAACCAGCTGGGCAGCACCTACTCGTCGGGGCAGCTGCGCGTGCTGGCGTTCCGGCCCACGTTCGCCAAGCAGCCGCTCGAGCGGCTCATGTTCTCGGGCCAGGGCCTGAACCACACCATCGCCTGCGACCCGGAGGCGGCGCCGCGGCCCAAGATCGAGTGGCAGCTGAACGGCCGGCCAATCGGCTCGACTTCCAACCCGGGTGGGTGGCGCAGCGGGCCGGTGCAGCTCCGGGGGCCGTGGGGCTCTCAGCGCCGGTGGGAGCGGGTCAGCTCGATGCTGCCTGCGGCCCGGGGTCAGGGCTGGCGCAGGCCCGGGGGCCGTGGGACTCTCAGCGCCGGTGGGAGCGAGTCGGCTCGGTGCTGCCTGCGACCCGAGGCCCGGGTGGCGGACGGCGGCGCTGTCAGGGGTGCTGCCATCTGTCGAGGGTCGGATTCCTTTCTCACGGCTGCCCGTGAGCGCGGTTGGCCCCGTGATGCTGCGTGATGGGTGAGATGCCGACGGTCCGTGTCAAGTAACGTGATGAGCTGGCGCGATTGGGCCAACGACAGGCTGCGGGTGACATGCGGTGCTTGGCAATCACTTTTGGTGGGATTTGCTTCCCATGGAAAATCACACGTAGTACGTAAGCGTGGAATATTACTGCTATTTTCTTGTCTCCGTGGTCCGTCATTTCGTGCTGTGCGGACAACAGACTGGCGCTTTTGATTGGTACAGCCCTATGGCCCTATGCTATGCCCAATGACATCTGCTCAGTTTGGCTCGGCCTGTCCTGTGACAAGTCTGCCAAGCCTTGCCTACCGTGACACCTATGTTCAGTATGCGTTGCAGCGTGTGTGGTGAAAGCCGACCCCTTCTGTGTGTCGGCCTGACTGGGACCAGTCTGCCAGGCTGTGTTTTAGCGTGGCGGCCAGCACGCCAGCCCGCCCTGTGCAGGCCCGTGGCGGCTCGGCCGTGCCTGTGCGCCAGCATGCCCTGTGACGCAGCCGTACATTGTACCGGTGTCTCGGTGCCGGCAGCCTCAGCCGGTCGGCGCCGCGTGCTGCCGAACGGCTACCTCCAGCTGGACCCGGTCGGCATCGACGACGAGGGCACCTACACGTGCGTGGCGTCCAACCGCTACGGCAAGGACTCCAGCTCTGGCCGACTGCGTGTGCTCGGTCAGTACTCTGCTGGTCGCCGCCGCGCCGTGTGGCCCCGCGCACCGGTCTCGCGCGCTCCGTCCACCCGTGCTACACGTGCCACTCATTCACCTGTTTAGTTCCTCTTTCACGCTGCGTTGGCAGCGCGTGCGGCCCCGCCGCGGTCGAGCAGCGCGTGCGGCCCGCTGACGCGCGCCGCCCGTCCCCAGCGGCGCCGGTCCTGGTCGAGCGCCCCGATCTGGAGATGGTGAAGGTGGTGGACGACGTGGTGACCATTCGGTGCCGGGCCGAGGCCGAGCCGAACCTCGACCTGGCCTACGTGTGGACCCACAACGGCCTCGTCATCAACTACAACGAGACGGACACGCCCTACTTCAGAGTGAGCGAGCGCGCGGCGCCGGCTGATCCGGAGGAAAGGCCGAGGGTCTGCCGCGCTACACACGGCCGTGGATCAGTTGAGGGTGGTGGCGTGGGGCAGGGTTTGCTTCGGTGCCCCGATGTCCAAAATGGCATCGAGTTATTCATCGGCGTGGGCGAAGCTTAGCTTATTAATGTACTCTAATTGCAAGGTCAGGGCTCCATTTCAAACTGGTCACTTCTGAGAGCATCACAGTCACTCCAGACGGAGCCGAATCGCTTCACGTGGTGATCTTAGCCGTACGTTCACCCGGATCTGATCGACGCGCTTGAATGGGTGACGGGGTGACTGCGCGCGTCGCGAAGTCACCCCCACAGCCGGCTTTAACGTCCGACGACGGGGTGTCCCCGCGCCTCCGGGCAGGCATCACCGCCGTGCGGCCGCGTGGCGCCGTCGTGACGCGCCATCTCTGCGCCGCAGATCCGCCAGCGCGGCTACCTGCAGATCCGCAACGTGTCGCTGGAGGAGCGCGGCACGTATCGCTGCATCGCCAAGACGGCCGTGGGCGAGATCTCGGCCGAGACCAAGCTCACCATCAGCGGACCGCCGGGGGCGCCCGGTACGTGCGGCGCGCGCGTCGAGGACGCGGCCGACTGCCGGCGAGCGGGACGCGAGCGCGCAGCGGCGCTCCGATCGCGGCTGGCTGCAGATGCCGCGCCCAGCCGGGGGACTTCGGGACCTGTGCTCGGGGGATTGTTTGGTGTGCGCGTCTTGAATCTCTGGTGGTGAATGTCCGGAGCAGGGACGGGCGTCACCGTGCCGCCCCGCCTGGTGTCCGTGTCCGCGACTGACCCCGCTTGGTTGGCGCTCGGCCTTGCAGGCGGTGTGCAGGCGTTTGATCTGAACGCCACCTCGGGCCGCCTCGAGTGGCAGGACTTCGCTGACAACGGCCGCACCATCAGCATGTACCGCATCCAGGCGCGCACCAACTGGAACGCCACCTGGTTCACAATAGCCGAGAGTGAGTCGCCGGCCCGGCTGCGGCGCGAGGCCGCTGAGAAGGGGGAGGGGGGGGGGGGGGGGACTCGGTTGTACGCGGCGGCAGTGGTCTCTGGTCGGATTTGTTACGTAGCGTGGGTGCCAGCGCGGGGCAGCGAAAACGTCACGCACTGTGAGGGTACTGAGGGAAAGTTCACGTGCGTCGCGCACCTGCTGGTCGTTTGGCCGCCAGGCGGTGCCTGATCGGGACAATCTTCTTTGATGGCACGCTGTTGGCGTGTCGGTCGTCGGCTAACCGCTGCCGTCGGTGGGCCGTGCGCCGGCGCCTGACCGGGCCGCGCGCGTGCCGGCAGACATCACCGTGGAGCGGATCGGCCTCTCCACCTCGGACACGCGCCACTACGTGTTCCCCGACCTGCTGGTGCCGTACTCGTGGTACGAGTTCCGCGTGGCGGCCGCCAACCCGCTCGGCTACGGGCCGCCGTCGCCGGCGTCGCCGCGCTACAACACGGACGCGGCGCGGCCGTTCACGGCGCCCATCCAGATCCACGGCGGCGGCGGCAAGATCGGCGACCTCACCATCAAGTGGAAGGTGAGCGGCGCGCCGTCGGCTGGACGCGAGCCGGCCGGCCATTTGCCTTGTTCAGTATGAATGCGAGTGAAGTTAGACGGAACGTTTTCACATTGGAGCGCGCCAGCTCGGAGGGTTTCAGTTTGAAGTCGTGGATGGACGTGACACTCGGAGACGAGGTCAGCGTATTTGAGCGTGTCCCAGTTGAAATACTCAACGGCCCAGAATCATTTCTGACTATCCAGACCGCCTGCCGTTAGCTCGCATCGCGTAGGCTGTGCCGTCGGCCGCCCTCTCCGTCACCCGTCCGTCTCGTGACGAGATGGTCGGCTGGTGACACGGCACGCTGGCGGGAGCCGCGGCGCCGTGGTCGCCGGCATGTGTCGGGCGGGTTCGCTCACCGCCCGGTGCCGCGTCGCCAGCCGCTGACGGAGCGGTACCGGAACGCGCCCGGCGTCTACTACAAGGTGTTCTGGATGCGCCACGAGATCGACAAGGAGATCGACTACAACGAGAGGGTTCTGAAGGAGTACGGCAACATCGGGCAGTACGTGGTCGGCATCCAACGGAAGTACTTCTACAGCCAGTACAAGGTCAAGGTCCAGGTGAGAGCGCCGGTCAGGACGTGCGTACTGAGGGATTGGGCACGACTCTTGTGATGCGTCCAGGTTCTTGTGTGGTACGTTACCAGGTGCTTGGGGAAAGCAGTTTTTCCACTCGGAAAAACATACACTGCTCGTTGTAACCTGAGCTTACATCACGTGCCTGTTCCAAAACCCGAACCAACTAGCGTGCCGCTTTGTTTGTCCGCTGCGCTGTGACACACCTGTACGTAATTTCGGTGACCAACGCATGTTCGAGTGTGACAAGGTATCTGCGTGTTGAACTCGTCTCCAGGGCTTAATCGTCGTCTCCATTGACAATCCGTTCATAACCCCACCTGTCATAATGAGTAGGTGCAAAGCAACCCCAGCTGTCGGCGCACCCTTAAAAGGGGTGTTGCACATTTATGTGCGGTTTTGAACTTGAATTAGCCGGCTTGACGACCTTTCGGCGCTGTTCACAATCCGCTCTTCTTAGGACCTAAGTCCCTCTAGTATCTGAGCTACACGCCCGCGAAAATGGGGAAGGTATGTCGGGGAGAGTAGTTCAGGCACGTTAGCATTCATGACGCCATGATAACGTCATTCAAATCCTGCCGTTTCATAAGCCATGCGGCGATAAGGCCGAGAACAATATAATTATCGAGGCGTTCATATCTGGCGCTCGCGAGCATGATTTCCAGATGTAATGGCCGTCAATTGGCTCTAAATCAATGTTGTGCAAGGCACGATGACGTGATCAAACCATGACGCATTGAGGAATATATTTACTAAACTGAGAATTGTGCTGTCTAGAGCAGCCTTTTCCACCTAAAAGCTATACCAGCTTTTATAAATAAGTCTGTTTCGCCACATCTGATGCTTGCTTCAATATTTTCAAATATGAAACATTTCCTTCAAACACCAATCACTCAGTCGCGGCGCCGGTAATCGCCGCCTGACGCCACGCCCCGCCCGCAGGCCTTCAACTCGCTGGGCGCCGGGCCCATATCGGAGGAGTACATCATCTACAGCGCCGAGGGCATGCCGCAGGCCGTGCCGACAGAGGTGGCCGCCAAGGCCTACAACTCGACGGCGCTCAACTGTACTTGGAAGCCGATCGAGCACACGCGCGAGGGCCTCCGTGGGCGTCTGCTCGGGCACAGGGTGAGTGGAGCGTGGCCCCGCGGCGCGCCAGCGATCCACACCGCCCGCTGTGTTCGCGCCAGTAACCGTTCGCTTTCAGGAGAAGCGATGTTTGTGCGTGTGTGGGGATCGCGTCTTGCGCCGCGGCTGAGGCTGGATCTTCATCAGCGGACGACTGAGAGGCTGAGGACTGAGCACGCGGTGGCTCGCAGTTACGCGCGCGCCGTTGCGGTTGTGCACCGACGTCAATGCGGTCAGGAGCTGCTGTCGTCTGTTTGGGGGCCTCGCAGATCCACCGCGTTTGTGTGTCGCGTCGGCCGTCGAGGCAGATGCAGTAAGTGTTCCGGATGGGTGGCGGGCAGCCGCGCTCGACCGGGCGTCGCCTCACTGCCTGACTCGGCGTCGCCTCGCTGCCCGCCAGGTGAAGTACTGGCCGCGCGACGCCGACGAGGCGACCGACTCGCTGATCCTGCTCAAGTCGTCGCTGGATCCGTGGGCGCTGGTGGTCGGCCTGCAGCCCTTCACCGAGTACTACGTGCGCGTCATGGCCTACAACTCGGCCGGCTCCGGCCAGGAGAGCGAGCGATTCCTCGGTGAGTGGTCCGCCCGCCGTCGGGCCGCCGCTGTCTGGACCGGCGCCGCCCGCCGGCCGCCCCCGTCCGGCGTCCTGTAGCCTTGCACTGGCTTGTTGGGGTTGGAGGGGCCTGCAGGACGTGTCAGATGCTGAGCCGCCGTGTGTGAGCTTAGCGGTGCTGTGTGCTGCGTGAAACGCCCCGGTCATTGGGAAGCAGGGGAGGCTCACTCAAACCAGTCACGTCTCCGCGTCGCCTGCCGTCGCCGCGGCCGACTTTTCGGCCGCGTGGCGCGGCCCCTGTCTCGCCGTCGCCGCCGCCGCCGCCGCCGGGAGCGGGGCGCTGACCGTGCGTGCCGCCCGTTCCAGAGCGGACCTACAAGAACGCGCCGCTGAACCCGCCCACGGCCGTCCGGGTGGATGGCATCAACCCGCGCACAGTCGAGGTCACCTGGCGCATCGCGTCGCCGGGTGTCAACGAGGAGCCTCTCAAGGGCTTCAAGGTACGGCCCGCACCGCGCCGCCTCCGTGTACCAGTATAGCAGTTTTAGAATATATATATATATATATATATATATATATATATATATATATATATATATATATATATCAATGGGCGCCATATGGCCAGGTTGGCCGGAGCGCCTTACAACCGAAATGAGCATAATAATGATAGAAAATATGTAGTTTTTCATTCGTGCCCTACACGTGGGTAACGTAAGTCGTGTTTTCGAACGAATTCCGCTTCGCGATGATTTGATGTATATTTTGTCTCGTGCGAGTCCCAGTTAGTTATCGACAGTTGGGACATTGCGATTCATTCGATGACTCCTGATTGTCCTCATGCATAATGACTGGGAGCTGTGTGGCCTGAGCGCGCCCAGCGTTGGCAGCGGTCTCCGACGTCCGCTAGCCGCAGTCCACGCTGTCACTAGTGATAGTAGCTGGACTGAGCTCCCCCCGGTATCCGTGTGTGGTGCTGCTGCTGCTACACGCGGGCACTAGCTCATCACCGCTCGGCCGGGGACTTACGCGGCAGTGGTCCCGAACGCGGAGAAAGTGGCGGGCTTGCCGCCGCGCGTCCGCTGCGTGGAGTGGGTTCGGCCGCCGCGCCCCGCCAAAATTTTGGTCTCGTCGTTCTTGGTGTTGTCCTTGGTTGTTTTCTGATCCCCTGCAGCTGAAGGAAGCCAATGTGCGCGGACATTTGGCGACGGTAAAGAGCGATTGGTTCAAGCTTGGGTGCGCGTGAGCAGTGTGGTTGCAGTTTGATGGGTTGAGGCCTCTATGGCGCTGCTTCGCTCCCAGTGTGACGAGACGCCATAATCAATGCGGTGCGACTGTGCACAACATTGGTCGGTGTGGCAGCCGGGCCTACCTGTGTCACTCATGCCGTCTGGGTCATGTACCTGTGTCGTGACCCAGTGTCGTCTGCGTGGCCCCGCTCGGTCTGACAGCCGCCAGTGGCGTGCCGTTTGATTTCCTTCAACTCAACGGCACCCGCCGAGTTCTCGTCCATGTCGATATCTAGCTGGTGGACCCGGGCGGGACGTCGCTGAAAAGGGGTTCGCGGAACGCCTCTGTCGGTCGCGGGGGTGTGGCGCGGCGTGCGGTACCAGATGTGAGCCGCTGCGGTCACGGGTCCTGGCTCGCTGCGGCGTCGAGCGGCAGCGCCGCGGCTTATTGGCCTCCCTGTCCAGCTGGGGGCTGGCGTGTCAGGTGTCCGATGCCGCCGGGCACATTTTTGTACGTGAAATGTTGCAGTATGTTGCACTTGTCACCACGTCGTCCACTTTGGTCTGCAAATGTTTTCGTGCCGTCTCCCACTCGTCTGTGCAAGGCAGCTAACCCACGAACCGTGCCGACACGAGCTCCCCCGGACCAGGGTTGTAGAGGCGATGTCGCCTGCTGCGTCGACTGTTGGTCTGACCCGTGCGCCGAGGAACGGTCAGATCGGCGACGGATCTGATGAGTTCACTGTCTCACGTCTCCCCCGGTCGTCCTCCCGCGCAGGCGCGGCCCGGACCGCGTCCTACACCTGCCGCCGCTACCCTGGGCCCGGGGCCCTGCCCTGCCTTGACCCTGGGGCCCGTGCGTGCCCCGACGGCGCCCGTCGCCCTACCCCTCCTGCCCCTACCCTGACCCAGCCGCGCGCCCTTCACCCAGTCCCTCTTGCCCCTGTCCTGACCCCGGCGTGCCCCGGCCTCGCGCCCGCCTCCCGGCCCCCCCCGCCCCCGCCCCCACCGGGGCGCGCCCCCGCGGCGCGCCCGTCACTCGTCCCTTCCCGCCCTGACCCTGGCCCCCTCGCTCGCGGCCGGCGTTGACGGCTGGCTGGGTGCGACAGGTGCGCGTCTGGGAGCAAGACCAGGATATCTCTGACGCCAACGACACCATCGTGGAGCTCGGCAACGCGCTGCGGGCGCGCATCGAAAACCTGGAGCCGGCCGGCCGGTACAAGCTGCGCGTGCTGGCCTTCAGCGCCGGCGGCGACGGCAAGATGAGCTCGCCCGCTTGGGAGTTCCAGATGGGTGAGTGTCGCAGGAAGGCTGTCGCACGGGTCTGGCGGTCCCGGGCCGCGGCCCCAGACCAGTGCCGGAGGGGTGCGGAGGCTGAGGAAAGGAATTTTGATGGTTGAGTGGATGAACTTGTGAATGGGCTGTTTCGAGGGCAGGAGGGTGGTGTTTGAAGGTCTTCAGGGAGAGACGCTGGGCTATGAGCTCCACAAGGGCGAGTGGCGGTCTCTTGCGGTAGGGTCCTGGCCTGCGTGCTCCAGGTGGACGAGTGGCGAGCTCCAAGGCGGGCTATCAGCGAGAGGAGTCCCAAGAGGATGGATTCGGATGGGGGGGGGGGGGGGAGCGTCGCGTCGGACTGGTGGCCGGAACCGTCCGGCGTCGTGCAGCCGTGGGTCGGACCCGGGGAGGCCCCAACTTTCCTGGGGCGGTTGCTGCCGGCGTCCCAGGACTTGTACTCGTGATATTGCTAATCTTGCTGCTTTGTTGTATTCGAATGGACTGCCAGCTTAGACGGCGCAAGACATCGCGCCCTGTCCTTGGGCTGTGTGTGTCGAGCTGACCTGTGACGGCCCCCGGTCGCCGGCAGGTGACCCGGACGTCCTGCGCGGCCCCACGCACCAGATCAGGTACAGCGGACAGCTCTCGCACGCGGCGATACCCTCCCAGGCGGTGCTGCACGTGCTGGTGCCGCTGGCCGCCGGCCTGGCCTGGCTGCGCGCCACCGGCGCCGTCTGAGCCGGCACGCGCGATCCGCCCCTGTGTGGGCGCCGATCGGCCGAATCTCGCGCCAATCTCGCGCCGTGGAGTGCGCCGGCGCCGGACCCTTGTGATGACGTACATCCGTTCCGTCCATGTGAGCGGCCCGGCTGGAGCGCCGACGCCGTGCCTGAAGCTGTTGCCCACCCCCGTCCAGCGCGTAGTCGACGTCATTTCCGCGGGCGTCGCGCGGAGCGCGTGACTCCGCTTCCTCAAGAGACGGGACATCTCTGTTACAAACCAGCTCATCTTCTGTTTGAAGCGTCGTGTGTCAGGCGTTTTGTGCCGGCGGGCGTGCTGTCTGCGCACCGGAAGTGTTGCCCGTCCGTCGTACTCCGGCCCGGCTCGCCTCAGCGGCCGCGTCCGTCCTCTGGTTCTGACTGCCTTCTGAGCGTGAGGCGTCGCCGTAGCAGTGTTTGGTGTGACCGCCGTCCATTGTCCGCCTTACATTCCCGTGCGCTGTGCGAGTGATCGTGACCGTTTGTATGCGTTTTAGATCCAGTTTAACCATCAGATAGTCGACATTCCGAAGCCGCGCTTGTCACGTGTCATTGTTAATCAGTGTCCTTGCGCTTGTAGTTTTTAAGGTACTGCTCATCTCCACTTTTGTGATGCAGATTTATTTAAGGGCGTAAGCGTTGGGCAAGTTTGAGCCCAAAAGCACCTGTGGCGCCGCGATTGGACGAAACACCGGTCAGGTAGATATCAAGGGCAACGTCTTTTTGTGTCAGTGACAAATGCTTCATCTCATGCAACGTTCATTTTATGAATTTGGTATTCATATGCCAACGACGATAAACCTTCAGTAGATCCGAAGGTACTGGGAAAACAGCGTTAGTAGGCGAACATTGTTTCTGTTCTCAAACGGTCACGAGTGGATACTTTCCGTCCGCGTGTCATGACCATCAACTCAGCTTAAAACGTGGACGTTAAGAACAGAACCAACGTTTGCCTGGCAACTTTATAACGTTGTTGATGTTTTTATAACGTTGATAAACCGTGTCTCCTGGCATATTGGAGGCCGATTGTTTAGCTGGAGGCAAAGAAAAACGGTAGCTTAGGGTTTATATTATGCAGCGCTCGTTTTCTTGCAGTAATAAAACGCCAAAACCATGCTGTCTGCTGTTCTGGGCAAACTCACGCGGGTCTGGTCTGTCCTGGTTAGCTGAAGTGCTCAAGGCACGCCAGGTTCAGCAGCTGGCTGTGCCAGCCGCGCTCGGTCGTGTGTTGGAGTGGAGTGCCTCCTCTCCGCCGCTCACGACGGGCCGGGCCGTGCTGCAGTGCACTGCCCGCCGAGTGATTGGGCTCATTTATTGGTCACGGGAGAAGAGAACCAGCCGGCTTTACGGGTCAATTTCGGCGGCGCCGTGAGCATCCGGCCTCACGGGTCGGCCTTTCATTGAGTGTTTGCGTGTGTACGGCTCACATTTCGCGGCGTTGGCCCGGGTGACCTGCGGAGGGAAGTGGAACGGGCCGCGTGCAGACACCGAGCGGTGAGGAGTTCACCCTCAGCAGCTGCTGTGACTTCGTTACTCTGTGTGGTGCTCGCCTCGTGCTGTTGCTGATCCACGCCGTCATCTGGTCACCGACGGGCTCGCCTCGTGCTGTTGCTGATCCACGCCGTCATCTGGTCACCGACGGGCTCGCCTCGTGCTGTTGCTGATCCACGCCGTCATCTGGTCACCGACGGGCCCGCCTCGTGCTGTTGCTGATCCACGCCATCATCTGGTCACCGACGGGCTCGCCTCGTGCTGTTGCTGATCCACGCCGTCATCTGGTCACCGACGGGCTCGCCTCGTGCTGTTGCTGATCCACGCCGTCATCTGGTCACCGAAGGGCTCGCCTCGTGGGCTATATCATTCTCCCCCCCCCCCCCTCCGCTTCCACCACCTGCCTCCACTGCATCCGGTCCTTTGCGGCGAGCCTCCCACCCGCTCGAAGCGCCAGCGTAGCGGCTAGGAGCTGTAAGCCAGGGGCAGAGGTTGGCAGCGCACCGGAGCGTCACCGGCAGCCCCGCACCGGAGCGTCACCGGCAGCCCCACACCGGAGCGGCAGCGGCAGCCCCACAGCGGAGCGGCACCGGCAGCCCCACACCGGAGCGTCACCGGTAACCCGGACCGCAACATTACCGGTAGCCCCACACCGGAGCGTCACCGGCAGCCCCGCACCGGAGCGTCGCCGGCAGCCCCACACCGGAGCGGCACCGGTAACCCGGACCGCAACATTACCAGTAGCCCCACACCGGAGCGTCACCGGCAGCCCCGCATCGAAGCGTCACCGGCAGCCCCACACCGGAGCGTCACCGGCAGCCCCGCACCGGAGTGATACCGGCAGCCCCGCACCGGAGCGACACCGGCAGCCCCGCGCCGGAGCGACACCGACAGCCCGCACCGCAGTGTCACCGGCAGCTCCGCACCGGGGCGACGGCTGCCGGTGCTGGGCTCCCGTCAACGGTCCGGCATTCAAATGACGCCCGTTACCTATGCAGACACTGGCCGCCGGCGTGTCGCGCACCACTGCCCCGCATCGGTGCCGGCCCGCCCGGGCGGACGGCGCACCGGGCCCGGCGACGCCCGGCGCCAGCGCTGGCGCCCCGCGCGTCCGGAAGTCCGCGCGGCGGCGTCCATCCACTCGGACGAGTCAGAGGTCGTGCTGTGGAGACGTACGCGATGACGGCGTGGGACGGCGCGGTTTGATTCGGAGCCTGCGCGATACCGAACCGGAGGGCCGAACTGTTTGAGGTTTGGATCACCACGTGGGCGAGCTGCCTGAGCACCGGTGTCTGGGTCAAAGTCACGTTGTTTCACACAACCTGGTGAGACTGCCGCTCCTGCTCGCTGTGATAATCTCTCAGGCGGTGGTCACGAACATCTCAGGCGCGGAGTTCGCATCATATATCTCCCGGTCACGCTCGGTCCACACATGTTTTGCCGCCACAGCAGCACTGAGCGGCCGGCTCTCGCGATGCAGACCGCTTTTCCGGGGCGATGTGACCGGCTCGCTGGCCTTCAAGCCGACATTTGCAAGAGAAAAGAAGAACGCTAAAAATGGAAATTGAAATTGAAGGCGAAGAGTGTCACATGGTGTGTCGCATGTGTCACATGGAGCGTGTGTCCGATGTGTCACGTTGAGTGTCCTGTGTGTCACATGGAACATGTCACGGAGTGCCACATGTGTCACACGGGGTGTGTCACTTGGAGCGTGGAGCGTGTCATGGATGCATTCATAGGTCGATAGCAGTTGTTCCGCCCTTCAAGAATATGCGTCATCCGGGTAGATTCTAATTGCGGCGTTGAAACGAGCGGATTGCTCTGCTGGAAAACATCAATTCCAAGCAACTGCAAACCAGTGCAGTATTGTCACAGAGGCGCTTTGCTATCGCATGTGACTCCACGGACCAGCAGCAATTTGAAGGTGCTGGCACCGCGCACTAACATTCCGCATAGCGCCAATGTTGGTCTTGTCAGTCAAAATGCTCACGCCGGTCACTAGATAAAACCGCTGCGGTGCGCAAAGCTGGGCCTCGGGCCGAGCACAGCTCCCGCTGGTTGACACGTGCCGCCGCGCACCGCATCTCTCCCTCGATCGCTGCCGGCGGGGACGCTGCGCCGCCCGTCTCCGCGGCGCCGGTGCCAGCCACCCGCATGTACAGGGCCGTGATTCGCGAGGCCAGTTTGCATCCTAAGCGACCCAACGAAAGCCAGCCGCGTGGCGAGAGCTGGGCGTAACTGGCTGGCCGGCGGGCAAACGCTGAACCGGTGCAGCACCGGACAACGGAGGGGGTGGGCTTGTACGGGTGCCGCCATCTCCAGCCGGCGCTGCACGTGCGGGCCGCAGGCGGCTCGGCGATAGGGCAGGCCGCTGTCTGCAGTGGTTCCCGCCGCTGTCTGTAGTGGTACTCACCGCTGTCTGCGGTGGTGCCCGGCGCTGTTGTATTAGTGCCGGCCACTGTCTGCAGTGGTGCCCGTCCGTGTTTTCAGTGATACCTGTCGGTGTCTGCAGCGGTGTCCGCCCCTCTTTCCAGTGGCTGCCTGCAATTGAACTGGCCGCTGTCCACAGTTGCACTGACCGCTGTCCGTAGAGGTGGCCGCCCCCGTCTGTAGCCGCGCAAACCGCCGTCTGCAGTGGTGCCGGCCGCCGTCTGCAGTGGTGCCGGCCGGGGCGCGGCGCGCGCGCCTGCCGCACCGTTGGCCGAGCCGGCCGGCCGCGGCCGGGGAGAGCGCGGCCCGGCCTGGGCCGTCAGTCGCTGACTCGCCATGAGGTGGGAGCCACGACGCGTGGCCGCGCGCCTCTGCGCCGCCCGGAGGACGGACCCCGTCACCGTCCGCCGGCCGACCCCGCTGCCCAGACGAGGTCAGTGCACACTCCAGTCGGCGCCACCATCCATGCCGTGGCACAGGATCCCTGGGTGCAACGTACTGAGGGGGTGCTTTTGATGTGGCGGGCTTCTCGTGAAAGTCCGCGTTGTTGGCTAACGTGCAGTTGCTCGAGATGTTTTAATGATGTTTGTATGCAGTAACACTTAAGATAAACGTCGCGAGGTGCAGATAACGCTGGTTTTCCGCGTACAAAAGCCTTACTCGTCAACGCTTCAACGGCCTGCCGTGGCAGAATACCTGGCAGGTTTGAAGAAAAAGAATACGCAACACCATCGGATGCTTACGTTTTCTTCTTTAGGTACTTTATGGGTCCAGATCCATTGTCATCGATCTTTCCCACCTTTGTGCTTTTATTACAGCAGATAAAAAGCAAACCAGACGAGCCATCTCGGATTAATTCGTACCCATTCTTTGCCAGAAGTTTTCCTGTTTGTCGTATTGCTGTCGTTTTCTTTTCAGCCTTTGCGTTGACAGATTCGCGAAGTCTTACACAGTCATTGCCAATGCTCGGCAGGTACCTCGCTTCTTCTGTGACCGTGCCGTGTTTCGTGATTTTGCTCTGCCTCAGGACAGCATTTCATCCATTTGACCAGTTTTTATCCGGCGGTCGTTGGCGGGCCAGCAGAGCGTATCATCCGGGGGCTGACCTTGCGCTGTTGCGCCCATCTACGCCGCTCAGTTCTGTCCATCACCTGGCTCGGTGGCCTTTACGCCGTGATAAGCAGCCTGCCCCCCTCCCCCCTCGGTCTCCTCACTGCCGGCTCTTGCGGCCCGGCGGGTCGCGCGCCTTGGTCCTGCCACCGATCTGCGGTTGCCTCGGCCACTGGAACCACGCGTTGATCCGATGTCTTAACTCCGCGAAGGTAATGGCCACTTCGGTGTTTGTTGTTTACTTATCGATCGACCACTCGACACAAGAGTGCATTTGATTGCATTAGCACGTCAGTTATACGACGAGTAATCACATGTTTTGTCATTTGTATTGGCAAGGGGCTGAATAAATGCATTAAGCTATTCACCTGAGCTTCCGTTCGTTTCCGCCTCTCTGATCTCACGTGCGTCCGTTGCTGATCTGCACACACCCCTCCTCCCGTCCAGCACGAATTCGTGCCCAGTTTTCCACCACCAGTAATCCGACATGCCCCTGGCGTGCTCACTGCCCATTGTCTCGCGGGTGCACAGCGTGCCGCCGCGGCGCGCTCCGGGCCCCAACAATAGCAGCGCGTCCCGCCTCACCCCCGCGCCTGGAGCTCGGTCTGCGGACGTCGCCGCCGTCTCTTCGGGCCTATCCGCAGAGCATCGCCGCCTGACTTATTCATCGGGCCGTCGGCCCGTGCCGAACCCGCGGCGGCGGCACGGCGGCGGCGCGCCGCGGCGGCCTTGGACGGGGCACGAGCTGGCGCCGCGCCGCCGCCAGCACGGCAGAGCGTGTCGCGAGCGGCCGGCCGGCGGCCAGCACGCGACCGCGGCTGCCAGACCGGGCGACGCCGAGCTGTGTGGCCGGCCGGCGGGCTGGCGGCCGGCACGGCTGCGCCAGACGAGCTCGCCGCATCCTGTGGCCGGTGTCTGACGTGGACTGATGGGGTTAACTGCAGGGGACTGACGTGGGTGGGCGCAGGTGAACTTACCAGTGGTGGATCCAGAGGGGGTCCACGGGGCCATGGCCCATTCTTGGGCCCGCAGGAATCCATAACCGGCCGAGCATGCGCAGCTCTTCGCACACAATATGAAAAAAAATGGGCGCACGTGAGCTTGCTTGTGACCAGAAAGGGTCACAATCAAAAATAAAAGCACTTGAGCAGGAGAAAATAATGATTCCCAGGTTGAGAGGGTGGTAAATGGGAAGGTTTCGGGGCTGATCACGCAGTCCAGAGGCTTTACGCTTTTTCCGGGGAACCGTCATGTCCCCTTGCCGGGGCACTCCGATCGCTAACGAGCATTCCACGCTGCCCTTGATTTCTTCGCATTTATTTAGAGTACGCTGTTGTCGGGTCCCTACATGCCAGCCTTGATCGATCAGGATCGATCTTGACCGATCAGGAACCCTCCACGGGTTCTTTCCGTTCGCCCGAAGGGCTTTATTCTAGTGTCGGAGGCTTCAGTATGTTAACCTTCCGGGCACCCCCGGCTGCTCAGGGTCCTTCAGCATTGGTCTTAAGTGCTTTTGCTCGTGGGGGACCTGGGGGACGTTTGCTCGGAGGGACCTGCGCTCTGGCTGTGACACTGTGTGTTAACCTGCTGGGGCACTTCCGATCGTTCTGGCGCCCACCGCATTGGTTCTATGTCCTTCTCATTTGTTCGAAGGACCCTTCACTGTGGACGGCAACCTGCTTGTTTACCTGCCGCGGCACCCTCGACCGGCACCCTCGAAGTTGGGCTCTTTCCATGAGGTTGGAAGGATCTTACTCTGTTGTTGAAAGCCCCGCTTCTGCTGGTGAGCGCCAGCGCGTCTGTCACTCATTGTGTTTCGCCTGTTCACGTGCACGGTTCTGGCTAAATTAATTCATGGACATAAGTCCGAGACCTACATGATGGTGATGTTCCTTGGCGTATCATCCGCGGACAGCAGCAGCCACTTCCGTTCCCGTAAATATGTACGCGCAATGACCGAAGATAATTTTATGCGCCATCGTTATCGCATATTGAATTGCGCTTTGTAGTTAAATTTGTGTCACCCGTTCTTGTGTGGCACATTCTTAATTCAATTTGAATACCAGCGTATTTCGCGCTATTACATTTAGACAAAAAAAAAAACAACTCCGAATCAGTAATTGGCCAATAGCTGATCATATCATCGATTAGCCGGCTAGCCGCGGGAATCCGAATGGCCGCAACCAGCCTTGGTATTGAGTATCGCTTTGACGGTATTTATCAGCCAATTTTAATTCATTGTGCTATATCTTTTCCGAAAGACTGAGCGTCAAACGGAAGGATCTTCTATGGTCTGAAGGAAATGGACGCGTTCCAAGCTGACATGCATGCACGCGCGTACCACGCCTAGTTTCCGAGGGCTGCGCACAAACAGATGGCGTAGCTCCCGTACACAAATAGCAAACACAACAACGCGATAATCTACTGGCAGAAATGACATGATTTTCGGGATGTTGCGCGTTCCAGCTCCAGGGGACAGCACGCTTTGTCAAGGCCTTCGCCTTGACAAATTCCTGGACCCGCCACTGAGTTTGCAGACAGATAGGTATTGGAGGTCGACTATTGTCAGAACAAGATATCCCGGCCCGTGAAGCTCGTCAGGGCGGGGCGGTACCCTGAGCGAGCGTAGCTCATCAGGGCGGGGCGGTACCCTGAGCGAGCGTAGCTCATCAGGGCGGGGCGGTACCCTGAGCGAGCGTAGCTCATCAGGGCGGGGTGGTACCCTGAGCGAGCGTAGCTCATCAGGGCGGGGCGGTACCCTGAGCGAGCGTAGCTCATCAGGGCGGGGCGGTACCCTGAGCGAGCGTAGCTCGTCAGGGCGGGGCGGTACCCTGAGCGAGCGTAGCTCATCAGGGCGGGGCGGTACCCTGAGCGAGCGTAGCTCATCAGGGCGGCGCGGTACTCTGGGCGAGCGTAGCTCATCAGGGCGGCGCGGTACTCTGGGCGAGCGTAGCTTGTCAGGGCGGGGCGGTACCCTGAGCGAGCGTAGCTCATCAGGGCGGGGCGGTACCCTGAGCGAGCGTAGCTCATCAGGGCGGGGCGGTACCCTGAGCGAGCGTAGCTCATCAGGGCGGCGCGGTACTCTGAGCGAGCGTCGTTCCTTTGTTACGCGAAGCCTGTGTGGTCACTGCTTCACGAATGATGCTTTTTATTTCGTTTTACGCCGAGGGTTTCTTAAAGATCTGCTGCATGCAGGGCGTCATGCATTATGTAACGAGTGATAAAACGTTCAGTGTTTGACAAAAATATAATGAAATAAGCTAGCCGCGCGATGGAAAGATAGAGCATTTATGTGACCAGGCCACCAAAGGAGTGCTGTACCCGACTGACCGCAAAGGAAAGATGTCACGAGCAGTGTGTTTCCGAATTCAAACTTCCATGGCGATATGTCCCGTTATGTCCATGCTTCCACAACTCATTTCCACGTGTTAAGAAAGCCTTGGCAACTTTCCAGCATTAGCGTGGACTGTGTACCGCAGATGATATAAGAGGATGTAAAGGAGGCAAGGGTTTTGCTGATGCAATAGGCTGCTCGAGCTGTTTCTCAAAACATTACGATATCTGAAACTGCGACATAACCCTGGCATCCCGGATGTTTCCGCCTCCTTGTTTTCCAGGCAAAGGGAGCAACGGTCGACTGGCCCAAATCTCTGCGGAGGTGCTCACACCCATCATTCTAAAAAAGCGTACTTAAATTTACCGCCACGTTCAGTTAAACTTAGCACTCATAACGCGTTGCAACCTAGACTGAATGCCTGGACTTGGTGTCCGACGACCTGGACAGCTTGCGGTGTCCGCTGACCCGCCGACTCATCGGCGCAGAGGGCTCAAAGGGGTCAGAGGGTTCTGCGCCTGGTGACCCTCCGACTCGACGGCTCAGAGGGTTCTGCGCCTGCTGACCCTCTGATTCGACGGCTCAGAGGGCTCTGCGCCCGCTGACCCGCCGACTCGACGGCTCAGAGGGTTCTGCGCCTGCTGACCCTCCGGCTCGACGGCTCAGAGGGTTCTGCGCCTGCTGACCCTCCGGCTCGACGGCTCAGAGGGCTCTGCGCCCGCTGACCCTCCGGCTCGACGGCTCAGAGGGTTCTGCGCCTGCTGACCCGCCGACTCGACGGCTCAGAGGGCTCTGCGCTCACGAGACGGGCTCGAGCACGGTGCCCTGGTTGCACTTACTGCCGGGATTGGACCACGGTCAGCTGGGCGTGCTGGCGTCGGCTTGCTTCCGTCGATGCCGACCGCCTCGTGGCTCGGGCCGCGGCATCACCTGCCGCCGGGACCGCGGCGGCGGCGGCAACGAGTGGGCCCTTGCAGCATACCACACCGCCGCCATCCGACAGTGTGAACCGGACCCGCCGGACCCGGCGCGTCTGGCAGCACGTGCCGCGTCACCAGCGTACCGGCCCCGAGCGAGGTGGCCTAGGGGAGCACGGCGATAATGTGCTCGCTCTTCCTGCCGGGTTAGGCAATGCTACCTGACCTCAGGCGCACATGCAATGCAATGTAGGCGTACAAATGTTATATGATTTAGCGATTAATAAGTGCGCTGTTTTTGCCTCTCATACTTTGCCGCTGCTGATATCTGCCCTTGATCCCGCGATCGCGATCTCAGATTTTGCAAACAGCGACATCTGTCCGCTTGTTCGACCTTCTCGGCGCGGCAGTGCTATCGAGAAAACGTGACGCCTGCAGACGACACGGCCTGGGATTCAAAAAGTTGAAGAATGCTTTACACGGCGGCCTGCATGCCTTTTGGAGGCGAATTAGAGGGCGGTCGAGCCGTAAGCGAACCGGGTTTGTTCGGGCGTCCGCACGACGTGGGAAAATCGGCCGGGGGAGCACTCAGACTGTTACGTGCCGGCTTTCACGACGCCATGATAGTAGCGTGCACGACTTACGATGTGCTTCGATCGCGCCGTGCGCGTATGAGCTGGCACTGCGCAGCTGGCGCCCTTCTCATCTGTGTCCATTTCACCTGATTCACGCACCGGCCTAATTGCGGCGGACCGTTCATTCATTTGCAACGGCAGGTCCTGCGCGTGGGGCGGTCGTCGCGAGGGCCACACGCACGCGCACGTGACCGCCTCGGCCGGCGCCACCGAGGCGGGACAGCCTTTCCGACGAGCGCAGGGACCGTTCTTGGGTAATTCAAAGTGAGGCCCGAAGTCCACGCCCCGCGTGCCACACCTACCACGAGCGGCCTGAGGTGTAAGGCCGCCGGAGTGGCGACGTCGAATTACGCCCGTCGAAGAGCGTGCGATCCACGGCGTAGCCTTGGCTGCCGGCCGGCCCGCGGCGCCGATGGCTGCCCGTAATGGGCCGGGCGGTGTTTCGCACACAAATCAGAGCTGATGTCCCGCGGGCGCCGCCTCGCCGCCCGCGGACAAAGAGCCGTCGCCAATGCGCGCTGCCCGGCGAATACTCGGCGCGGGGTTCCCATGTGAAGCGCTCGGGAGCGGACGCCGTTTGTTTCAAGGCTGGGAGCGGCGCCGCTGTGTGAGTGCCAGGACGTGCCAGCCACGTCACCCACGGCTGCCCGGTCTAGGGCCACGTCATCCGCGTCTAGGGCCACGTCATCCGCGCGTCGGGCCCTGCTGACGCCCGAGGCCCAGCCCGTGATGCTCTTCGCGCCAGGCGCGGCGGGCGCTTTATTGCCGACCACGGAGAAATCGTATGCATTGTAGGTCGTCCCTTGCGCGAAACTGGGCGGTGGCCATCCTCTGTGGTCGCTCGGACTGTCGACTGTTAACGTCAGGGTCGTCAACAGGCTGATGATCACTGACATATTGATCGCGTTGATGAATGTGATCGATTGATCATTCGATCGCAGTGATGAATGACTGGCGTTTGACAAACAATGATTGATGAATGATTTGCCATCATGTTTTACTGCTGATGTGCTAGGTATTTGATCTTGATGAGTTTTTTGATGATTTAAATTATCATCTTATGATATACGAATGTTGTTCATCACTATGACTTGTATTTATGATATATAACCATGAACCGCAAGATGCTAACATTACCGATTCTTATTTTTCATGCATTGAAAATGTATCATTATTATGAATTGTATAAAACATCGTTTATTAAAATTACATGACTTGCTTATCATTGCTGCGCTTGCATCAAAATCAAGTAATTTATTCATCCGCCACACGCTCTACGCCGGGGTCTGGTCTCGACAACCCAGGGTCAAAACAACCTGAGACCGACGTAACCCTTCGAATGAGAGAACGGGCAATCGTAGTTTCTCAAGGGCGAGTGGATGCGCGCAGTCGGTCACGTGCCTTGATCGCAAACCATGGACGCGTCAGACTTGCGGCGCTTTTGAGTACTGCGGCGCTTTTGAGCCAGGCCTCAGCGCTTTTGTCCAGACTCGATGTTTATTTTTGCCAGTCATGTGGATTGGCATACACCAGATCGAGGCGAAGGCTGGTCTTACTATCCACAGTTCGTGGACGCCAAGCTGCCTTTGACGACCACACCACAGCCATAGTCCCTGCTTAACACGTTCGACGCACATTTCTCTTTCTAGTTGAATATGACGGCGTGGTCAGGTCAGAGTCAGGCAAACTTATCTTGAACGGCTTACGAAAAGCCAACACACATCCTCGACCTAGCTGACCCGCTCCTCTGAACGCCAGATTACAAATTTGCGAACGTTCATTTCCAAGAGCGCGTGTAGGCGTCGTCGATGGAAACACGCTTTCACCAGCACGATCTCTTGGTCATTTAGAGCTTGTTTCACGGACAACTGAACAGCTCGGTTTTTCTCTCTTGCTTTCGTATGTGCAAGAGAAAAAACATAATTCTTACACCTGGCACATTCCTTTCGCTTGAATCAACGCCATTCATAACTCTTTTTCACAAGAGTAGGCCCAATGTGGCATCTTCCATTGCTTCTCCCCAAGCGTTGGGTTCTTTGATAATCCCTCGTCTTCCCACAAATACACCGCACGGTGTTCTATTGGAGTGAGTGGCACTTTCTAAGTATGGCTCAAAAATACGTGTCAGTTTTGTGATCTCTCCCGCGGTATTCGTGCGTTTAAGGCCGGCCTTGACAGTCACATACTGCGTGAGTCGCACGCGTTTTTGTTTTAGGTATGTCCCTCGCGTACGGCAACTTTTTACCACAGCCTTAGCTCGGACTGATTGCTGTCCCTGTTAACAATCATGTGGTGAATGTTGACCGCAGCTAGCGCAGATGAGGCATGATATCGCAACTGCGCGGTGCTAATGAATGCACCGTTTGCAAAACGCTGGACGAGCTCAACACCGTCCGACCTCCAATTACGACAAGGAGGCGGCCGCCCGCGAGTTTCGACCAGGAGGAGGCTAAAATCGCCTTCTGAGACTTGGTCTCGAACACCGCACACTACCACCCAAACCGAGAATGTCGTATCCACGACAGTGCCTGCGATGAAACCTAGTTCACAATGACCCATATCGATCCAAAAGTATTGCGTTTTTGCAGCGCTTTGGCCGCGCCACCAAAAACGTAAATCATCCCGGTCATCATTTTCATCGATTTAAGTGGCTGGGTTTTGCCAAGCTCAAGGCCGGCTGATTTGCAGGCAGTGCCACCAGTAATCGTAAACGTCATATATCAATGAACTTCTTTACCTGTTAACCTCATGAGAAGCGGGCATTACATAGCGTTACAAGGCACTAATAAAGGTCATTAGTGCAAAGCTAAAAAATGGCTGGTTCATGTTCTAACTTATACGTGACAACAGCACCCATTTCTGTCATCATCCGGCTTTCCCCACGCCACAAGACACATCTCACTAGTCCCCCTCCCCCCGTGAACTTCATCAGCAGTGTCACACAACCATCAGCAGTGTCACACAAGCATCAGCAGTGTCACAACGCATCACATTCTTTGATGTAACTTTCTTTGATGTATTATATACATTATATGTGATGTATGCTATAATATGTATAGTATACACTACATATTCTATATATTTCTTTGTTTCTTTTTTATGTAACTTTGATTCTTTGAGCGGCGGGCAGCCCGAGTAAATGACGCCAATGAACCGGAAATATAACTTCGGTGTTGCGGTATTGCCCGGTCCAGTTTGGTCCAGTGCTGGTCCATTCGGTCCAGTATTGGTCCAGTCCGGTCCTGTATTGGTCCAGTCTGGTCCTGTGTTGGTCCAGTCTGGTCCAGTATTGGTCCAGTGCCGTCAGTCGCATTTCTCGCGAGATTCAATATGTACAACCCCTACTCGCGCGTCCACTGAGGTCTCATCAAAGAGAAGCAAACATTTAAAAGGCGGCTGTGTTGTAATATTTCCAGTACATTTGAATTCGAGGGGTCTTACCGGGTAGGTTACACCTGTGACGTTGCAATATTATGATGATCCTATCTCCCCATTCGAATTTCAAATCGCGAAAGAGCTGAAGAACGCGGCGGAAAACCAGGTCCGGGTATCGGCGACCTGGCGTTGCAGTGAGGCAGACACATTCAGGCGTGAGAGAAAACGGACAGTCGTGCTGACAAAAGTGCGGATCGACGCCTGGGCACTTATACACTGTCATGGTCAAACCCTAGACCTGCCCATTGTGAGGCGTTTTGAGGACTTATATGTCATAATACATAAATAATAAAAGACAATCAGAGCAGGTGTATGTGTGAAATCAGTGTGCGGTGCAGAAGGAAGTGCAAATTATTCAGAGCGCTCTTAAAGCCGCTGTTTACGCAACCAGCTTTAAATGTGTATTCTCAATGTTTTTGGTCACGGTTGCCAAAAAGGTAAATCATTCCAAAGTCACCTGTCCCACCTTTTAATTTGCCATGATTTGCATGATGTAAAAATAGCCAGTAATCCAGCAATGTCCTCCTGCACGGACGCAACTCGATGCACGGAAACGCTCCCTATTTCCTCTGGTCATAACTGACCTGAAACTGGTGAGTGCTGCATCTTCTTCTCTGCTTTCCATCTCTCCAACAGCCTATCTCAAGAGGGAACGACCAAGATAAATGGTCCGATCGTATCTCATTCACTATGCGTGCTTCTGTCGATCGCTCTAATCCTCGTTGTTCCTTGAAGTCGACGCGGTAAATGACACCTGTCAAGGTCGTCCGGTCCGCTGACCGCGAGCATGGATATCGAGCAGTGCTCCGGGCGGGAAAATGAGTACGAAATGAGTACCTCAACGCATCGCCGTCAAGACAATGGAAGACTGTATGTCATCAGGCTCGCGGCGGGTTTGGTAGGGACTCCGTAGATGATGCTTGCTGCCCCCCTCCCCCCCCCCCCCGATCTCTGTCTTCCCCCTCTCGCTCTCTCCCAATCTCACACACACCCTGTCTCGCGCCCCGTTCCCTCCCCGCAGCGGACCGGCCGCCGACCAAACTTTCCCAATTACTTGCGGCGAGCGCACGTCGGGCGCAAGTGGAGAGCGGGAGGGAGAAGGGGAGGGGCTGCATCTGCGCCGGCGCCACCGAGCGCGCTCCTGCCGCTCTCCGGGCGGCGCCGAATCAAACCGGAGAAACCGGCTGCAGACCTGAATGCCGGCCGGCCCAAGGGGAGGGCTCGTGCGCGTCCGGTGGCGGGGGCCGCTCGAAACTGGACCACTGGAGCCCCGGCGCACGCTGCGACGGAGACGAAAGAGGCCAGGGAAGACCGTGCTGCAATCGCGGGGAGGACACTTGCGTCCGCCGCATTCGAACAACATGCTTCCTTGCTGAAGTCGAGTTGCCAGAGAACGTGAACGTGAAGAAAACTTTGGAATTTATGCTTCGCATAGTAGTCAAGCAGTTGAGAAAACAAACCACGGCTGAAGGCAACGTCGGCAAATATGGTTTGTGTTCGTTGTGTTTGGATACCGCATGGAGATACGCTACTTAAACTGTCAGTCTTACAGGCCAGGTGTTAAGGGCCCACGCCTGGCTGACTAATCTCGCTTTGAGACAGATTTATTGTGTACTCAAGATTCGAAATCCACGCCATTTCGGCAGTCTCGTTATCTCTGCATTCTCTCCGAAAACATTACATTTTTATTGTGCTCATTTCAGTTCTGCGTTACAAGTCGGCAGTACCTAAAAACATGTATGCAAGGGGCCTAACATTCACGTTACAACCTAAATCATATCGATGGAAAACAAGGAATACATATATTTTTGTTTGATGCCCATGCGATCGAGCCATGTTGAGTGCAGTTAAAAATTGTGCCTAATGTGATACAAATAACTTACGGTTAAAGTTATATTTAATTCTGTTAAACTCATTGATGACATTTTTGCGATGTACTTTGGAAGTCGGCCTGAAAAATCCATCTTTGCCCCAAAGTGAAGAGACGCTTCAGCAGCCGCTTACAAGTGCCCATACACAACCACATTTTACTGGATCCCGTGCTAGCACATGGGGTTTCCATCCCTCGGTGCACCGTTTCAGTCGTTGACGAGAAGAAGTCGCAGTGGATCATCGCAGCCGCTAGTTTCGCTCTATCGTCCATCCGTTCTCTGCAGGCGTTACCCAACAGTGCGGCGACTGCCACCGGCAGCGAGGTGCTCCACGAGCGCGTCCTTCAAGCGACACTTGGATCTATGCCAGTCTAACGATCAGCGTTGCGTCACGTAGCCCTTCTCTTTGCCACTCCGCATGGGTTTGTGTCGCAAACTACTGGCTTGCAGCGCGTGCTCTCTCACTGGCTGGGCTTCGGTGGCCAAACGAGCTCGGTGCCAAACCCGGGAGGTACCGCTGTCCGCCGCCGTCTCTACAAGTGTGACATTGCCTCGTCATTAATATTAGTGGCCCATCGCGAGAAGGGCAACCGTTAAACAATACATTGGACGTGTGTCGCCGAGTCTCAAATCAAGAACTAAACTTGAATTTTAGGTGTAAAGCAGTCTAAAGCTGACCACGGCGACCTAATTAAAAAGCAACTAGCGTTAAGTGGTTAGTCGTGTCACACATCCTGTTGACGGAACCGTCGCCACCACATATCTTCGCCTCATGGGTCCCCGGACCTTTACAGCGGTGGGTCCGAAGATCAGGTCTCTGGTCGGGTCCCTGGTCCACACCATACGGTCACCCCGCAGCTCCACGCGTGGCGCCATCGTCACGTGGCCGAGCTCACGGTCCGGAACGATTTGGAGACCCTCAGTAAGGGCGGAGCGGGCCCCTCGCCGGTCCCTCCGATGTCTCGGGCATCCCGGCCGCTCGCCGACCCCTCTGACGTCAGGGACAGCCTGGAGCCTCGCTGGTACCTCTGATGTCTCGGGCGTCCCGGCCCCTCCCCGACCACTCTGACGTCAGGGACAGCCTGGAGCCTCGCCGGTACCTCTGATGTCTCGGGCGTCCCGGCCCCTCGCCGACCCTTCTGGCGTCTCGGGCGGTCGAGCCCCTCGCCGGCCCCTCTGACGTCAGGGGTGGTGAGGCACGGAACCCGAGCCAGGCCACGGTCGGAGGTGCGGAGGGCCATTATCAGATCTGGGAGTGGCGGCGGCGGCCGGCCTGCCCGTGCTCCACTGGGGAGCCATCGCGTCCCTACCCGCGAGTGCGCTGGCACGGACCCTGCAGGACGAGCGGAGCGAGCGGCCAGGGCCTTCCGAACAGCACCTCTCAGATAGCTGTAGATCTGACAAGGTCGGGAACTTGGGACCATCCGTGTTTTCTGCCGCGTTTGCGGTCCGGCTGGTTCTGTCCCGGCCCAGCCGCGGAGCCCGGGATCTCCCAGCCGGCTCGGTCCGAGCGTCACCAGCCCGGCCAGCAGCACTGGCACGTGGCTCCCGCAGTGGCCACCGGTCCCAGTTCGGCTCTGTTGCCTCACATCAACCATCCCGCTAAACAGACTGTTGATGCGGTGCTGACCACATCCGCGTCTGTCGGCCAGCCCGTCGGCCTACGGGCCTACAGCTAGCGCGGCCTCACAGGGAGATCACCTTGATTTCCCGGGGGAACTGGCAACCGAACGTCAGAGCTAGCGGGGGCAGGCACGACCGCAACAGCAGCCAACCAACCCCCTACTAGCACTGCGACCGCAAAGTCACATCAAACCAGCGAGGCCTCGGGGTGGACAGCGGGCTCTCCACCCGACGCGAGCCTGAGCAGGCCTCCGCACGTGAATGGTTTCGCTGTAGCCGGACTTCCTCTGTCCAGAGGCTGATCGTTCGGCGCCGGGCGCCGGCCGACCTGCGGACCTTCTGACCCCCGGTCAGCTCGCCGGACTGGCAGTCGTGCCCCGCCGCACGGAACCGGTTCCTCCGCGATCATTGGCGTCGTCCAGGACCGAGCTTTGTTCCCAGGCTCTGGGGCGCGCGGGCGGCTGGGACCACCATCCAAGAGCTGGCCACGTCAGACGGAGGGGGCGGTCCGGCTGGCTGTGTGCGAACACGCACCACGAGGTGCCCGTTCTTTGTGCGCATGGCCTGCTGGGGCCACCTCTACGTACTAAGTACTTCTGGTGCTAATTGCTCTCTCTAGTGCTTATCATGAGAGAGAGTCTGCTCTCTCTAGTGCTTAGTCTGGTAATCATGGCTATTTTTGATGAGATGATATAAAAGTATATATATATATATATATATATATATATATATATATATACTTTTTATATATACTTTATATATATATATATATACTTTTTATATATACTTTATATATATATATACATATATATATATATATATATATATATATATATATATATAAAATGAATGACACGCTATCAAAGTGGATCGATGCATCAGCATCGAGTCGAAAGGCGAAATGGTTGATGGCTCATCACTTTTGGCGGTGTGGTGCCGTAGCGACGCGCCCTTTCAATAATGAATCGTCGTCGGTAATTGTCAGGGTCATCATTGCCAAAATCTCAAGCACCTTTGTCACCACCAGACATGTCGAGACAGCATAGCAGATGGCAAGCGAGGCTCGAGCTCCACGCCTGTCAATCGCGAAGGCCAGGGACTACCCTTGCATCCCCTCGCGATTAAGCTAGCCCTAATGGCGATGCGGGAACTAGATTCAATCTCTACAGATTTGTTGACCCTTCGCTTGTGGTGCGCGCTTCCCACGCTATATCGGGCATGAAGGCCAGCCCATGCGCCACCTCCGTGTGAAGGGTGACGTCCCGAATCGAGATGGCCGGTCGGTCTAACGCAAGGCCGCTTCTTGACTCGGGACTCTGACGCCTCTTGCCAGGCGCCTTGGCCAACGGCTGGTTGCCATGGCAGCAGCGGCTGACTTCTGGTGATCTGGTTTTTGTGCGCGCTGGGGATGTGCGCAAACCTGATTGCTCAGACATAGACTAAACTGGTCTGGCGATTCTCCGGTTCGAAGCGACATTCCGATTTCGAACTGGTTGTCTCGACGGCTTGGGCTTGTGTCCTAGGACTCATTAGGCAGGCGGTGGGTTTGGAGAATGGCTAAGACGAAACTACGATTCGCATAATTTTGCTGCAAATTTTAACTTGGGATCAAACTAGAATGGATGTGTATACATTGCACCTGCGAGACCATCCTTGACAAGTACACGTATATTCTGAGAAAACACATGTTGTACATGCTTGACAGCCCTTTATCGCCAAACTTTGTCAACAGCGAGCTCATGCACTGAAATTGATACCGCTCTCTCTGCAGTGAGTTTTCCTTATCGCCAAGACTCATAATACCGTTCTCATCCAACCCGCCAGACCTCTCCCAGGTCGCCGACGGGGCCGCGGTCACATTTATTGGGACCGCAACGTCGTACATCCGGTAGCACCTCATCACAGCACGTGTCGACGGGGCGCGGTGCCGGGTCATGACCCCTGGCGCACACCGCGCCACGCATCACGTGTGTAACTGGAGCGCGGAGGCGGACCTTAGGACCGCTTCAGTCACTGTCCCGACTGTCTCATGCACGGCCGGCTCGAACAAAGCGCGGTGCAGATGGGGCGGTCTGCACTGCATTAGCGACGAGAAGAAGGGGTCGCGGCGCAGGGCGGAAGAGGGGGGGGGGGGTCGGGGGCGACGGAGAACAGGACGGCTGGAGTTCCGGGAATCCCCGGGCACCGCTGTGTCCTGCATGGGCCACTCCAGACACAGCGGCCGGTGCGTTGATCGGTGTGCTAGGTATGCGACAGTATCCTGCTAGCAGCGCGTGGTTACAGTTACCGTTTTATTCAGAACAGCTACAAATATGACTCGGTTTATCGCTCAAACGTCTATATGTACCCTCTATGTGAACCCGACACGTGTCGATAAGCTGCGTGCACCGGGAACACTTTCAAGAGGCGCGTTGAGGTCTTGTCGGCCCAGACACATGCGAGCGGCCTGTAGTGGTTCGTCGGTGGAGCCCCGCGGTCAAAGCGGCTGGACTGCGGGTCACGGATGGGTCACGCGTGGACACCACGGTATCGACGTCGTTACCGAGAGATGACGGGTAAGAGGGGCTGCGACCACGTCGTCACGCCCTGCAGCCCTGGGAAGGAACGTGTCAAGCCCGCGGGGTCAGTAGGCCCTCGGCTCTGAAGGTCGTTCGAGTGGGAAGCACGGAGCTCGCGCTGTGAGCTGAGTACGCGTGAGACCTCACACACGCTTGACTGTGTCATAGGGTCTCAACGCGTCTCAAACACCGGTGCGGCGATATCGAATTCTCTTGTCTTTTGAGACACCGTGCCTGCTTTTCCGCTGTCACACTGTAGGACAGTTTTCAACGCGCAGAAGAAAGCAAACTTGAAGCTCCGTTCGCTCCAGCCATCGGGACAGCCCGTAAATCCGTCTGATGCTGGATGTCGCGACCGCAAGGGGTTGTAAAATGGATGTATTCGTTGTTGCAACGAGAGCAACATTACAACACAAAAGCTTCCGTCCGTCTGCTGCATCCTCGCATGATGAGCAATCGCATGGTGCAAGGCTGCGGTGTGTTGCAGTCCGGTGGTGCCCGCCTGCAGAGTCCTGCAATGTCCACCCCACCGGCCCATCCGCTATCGCTGACACCATGTACCTGTCTCGACAGGAGCGATGCGAGGTGTTGACGTCCGCCGGAGTGCATCCCCCCAGTGCGCAGCCCCGGCAAGGCGAGCAGGGCACGCCGCCGAACCCACACCGCGTCCGCGATTCCCGGGCTTACCTGAGCGGGCCTTGCACAGCCTTTTAAGCTGTCACTGGAGTTGGGAGGCGCGGTCGCTCCCGCTGCGGCTGCCCGCCGCCCGCTGATCGCGTGGGGCGCTGTCTTGCACGGGCGGCCAGCGAAGGTCACTGCCGTCGCCGCTGCACCGGCGCGGTAGTCGCGGCACGTCCTCACAGTGGCTGTTTGTGGGTTTAATGTTTGTTTGAGGACACGTCTGGGGCGCGCGTGCTGCGACTCGACACGGCGCGATGTATCCTGGGAGAGAGCGGATCTTTGCACGGATCGTGAGCCCTCGCAACATCGCCCGCGCGTTTGATCGCGCGCTGGTGCGAAACGCTACGGGTCTCCGGCGTTTGTGATGACTGAAAGTCGGTTTGAGACGGTGGCCGTGAGTATCGAGTTAGCCAACATTCGCCAGCGCATCGCTCAGGGGACTCACAGAGACCATCGTGAGGGATGGCGTGCCTCACCGGCTGGAGTCGAGCCACTCAAAGCCTGATTTATGTCATCGAAAGGAGGCTGTCTATTGCTACTGCCCGCCAGACACTGGTTCAAGCTCATGAGTTCGTGTCCGAGTTCTGGTGTCTGGGGACGGATTCAGGGCTCGAGTCTGCCCTTGTCGCGGTCACATGTCCGGGCCCAAGTCCAATGCTCTCAGGGCGCATCAGATCACGCCCGAATTCGTGGCCCTGGAGATCGAGTCTGACTCCGAATCCGTGTCCCTGGGGATCGAGTCTGACTCCGAAATTCTTGTCCCGTGAGATCAAGTCTGACTCCGAAATTCGTGTCCCTGGAGGGTGAATCTGAGTACGAGTTGGTGTCCCCTGGAGATTGAGCCAGACTCCAAGTTCGCCTGACTGGAGATTAAGTCTGAGGACAAATCCGTTTTCCTGGAAATTGAATCTTAGTTCGAGGTTGTGCCTGAATCCAAAGTCTTGACTCCGGGTCCACGTCGTTTACGGTAAAGCACAAGACAAGCAAAGTTTCACAGCAGTTGGTGTCGGTAAAGGGTTCCCCCGACCAAAACTGTTGCAACGGGTTGAATTTACAGATACCTCCACTTAAACTAACCTCAAACTAATCAAACTTCTGCTTTAGATCTGAGTCGAAGTCGCGGTGCTTTTGAAAAAGGACAACAAACGTAGCGCACGTCGTCGCGCACCCTTTATGGAGCGCCAACGGCTGCAGAGGCCATATTAACGCCCAGGGGCTTTGGCGCAACCGGGTTTTGAGCCCGGCCCCGACGTGGAAGCCGAAGGCACTAACCGCTCGGCCATTGTGCCCCCTTGTCGAGCCTTAACGAGGTTAAGTGAGTCATAGTAAAGACGCGCTACTTACCTCAAACTAACTCACACTGCCCAAACCCAACCACATCAACCAAAATTAACGAAAATAAAAATAAAACGAAGTCACTCCATCCGCGCCATACGTCCTCTACGGGGATAGCCACTCATGGGATCTATATCCAACTTTTTCTTCCACAGCACGCGTTTTCTATTCAACTATAATTTCCTCCCAACCATCGTTGGAGACTGCATGAAAATACGTCCAATGCGATGTGCATATTTCTAGAATCTTTTACATCTGGCCCCGAGCCCTGGCACTTTTGCTTTCAATTCTTTCTCTGCGTCCGAGCCCGTGCATTTTTGTCAAACAGATGTGTCCGAGTTTGTGGGGAATTCATCTGTAAAATATATGGGCACATATGTGTCCCAATTCTAGATTCTATTCTATAACGATCCTGAGTCCGAATCCGAGTCCGAGTCCGAGTCCAAGTGCGCGTCCGGGTCCGAGTCCGAATCCGAATCCGGCCGGACTCAAACTACGTGTGCTGTCCACCAGGGCAGCGCAACCTTTATCACCATAAAATATTGTCCTTGGCCACCACTGTGCCCCAGCTGAGGCTACAGACTGTCCCTAGTCCCTATCGCCAACACGGCCCCCGCGGCCATGCTCACCCGACCGCAAACCCAGCCTGTGTCACGTCCAGCCTATGTCAACAACACCTCCGAGTTACGGCGAGACTCGCCCGACCGCCTCACCAGCTCCGTGCAGCCTTGCAGCCGGGGTGACCGCAGCAGCGCCGGTGTCCGCCGCCGCCTGTCTCGCCCGCCGCCGGCCGGCGCCGCCGCAGCGCTCACCGCCGCGGCCCCGTTCCGCCGCCGTGACGCCCTGACGAACCCCTGTCGTCGCCGCAGGGTTGCTGGGGCCGGCGGCCGGCGGCGTCAGGAAGCAGGGGGAGGCCCGCGCAGGAGCTGGCCAGGACAGCCGCAGCACGACGGGCCTCGCCCAGGTTAGTCGGGTCGCATGCCACCCGCTCGGGTCACGGGTCGGGCCGTGCGGCGACCGTGCTCTCCAGCTCAGGTCGCTGACCGGCGCTGGCGAGTGCATGCCAGTTCGTCTTAGAGCGCCGCGTTCGTGCGCGGCGGAGTCGTGGCAGCCGGCATGAGAGCGGATGATTGGTATTGATTGGGAGGATTGGGCACGAACATCATCTGTGCCTCATCAAGGAAACGGTCTCGGGTGGGTCAGGACGTTAGCAGTGTAAGCACGTCGTGAATAGGTAAATACAAAGCTGGTTTGATGAGCGATTTCGTATTCTTTCTCACGACCCAGCGCAGCGTAGGGGTCACTAACGGATCGCCACCATTCCTATGACATTACGAACATGGCACATTGCAGCGTTTTCATCTATGTTACAACACCTCATGCCAATGCAATTCGCTTCGTTATTAGAAACGAGCCCTCTCTGCCATTGATAGCTACGAATGAGATCGGTGCGTTTTCCGAGGTCGTCAGCTAGCTGGTACGCCATGTTTTCTCCTGCAAAAGCTTGCGTTTAAAAGCAATGTGTCCGGTTAATATTACATTGGAACGAGTCATGGAACGTGTTACATCACATGCAAGTAGATATGAGAAGGCCAAACCCTTATGCGTGCCAAAGAAGGCACCACATTTGTTATTCTGAGTCCCGTAATATGATCCGAGCTTGGGGTGCTCCTTTTGAAGTGAAGTGCTTTATTTCACGAAGTGGATGCTCGCAACAAAAATGGCGACATGTACTTATGCTGTGCTATCTTCTGTCATTTCACTGATTACCGCTGGCTTCGTGCGTATCAACCAAAGCTTACGATATATATATATATATATATATATATATATATATATATATATATATGTGTGTGTGTGTGTGTGTGTGTGCATATGCTCTATGCTCTAACCTCACTTTGGCGTCATCTGTTCTAGACCGGGGACAATGATGGCGCGCCGTCGGGCGAGGGGTTTCTGCCGGACTTGGTACCCTGTGCGGTCCGCAAGAAAGCCAGGCCTCACCCCACGGCTGCTGAGCCCGGCTTGACGCGCACAGGGGGCAGCACGTGTCCCCCACCCGAGCCCGAAGAAGCAGATAACAACGCCTGTGCGGAGCCCAAGCCTAGTGGAGCAAATAGAGGCGGCAGCATATGTCCCCCGGCCGAGCCGAGCCGGCCGTCCACAGAACACCATACGTGCCCGCCGCCCGAGCCGAGCGGGGCGTTAACAGCTGGCAGCACCTGTTCTCCGGCTGACCCCGGCTGGGCGCCGGCAGGTGGCAGCAGCTGTGTGGCGACCGAGCGATGGCGCCAGATCTTTGGCGCGGGAGTTGAACCGCCGTCCCCGGCGCCGGCGCCAGCGCCGGCCAACACCAGTGAGAGCGACTATGTGCTGATGCTCCCCAAGGCGGCACCCGATAGCCCCGAATACGCAAACATCGACAGCTGCGCCTCTTCGTGCGGCGAGAGCGATCTCAGTACCCCTAGCGGCGCCAAGTTGAACCACGCCGCGCTTCACGTTGCCGGAGAGCTGCATACACCAGCTGTCGTCGGAAAGCGCTCGACGTGCTCCGCCAGTAGACGACCGATCGGCAGGGGCGTGAAAATGAGAACTGACGCACTGAAGAGTGCTAAAATGCCTGCCGCCAAAGCCGTGGCCAAGCGAGAGAACGCTTCCAGTCAGAGTAAGCGGTCCAGTGGGCACGCAGATGGTGATAGCCAAGTTCATCAGGGGGCGCTGGAGGCCGACAAGGAGAACGTCCCACACGTTTCTCGATCCCGGAGGAAAAAGCTTCCATCGCCTCCGGTTTTCGGGTACGACATCGACGACATTAACAACTTCCTCTCGCAGGCGACGGCGCGCACGCCAGCCAACATCCCAATGGTGGTGACGAGTCGGACCGAGCTGTACGTGCTGACACCGGCGGCCACGCCCGAGGAGCCCACCGTGCCCATCCACTTAGGTCTCGTTGTAAACGCGCTTTTCAAGCACCGCCAGTGGCTATACGTGCAGACACCGCACAGCCAGGAGGGCTACCTGGCCTACAGCGCGTGCACGCCTCTGGGTGTCATTCCGCGCGGCTCAGCCGCCTGGGAGGTTGCCGGGGACTTGTACCTGTCGCGCCCCCTGGCGGCCGGAGCCCGCAGCCCGCCGCCGCCGGACGGCGACCGGCACGCGCTCGACGTCCGCGTCAATAAGACCGACTCGGAGAAGCTGTACGAGAACGTGACGAGCGACGGCCGCGCACTCGGGCTGCTAGTGGAACTGCACCTGCGCCGGGAGCGAGCGCGCGGCCGCCAGGGGGCGCGCAGCCACTCGACGGGGCGGGAGCCGGGCCGCCGCCGCAGCCCACCGCGTCGCGACCAGTCGGCCCCCGGCGGCCGCGACGCGCGCCCCGCCGATCTGACTCGCTCCCGGCACAGCGCCTTCCAGCCGCCGCGGCTCGACGCGTCGCCCGAGCCGCGGCGGCGTGCGGAGGTGGCGCCGCCGCGCGGGCAGGCGGAAGCGCCGCCGCGCGGCCGCCTGGTGGCGCCGCGCAGCAACAACAAGGCGGTGATCTGGGACGGCTTCGTGAGCTGCGGACGGAACACGCTGACGGTGAAGCGCGGCGACATTGTGATACTGCTGAACACGTCCGTCGGCGATTGGTTCTGGGTGAAGGACGTGCTCGGCCGCGAGGGCTACATCCCGTCCGTTTGCGTGGGCTCCGGACTAAAGTAGCGGCCTGGCTCGCGCGGACGCGCTCCCGACGGGTGCCGTTGGCCGCGGCTCGCTGTGGGTGCAGTGTGACGTCACTTGTGGCTCAGTGATCAAGACCCACTCAAATTGCTGACTGACTTGGTCTTTCACTAGAATCCTGGTCGCTCTAGCGCATTGTGCGGGTGGTGAGCAGGAGCTTGCGTTAAATGTGTGTTGGTGTTCGTACCCACAGCAATGCTTCCAAAATGTGAAGCGGGGTCTCAGAAGCGCATGATATCACGGCTGTTTGTGTCATGCATGTGTCAGTTGAAACCAAATAGGATTATCTGTGATTTGTATGACGACCGGCATGCGTCTCCACGGAAGATAAATACGACACACGTGATGTAGAAGCGTCAGTTTATTTTCCTATTAGATGCGTGCAAAACTAGACAGGCGCCTACCGCTGTTTTCATAAACAAACGCGGGCTATGAATACGCAGTCATGTTGACAGAAAGGCACTGCAGCCCGCAGATGAAAAATGGTCAAGGCGCTTATCATTTGCTGTTTTGATGTTCTTATCGCCGTTTCATTAACACCAAACAGTGTACTCAATAGCTATCATCAAAGTACATGATACATGCAGCAAGTCGTGAGGGAATGTGAAACAACGCCAATAACGTCAGGAGATATAATGCGAAATAATCGACTTCTCGGCTTTTGCAACGCACCAGCAGATGATATCGGCCCTGCACCATGTGCTTAATTAAACGGAAACCAAGAAAAAGACAATTTGAAAAATGTTCGTGACGCGGATTTCTGACTAATTCGGTAAGAGAATGATCTCAAGGGCATACACAATCAGTGGCGTGGCCAAGGAAAGATCTTGGCGTCACCTATCTTCCTCTTCCCCTGGTGAATGTCTCATAATTTGTTTGGCATTTTAAGACGCCTGTCGCCTAGTTTAAAAAAACGGGTCGCTCGGCATGAACATAGGATTCCGATCCTAAAACGCTCATTTGAAAAAAACAGGGTTCCTGTAGCGAAAAAGACTGAAATGACCCGCCTTGATCCCGTCTGGATCCATACTTGGCGACATGCTTGTTACACCACTGGATCTAAGGGAGGGGGGGGACTTTGGAGAAAATCTTAAAGCTTTGACAAATAAAAGTCTGCTTTAGAACACTGGGAAAAAATGATGCCAATTCGACGAATGTTTTGTAAAGCAGAACAGCTTTTTTATTTCCCCCAATTCGGGCGTTCTGGATCCCCTCGAACAGTCTGACAAAGAAAATATGGGATTTTATCTCTCATAGCCTCACTGGTGTCTCACACGGGGAAAGCTCGGCCATTACCTGCAGGCGAGTTGAATCCTACAGCACTGGTACGTGATGAGAGAGAATCACTGGCAATCCCGTAAATCTTACCGAACCTGGCGAACACATGGACTGGCCAAACAGTACCAATTTGAACCGGAACGCACAACTCACACGAGCACCAACCTAGGCGACAGATCACACGGTTTAAGCAGCGCGAGCCCGGGGCCAGAGCGCCCTCCTTACGACAGCATGCCAGCTTGGGCGTAAGCCGCCGCCGCCGCCACCTCGCCCTCGGACAGAGCCACGCTGTACGGGGGCGGCGCAGCATCGACCGGCGGCAGCGCATACTTCTCCGGCAGGGCGGCCGCCTCGCGCTGCTCGCGCTGGCGCACGCGGCGCGACACGATCCCGGCCGCCACGAACACGATCAGCGTGAGGCCCACGAGCACGCCGGTGACGGCCAGACCGCGCACGAACGAGCGCCGGTGCTCGTCGCGCTCGCGGCGGCTGTCGAGGCGCGAGACCCCGAGCAGCTTGGCCAGCCCGTCAGCCTCGTCCCCGGCGGGTGGCGGCGGCGTGCTGACGGCGAACTGGAACAGACAGCGCGACCCGTCGCGCCGGTAGCCCTCGCCGCAGCCGCAGACAAGCCGCTGCGGCAGGCAGACGGCGTGCTCCAGCGCCGCGCGGCACTGCGCGCTCACCTGGCACGGCTCGTCGAGGCCGCGGCGCGGCAGGCAGCCGTCGAACCAGGCCGTGAAGCCGGCCGCGCACCGGCACCGCCCGCTCTTCACCAGGTCGCAGAAGCCGTGCTGGTGGCAGTCCACGTCCGAGGAGCAGCGCTGCTGCGCGCGGCCCGCCGCCAGCAGCAGCAGCAGCAGCAGCGGGATGCGACCCATGACCCGCGAGCGCTCCTCACAGGCTCACACCACTGACAGCTGGCAGGGGAGGCTAGTCACAGGTCCGGCGCGCTCAACCACGTGGGGCGACGGACAACCGCGCGGAAGGGGACCACGCCGTCCGCCTCAGTCCTGCTTGGGCTTGGCCGTTCCGTCGTCGGCCTCGGACTGTGTTTCGGTCGTTTCCTTGGCGGCGGATCGATGTGACCACCACCCGACGACAATCTCACGGACCAGACGGCAAATGTTCCACAGGCAGAGCAGCGTGAGCAGGAAGAAGAGAGACACCAGGATCACCATGCAGATGTGCAGGATGTTGAGGATGCCCTCGTACCCGCTGCGGTGCGGCTGCATGGCGCCTGGCGCCTGGCGCGCGGTCCTGGCGCCTGGCGCACGGTCCTCGCGCCCGGCGCGCGGGCGCGGCGCTGCCGGTCCACGTGCATGCCGTCGGCCGACCCGTTGCCATGACGACTGTGCGACGCCGTGTGTTGACGTTTCAGCTGGCCGGCTGCCCCACGACGGCTGTGTTGTGACCTGCTGCACCGGCCGCGCAGGTAATATTGATCCGGGATGGGCCAAGCAGCCGGAATGTATGGACCGGTACCTGCATGGCTTCGCTCTAGCCAGGACTTGACCTGGCAAACGGCGGACTTCGTATTTGTATGTCGCGTTCGAGACCGGAAGTCAGTTTGTGTGGTCACTCGCTCACAAGAGCGCGATAAGAATGTGGATTGAACAGGGTCCCAGGGATGCCCAGCTAGCATTAATACCATAGCCCGGGCCCTCCAGAGTGTTTGTGCGAGACGTAACCCCAGCGTTAGCCGATTGCGTCTAGTTGTGAGATATCTTTTTGCAACCATAGGAAGCTCGCTAGGCCATATTGCTCGCTTATTCTGACTCATCTAAACACTATTGATAAAACAATACGGGGTTCGTTGGTCTTTCACAGCACCGCTTTTTATCAATATCGCCGTGAATGGGCGCCGTGTGTGATCAATGTTCAATTCGGAACTCCATGTGGTGTCCGGGGGAGGTAACTTTTCACTGATAGGCTCTAAAGTGAGAAGGCATTGCTGTTCGCGTCACCAACCGCGGTCAGATCAGCAAAACCTGACTGTGAAAATGTTCTTATGCATGCACTTCCAGAGCGCGACACTGCGATCGCAGTATGAGCCGCTGACACTGGAGGTGAGATTGACATTACGCTTGGCGGATGGGAGGGTTTCTTTCAACCACTCGTTACAGTTTATGTAGTGTTGCGATGCGGTATCCATTTTCGCGTTCGTCCGGAGAGTGCGTCCAGGGAGGCACACATGGGGAGGGAGGGAGATGCAGGGCTCAGAAACGCTTTAAAAAATTATGAGTCCTCTTGGGGCCTGAAAGACGATAAGGAAATATGGGATATGGAATCAAAAAGTCACCGAAGCCACCAACGACGACGCAATTGGGAACAGGCGCCAAGGACGGTCTCTTAGTTTTCGGCAATTAAAAAGGACCAGTGCTCATCATTGGCACGTTCTTCGCGTCACACCTACAGAAAATAAATTGAGCTATGACTGATTTTACTTGACTTTAAATTCCTTTAGAGCCAACAAAATTGGGGAATGGCTTAATCGACACAATTTCGGGCATGGGAATGGGAATTAGATATAGACATATTCGGACATTTTGAAAGGTGCAGCTTCTACGCAACTTCAGTACGAAGACACAAGGCAAAACAATCAGTTAACATTTAGAACTCGAGGGATCTCATATATTTAGCAATTTCGCCAGCGCTCCAAATTATGAGCATCAGAGCTACACCATTCATTATATGGCGCCGGTGTTCATATGATTAATCTCAAGGTGAGTTATCTGGTGTTGATAGATAAAAATACTATCCACCAACTGCATGTTCTTCAGCTTCGTATTCATTGAAAGCAGGAACCCAGCCGGGATATTCGCCTACGTATCCCTTTTTTGAGATGTGACCTCACTTTTCTATCACTTGTGACAGTATCACCGTAAAGCTGCTGCAGGAAAAAATTTCGAGAAGTTGAGCGCTGTGTTGGTTAATTTGTTTACTGGCATGGAGCCTTAAACCGCAGGTTTACTCACTGGGTTGTTTCAGACTGTTCGTGATTGGTAAGAGCTGTGATAAATCGCGAAGCAATGGCCGGCAAAAAGGTATGTGAGATTATAAAAAAGTTGTAATCTATTAACACTCATATAATTTTACCTCGTTAATCAGCTCATTAGAAGGACAAATAATTAACTAAATTAGAGATGTACTCACGATATGCATCATTTAGCGGATGCTATTGTATGTGTGCCATTGAAATGATATGAGGGTTTCATGTTTGAAGGGTTTGATGTTTGATGTTTGAAGTCTTTGTCTGCTCCATCTGTAGTTCTGAGTTTTGTTGAATACTGGATCCACGTCTGGTTCACCCTCAAAGCGTACCTTATCACAGAGACGCAAAGACCCAACCCCATCTAAGAGCAACTTAGTCCGATAACTGCCTCTGTCTTTTTTCGAAGGGGGGCAAAGGAAAAAATAAGGCGCCAAAGGAGAAAAAGGAAAAGAAACCAAAGCACAAAGGGCGAAAAGGAAAAAAGGAGAAGAAAGAGAAAGGTGAGCAAAGGGGATTTTTTTATAACGTCGGCGAGGACTTAAATTGCCGCATCACATGCGGTGGGTTGCATGACTTTTTTTAGTAAGTCTTTGTTCAAGGTGCAAAATAGATGAAGGCGTGCGTATTAGTGTGAATATGGCAGCATTTCGTTTTGTTTAACACATGGTCATCTCATGCCCGAAGTTATTATGTAACGATCAGCTTTGAAGTGCGGTTGACAAGCATAAAGTACTGAATTTGTCCCATAAGTCGTGGAAACTGATCAAAAGTCTTCATGCGTGGAAATAGGAGCAAACCAGAAAGTGCGTCATAAATCTGCAGTCTAAGACCAAGGGTTGGGATTGTGTAATGCAGGGCTTGCATGGGATCCAGGACCACGCTTTTCACCGAGGCACACGTCTGCATCAGACCTACGCTCATGTACGTGGGAATATTGAAGGGCTGGATAGAGCCATGCATTGATTACACGGATCCATAACTTTATGTGTCCAAAAGTCCTTGGGTCGGCGGTTAATCCATCAGTGAATTTGACTCAGCTGAAGAACACAATTTTCAACAAATATGGATGAGGCTTGGATGGTATTTTAGCGAAAGGTCATTCCAAATGGACCGTGGCTGGCTAATGGAAGGAGCATCAATTTAGGAAGCAGTAAAAGTCTCCATATGTAATATATGTTGTATAGGGCACGATTTATATGGCCCGCCAGGGAGTATATCAAAATTAATCCCAAATGTAACGCCGTTTGTGGAAATGGTAGATTGGCTGGTGAATTGGGCATAAGATTTGAGTGTTACACGTTGGTCGACCATGAAGATTTAATCAATGAATAGCTTCTTCACACGCCATTGGCACTCGTCACTTCTTCGGAATTCTCGCTTCTTAAGTTAATCTCATGCGGCCATGAAATAATATGTCATGCGGTCACCATTTTATCGCTGAACAGCTGCATGACTCTTCTCGTGGACCAACGGCAGTACATAGGACCAGCAACAGCTTTTCATGCATACATTCGTCGGCCTAACCATGCACTCGTTTATTCTAATTTGCCGTTTGCGCGGCTCGCATAAGCTCGCGTCCTGCTGTTTATGCTGTTCATGCATTGTTTTTCTCGTTTCAGTTAAAGCCGATGCATACAGTGCCGTGGCCATGGAAAACGCCTATTACATCTGTCATGATGTAGCCGACTTCCTGCATTACCGAGGGTTTAAATGGCACGGTGCTGGGAAGAAGAAAGGAAAGAAGGGCAAGAAATAAAACGAATCATACCGCTTCCATCAATACATTGGAATGACAAACATCGCCACTGTTTTCTCACTTCAATGTGGTCTTACGACCAATGAAGCTAACTGAGTTCAACGTAATCATCGTGCCCACAAACAAGGCTCGATTTCATTTAATTCTTTGGACACTTCTACACAACGACGAAAATCAAGTTTCTAGATGGGTAAACTTACCTAATAGCTTTGAAATAGTTTTTTAGCATCCTATAGTTTTGACATCTGGAAAACGCAGAAAGTTTGTCCTTCAATACTACCGCTGACGCTGTCAGACGCCGGCGCGTTTTCACGCATCATATCGAAACGGCATGTTTCCCAGAGGATGGCAAGGGGTTCTGAGGCGCTCAGGGTCCTGAAGCGATCAGAGACCCGTCCCGTAAACCCGTCAACAGGCCTCTGGCGTCTATGGTCTCCAAGCGCTTGGGATACTCGGAGAGAACCTACAGACCCGGAGAAATCGCGGAGCAATCGTCCCGTTGGGCGAAGAGGAGCCCGGAGAAGCCAAGGACATTTGTAGAAAGTACAGGTGATAGCCATCCTAATACCAGTGTCTAGCCCAGGGGTCCAGGAAGTATTTTTGAGTAAAGAGAGGGAGCTCAGTGAGAATGGATTTTCTTGACTTAAGCGCCCTCCTCCCTTGGTTGCGTCTATGGTCTAACCGATCAGAGCTACGAGACGACCAAGTTACCCTAACAATAGATCACAGACCCGATACAGCCAAAGCGTACACGGATTGCAAGACATCTGAATTGGCGGCCGGCCCATCATTGTTCGAGGCACCCTTTAAGACAGTCGGCGAAACCCGTGGGGATCCGAAGGACCACTGCATGGCCGAGCCACCGAGGCCCCAAGGATTGTTGAGCAGACTTCATAAAACTGGCCATGAGGACTCGTCTGGAAGCGAGCCTTTCACCTACAGCAAACCGAGTGGTTTTCAAGCGCAGCGAGGTTTCCAAACAGTGCTGATGATAATGGAGCATACGGTGATAGTGAAAGAGTGATGATATAAAGAGGCAAAAGTGTTTCAATGACGCCTAAATTCTAAAGCAGACAGGGACTCAGAGAACGCCAACAAGAGCCTCCGCGAGCGCAACTAGCTGGTGCAAATGTGAACCTCTCAGAACCTTTAGACGCCATGTCTCCGGTGCATGGCTGCACAGGCCTCTTCAGCAGGCGTGAAAAGCAGGATTACCATTCATGGCACAGCGAGGAGCTAGCTGTTCCACAGAGCCAAGCAAGGGGTGGCGTGTGGCACAAAAAAAGCAGATCCTTCTCTCTTCTTTCGCGAATAAAATGTGCTTCAGAGCACGTCACCCGTGATTACAACGGAAAATTACGGCTAAAATTAAGTGTCTACCCTCTTCATTAACGGTTGCCCGCAAATAAACGAGAACTGAGTATGCAGGCATATTCGTGATTGTAGGCGTATCAACTGCGTTGGTTATGTGCATCTCCGGAAACATCTTGAGAAAATAAACGGCTTCTTTATGAGACAGCTTCTCTGTAATATTGAGGTATTCCGCGGAAAAAAACCATGGAACTTGAGATGTGAAACCGACGCCCAGATTTATGCAATATCAAAATATTATTGACTGGGGCCAGATGACCTGGCCTGAGAACCCGACTGGAGGAAATCCAGCGGCCATAATTTGTTCTCCACAAAGAACACACCACCTGGCGCGGATGCACGTTGAAAGTGAACACAGCTGTAAGGTAAAGTGAGATCGTAACGACAAGCAGGTACGCTGACTTCGTAAAGGGCGCTATAGTAGGCCCGTGGAAAGATGAAGACGAATTTCGGGTGTTTTTCAATACATCTACACATTCGTTACCTTTCACAACGCCCCAGGTCAGGTGTCCACGGGGCAAGCACGTGCGAACAATCTCCCTGTACATGGGAGGTGCCCCTGTGATGAGGGAATTTTGTGATAAAAATAGACCCCCTTCCTAAAAGAGTGCCCATGAGCACAGTTGAAGCAAAGTTTGCGATAAAAGCGGGTTATGCTGCCTCCCAGTTAAGAACATGCCTTGTTTGGATCGTGAGACGCAATCAGGCAAGTGCCCCCACCACGAATGTGTACGCTAATCTTCGCGGAAGGCACCACTGTCATGTGAGGGAAATGAGAAAAATTTGCGCCTCCTCAAAACTTGGAGTCTGGTGGCACTTCCATGTTAAGCAGGATTTGCGAGAAAAAAATGCACTGTTTTTCGTTCCAAATATTTTGAAACAGAATCTATTGAATGAAGAAATCATTGTACTATGGGATCGCTATGAAGTCCTTGAAAAGTCCTCGCATTTGACATTGAGGAAGCGCGGCAGCTGGCATTCGTGGACCGTGCGCTGTGAGCTCTCCACGTGCATCGCATTCTCCATACATTCCTTTAGGCATAGTTACCCATTTCTCAATTCCCCTGGTTACGCACTGGTTACACTGGGCTAGAACACGCTCTCCCCTCACTATGCTGTGTTAAGTGTAACATTCCGAAAATGGCATCTTTTTTTGGAATTTGACCACTTGTTTATTTTCTTTATTTGATTGGATTTGACAATTTGACCACTTGTTTATTTTCTTTATTTGATTGGATTTGACAATTTGACCACAATTTGACCACAACTGATGCGTAACAGCTTACGAGTGTGCTGCTCGCCATAAGAGTAGATCCGTGTTGTCCGTTCTGATAGTTCATTTGGTTAAAGAGCGCATATCTTCCGATTCGTCGACTCGCGGTGGGCTGGGTTCGAGTTGCCTCGGGCACTCCCTGTTTGCCCCTGGCTACGATGGCCTGCGGCCGATGGCAGTCGCCGCACCATGGGTCAGTGACGTCAGGGGACAGGAGGGACCGCGCCGAGCGTTGAGCAAAACATCGCCGCAAAATATATCGCTGACCTGGAATTCCGCGATCGGATCAGGATCAATGCTCATGCGACAAACACCGCTGAGCGCGTGCGCTTATCCCAGAAATCCATTGAATCAAAAGGTTTGAACCCGATCTTATCATAAAGTTGATATAAAACATCTTACTAAAACCGTAAAACCCTCTCATTAGGCAGACTTCTAGCATCAGAGCCCACACTAAGCAGTACTCGTTGCATGAGCTATGCCTACATCATCCAATCGCCAACTGGTAAAATTCTACGGCGAAAATTTTATGTGACTTAATGCTGGGTACGATCCATCCTGTCCTCTGACGTCACTTGCCCATGAGCGTCGCCAATGCCACGGGCCGCAGGGCATCTCAGTCGGGAGCAAACAGCGACTCGAGCCCACTCCGCCACGGATGGGTGAGTGGGAGGACACGCTCCAACCGACTAAGTTTTTGAGACAATGAAAGGTTTTGTTTCCAGGGCTCTATTTTTAATGACTTGAACATGATTTGTAGCCAGACGCTGGAACAGCGGCTCCGCTAGTGTCGTGGCACCCCCGCTTTCCGAGAATGTTTATCATTAACTCTATGACGATGGAAGGAAAGAATCGACTCCAAAACGGACATTGGCACCCCCAATTTTTGAGATGTCCTTACGCCAATGTTTGTAGGTACACCTGAGCGTAACGTTGCGCCGCCTGGGCCAGAGGAAAGGGCGATGAAATATGCATTTGTTAATTAATCATGATGATTGGCGCTGCAAAATACCCCCACATAGGAACTTAATGCGTTCAGAAACTTCATGACGAAGGACAGAGTCTGCATCAGGAACCACAAGAAAGCTGGTGGCCAATGCCGAATAACAATAATTTTTTTCGAAGATACCTGACGCTGACCGATGCACTGGAAAAAAGGCCGGACGCAAATTCACTGGATCGTTAAGAATTAGGCGGTGAATGATGTTAGTTTTAAAAAGATGTTTTAAATGGTGGATCAAGTTATGCAAAATCTCAGATAGCTTAATTTGCACTGAGTCAGTTCAGCTGATGTCAGATGATCAGGCATTCTATCAAATTGTCTGGCAATTGAACTCGAAAAAACGTTGCGCCTACCTTATGGCGAACCTAGTTGCTGTAGCATAACTACCAAATGCACTCTTTTCGACGGTAATAATCCGATTAAATAAACAAAGAAGTCCTGTCTGTCCCATCTATCCTGTTCCGTCCCGTCCAGTCATGTGCGGTGCGTCCGGTCCGGTCCGGTCCGGTCCGGTCTGGTCTGGTCCGGTCCGGTCCGGTCCGGTCCGGTCTGGTCTGGTCTGGTCTGGTCTGGTCTGGTCTGGTCTGGTCTGGTCTGGTCTGGTCTGGTCTGGTCCAGCCTGTACTACCCCACTCATACCCGCCCCGACCCATCTGGGTAGCGTTCCCCATGGCCGAACGCCGTCCACAAATGGCAACATAAGACGTTCCAGGCAAGGGCTTCACAGCAGTCCATACGGCATGAGTCGCTTGTGTATGTATAGGTCAATGCTTGTGTATAACGCAGCGCTTGTGACGTCATAGACAGGTAGCAGCGGTGGGTGTTTTGCTGCTGGGAACTGGGCCCTGACAGGCGGAACTCGTCTCACCGTGCTGTACGTTGTCCAAGATCTAGATTGGAATGGATTCCGGTGCATTTTTTTTCGGACGACGGTTTAAGATGTGTCCGAATGGCTTACAAGGAAGACAAAAAAAGACATTCCGGGATCAAAACAAACGAACGGCGGATCAGCTGACGCTTGCCATTCTGGCCCACTTTCGGCAAATTTAGCGCATCTGGCGTAAAGTTTGAATCGTTGCAACGGGGATGGCACGTTGGATGTGATCGTCACTCAGCAGGCAAGCAGTTCTACATTCCAGCCTCAAGTGATACGGCAAGAAGGGCTCTTCCAAGTTGCTCCTTAATTTGTGCAGGACGGATTACTTCGTCTTGGTTCGCTGTCACGATAGTCTGTGCGCGATTGTAGGAGAAGCTTCCTATCCATTTGGCCCCCGCCAACTTTGTGAGCAGTGTGTCGAATCCGGAGAGAAACCCCTTTTTAGTGTGTTTTGGGTGTAGTTTTTGCCATTTTCCCCTGCTGAACTCCTCAAACAGGCCTTCTTTGCTAAACTGCCCCCTGGCACCTACTGCTTGTTCCCCTCAGATTGTTTGGACCCACCACATGGGTGTTATTGCTGGAGCGAGGGGACTGGGGAACCCCCCAGTTTTCTCATACTGAAACTTATATGCTTTTTAACAATGAAAACATAAGTTTCAAATCATGTTTGACCTCCAAAGTCCAGTTTGACCCCTGCAGTCCTGATTTGCTTCTCCCTGTCTCAGATATCTGGTTACACCCAAGTCTCTAAAAGTAGCCTTCGAGTGCCTAGGTGTTCATCTACCTGCATGTCTGCACAGAAGATTGCTGGCAAATCCCAGAAATTGTTTGTTTGGATTGTGATAGTCTTCTCATGATGGCAGTGCAATCATGTCATGTGCATTTTTCAGAGATAATGATGATACCTACATTGTTGTCTTGTCTGATGCTTTTTGGTTTCACAAGAATATTTTGTGGATATAGTTGCAAGTGGTGTTTTGGTATACATTGATGCACTACATGTAACTTGTGTGCCCTAATCATGCACACAGCCCATATTTTTTGGTTGGCATGTTTTTGGCAACACATGCTTTTTTTCTTATATCAAATGGTCAATCCCTGATTGCAAAGCATAATTCATGGAAAAATGTGGCCTATGTAAAACAAAATTGCAGATGCAAGATGGATATAGTTTAGACAATAAAAATTGCAAGCATGGAAATGATGAGCTTCATTTATAGTGGAGTACATTCAGATGGTTTTATTAATTGGCTAGTAGCAGGTGCTGAAAAACTTCATCAGGGTTTGCAACTTTTTCTTTAAATAGGGGGTTTCATGCATACATCCTCAGCATGGTGGGAAATATTTGACAAAAGAACATTGGTATTTAATCATGCCTGAGAGGTACAGATATAGTACTTACTGACCACTTGGTTTTCTCATGCATTCCAATAGTTCATTGCTCATTCACATTTTAGCAGCTAATACACATTTGTGTGAAAATGATACAACTATGCATATGCTGCAGCAATGGAAATACTGTCAAGGTGCTTTGGCCTAAGCTTCAGCTAAGCTTCATCTTTTTGAGCAAGATCATCTGTCTTTCACATCACTATAGATGTCCAGAGATGGATGAGATTGAAGAAATGGAAGCTGCACAGCATGAGGTAAGTTTACATGGTCTATGTAGTTTGAAACTATATATGGGATGTCCCATATGGGAGCTTCATGACCTACAGCAGTTGATGTGCCCTAAAACCCCAAATAATCATCATCATGGGATGTCCCATACTATAACCATAGTGACTGGTGGTCATTTGGGAGTCATTGTTAGCAATAAGAAGTCCTTTCCACTTGCACCTGTTTTAGATCACACTACAACAAATGTAAATCATATGATCTTGATCCCATTTGGGATTGCTTTACTTGACATTAGCCATAGTAAGGTTATTGCATTCATCTTGTTTTGTGCATCAAGTTTGGAAGCCTCCATGTCTTCAACTGCTTGATTACATGGACTTGGTTTTCTCTTCTGTGAAAAAACATTGGTACATCACAGCCCAAGCACTTTTTAAGCTACAGTTTTTGGAAGCTTTTTAAACTACACACCTTGTATGGCTTTTCATGCAGCAAACCAGTAATTTACAGGCATTTTATTGCCTGCATGCATTTCCCAGTTAGAGATAATGTGAGGTTCAGCTGTTGCTGTTGCAAACTGATTGGAAACTGCATGTTTTCAGGAGCCCACGATAGAGGATTTCGAGATATTGAAGCCCATCAGTCGCGGGGCATTCGGGAAGGTCTTCTTGGGCTGCAAGAAAGGTCACCCGGAGCATCTGTTCGCCATAAAAACTGTGAAGAAGTCCGAGATGATCAACAAGAACATGGTGGAGCAGGGTGAGTCGAGTTACGTACGTGTTTTACCTGCCTCTGGATCGATGTACCCTCTGGCGTGGCAAACATATTGAGGCTGTGTCGCCGTTCGGTGACCTTGCTGACCTTGCGTCTCCGGCAGTGGTCACAGAACGGGATGCGTTGGCCCTCCAGAGGAGTCCGTTCTGCGTCCAGATCTTCTACTCCTTGCAGTCAGCAAACAACATCTATCTGGTGAGATGGGACGACTTGCCGTTCCTGGACTTCTGTGACTCTTTGAGTGTGCCATGTCTTTCGTCAGTCTGATGCGTGTTGTGCACTTGTGGTCTGGTGCACTTGTGGTTTCAAGAAATTTTAATTCAGCCATGTGTATCTTGCTATTTGTAAGGTAGCTTAGGCTCCGCACCCTAAATAGCTTTGGTCATCGAGCCCGGACGGCATGTGCGCTCATACATATATGAGTACCAGACCGCGTAATCAGGCCTTTGTTCGGCAAATATGCGTCTGTGTCGTCCGCAGGTGATGGAGTACTTGATTGGCGGAGACCTGAAATCGCTGCTGGCCATGTACGGCTACTTCGAGGAGCGGATGGCCGCTTTCTACGTGGCCGAGGTGGCGCTGGCTCTGGACTACCTGCACACGTAAGCCCGGCGGTGGCCGCTGCTGAACCCAGCATGCAGTGCCGTGCATTGATCAGGGCTATAGCCGTCTGGGAAGAAACTGTTGTTGTACATCACCCCGTCATAGGCGGTGTCGTATAAAGTCATGGTGAGCGTTTCTCGTCTTTGTGCTGACCTCATGCCGTTACGCGGATGCTATTGTGGCATTTGCTTCTGGTGGTCGTTGACTCGCACGCAAGCTGCACAGGCACCATGCGTGAGAGCGGCTGACCAGAGGCCAACATCGGCAGCCACGGGATCACTCACCGGGACATCAAGCCGGACAACATGCTGCTGACGGCGCAGGGCCACGTCAAGCTGACCGACTTCGGCCTCAGCAAGATCAACGCTCACCGCGGTGAGGCCTCCGCGACCGTCCACTGGTGCACCAGACCCATGGCACTCAGCTGTCTGCCGTGTCCCGTGATCAACAGCGGAATCAGGGCGAGCGGGGGAGGGGACTTAATGAGTGACTGCCTCTGTGGACTTGAGTTTCCGGACTGCCGCTTCATCGGTCAGCAACGGCGATATGAAACCGGTATGTTGTGTTTATCCCGCCCGGCGAGCGTCTTGTTCGTCCGTCCGTGCCCACGCTGCCGGTCTGAGGCGCCCTCCGTTTGTGCCCATCCCACCGGTCCGTGCTTTGCTGACCGTGTGACGGCTCGCCGGCCCCCGTTACAGAGATCTCAGTGACGGACCTGCTGCGAGCCACGCCCACTGTCGTGCGCAGCAGCCTGCTGCGCACGCCCGGCCAGCTGCTGTCGCTCACTTCGCACCTCTCTTTCGTGAGCTCCGGCCGACGGCCACGGAGGGGGAGGGGGTGGCCGGCGCGTGGGTGCGACTCAGGGAAATGTGCAGCGCTGCCTCTGCTGCCTACGCGATACGTATGTGATTTCAGTCTGGGCTTTCGATGAAGAGGTTTGGGAAGTATGATAAGACGCTTTTAGACATATGGCAGTAATCTGGTGCAAACTCGCTGTCTTATGTGTGCTTCTGGCCATTCAGCTCGGTATGTTGTGTGATGTTTTAAGATGCTGTAGACATGACTTGTTTCGATTGTGGACTTTGTATTTATCATCCTCTTATCAACTATCAGAAAATGTTTGGTCCATCCCTGCCTTCCCATATTTCCTCTTGTCCACCTCCACCTCGCTGTCGGCCCGGTGCTCCTGCTTGCTTCCTCACAGAGCTGCGACAGCTTATCGCCCGGCCCGGCATCAGAGGCTTCACCTCCGCGTCCCTCGAGCGTGCCAACACTGGCGCGCAGCAGAGGCGAATGGTCTCGCCCCGTGCCATCACCCGTCACCGACGCCCCGGCCTGCGCCCGGGCAGAACTCGGACGGCAGCCCGATGGAGCTGGCCGGCTCGCTGAGCTGCGCCGACTCGGCGCTGGAGGCGGGCGGCTCGTACTGCGGCCGGGCGGCCCGGGCGCGCGCCGCCGGCAGTCTGGCGGCGCCCGTCGCCCACCTCACCCCGCGCCTGCGGAGCGTGGCCGCCGCCATCGACGACGGTCAGTCGGCCGGCCGCGCCCGAGCGGCCGCGAAAGCTGCCCACATGAGCACCGTGGTCGTTTCACACGGATTAACTATGGATTGGACGATGTTGTGGGCATACGGCAAAGGCGTGTGTAGGAATAACATAAATTTGCTCGGATTTCTGATGGCTTTTGTCGAGCATATTCAGTCATGCTCAGCGTGATATATGATACCGCGTGTATCCGCACAAACGCCGGTGGTATGATGTACTTGTAGACCAAGTTCATCGTTCAAAAATGCGCACGGTATGCCAATTATTAAGGGAAGCGTTTCGTCAGCTTTTTCGTCGGCCCCCGTGCGCCTGGTAAGCCAGTTACAGGATAAAGCACGACCGTTCTTACATGTTGACGGTTGGCCCGCCGCGCCGCCGGCAGCGGTCGGCCCGTCGCCGGCCGCTCCGGACCCGCTCACGTCGACGCCCGAGGCACGGCCGCCGAGCCGGCGCGGCCAGCACGCGCCCGAGCCGGCGCGTCCGCCGACCGCCGAGCCCGGCCGGCCGACCAAGCGGTGCCGCGCCGACTCTGCCAGCCCGCGCAGCACCGGGCTGACGGCGGCGCTCAACGGCGTGCGGCTGTCGGGCCCGGCGCCGGCCAAGCTGAGCCGCGTGGCCGCGCCGGCCAGGCCGCCGCTGCGCACCGTCTGCTTCAACTCGCTGGCGCAGACGCCGCCGCGCCGCGGCCCGGCCGCCCGCCGCCCGGCCAGCCTCGGCTCGCCCATGGATGTGTCGTTCGAGAGGGTCTGCCGCAGCACGCCCGCCACGGTACGCGCGCGGCGGCGGCAGGGCCGTCCTGGTGCGGCGCGCCGTGTGCAGCCGCGCTGACCGAGCGGGAGTCGTGCCTGAGCGCCTGGGAAGCCGTGACGATCATGTCGCTTTGGTTGAGGAGCCTCACACACATGCTGTTGGTGTGTTAAGTCCCGCATCCAATGCATCGTCTATATCAGCTCCGTGCCCACGCTCGTCCAGATTTTCCGCGGTGTGTTGGCTGACTGTCGTGTGCCGTGCTGACCGCGAGGCCACGCGTCCCCACCGTGACGCGGCGCCCGCCGGTGCGTCGGCAGCCGGCTCCGGTGACGCCGCGCACTCCGTTCCGCACGCCCAAGTCGGTGCTGCGCGGCCGGCTCCGCTCAGAGGAGACCCGCATCATCGGCACGCCCGACTACCTGGCGCCCGAGCTGCTGCTGCGACTCGGACATGGTACGGGAGGTGGAGAGGCTGCGGAGGAGGTGGGGAGGACACGCGGGAGGCCTCACCGCCTGACGCCCGAGCTACTGCTGTGACTCGGGCGTGGTACGGATGGGGAGCGGGGAGGGCACGGAGGAGGCCTCACCTCCTGGCGCCCGAGGTACTGCTGCGAGTCGGACACGGTGCGGAGGGGGAACGCGCAGGTGGTACTAGAGCAACTTGAAATCTGAGGCGCGTTCCTCACTATCAAAACGTCCCACTGCGCCATCTATACGCTGCAAAAAACTACGTCGCATGCACACGTACACGGGCACCCGTTGTTGCATAGGAGCCTGTGCCTTCGTGCGACGTAATTTGAGGAACGGTGTCCCCTTACGTTCACATCCAGGTAAAACTGAAGTACCTTGCGCCAGGGTTTTCCTGCCATATCCAGTCTCGTTGCACCACATTTTCACTCGGCCGGATACGCCGTTGCAGGGGTGGTTCGCTCTCATGTCTAGGCGATAAAGCTCTCGTTGCCTTATCCCATAAAGCCTAGTTTGTCTGCCGCCTCTGCTTCTCCTAGGTAACGCTGCCACACAAAAGTACGTTCAGACGGTGTTTAACGTGGGTTGTTCGCGTCCACCGGCGCGTCCGCCGTGCCCTGACGGGTCGGTATTGTGTTCCAGGTCCCCCGGTCGACTGGTGGGCGCTGGGCGTCTGTCTGTTCGAGTTTGTGACGGGCATCCCGCCATTTAACGACGAAACGCCGGAGGCCGTCTTCCAGAATATCCTCAAGAGAGGTATGGCCTGGTGGTTATGTGCAAACACTGAGAACGCGGGAAGGTCGGAGCCAACTCGTCCTCGCCTGCTCACGACCCATTAAACCATCGTTTCACCATTCCCCGCGACCCGTCCGCTCCCACTGCCTGCCGTACGTCTGAGCATCCTGTCGGCCGTAACGCTGACCGTACCCTGTCCCCCACCCCCGCGGCGCCGACCCGGCCCTGACCACGCTCCGCCCCGCGGCAGACATTCCTTGGCCGGACGCCGGCGAGGCGCTCTCGGCCGCGGCCGTCTCGGCCGTGGACGAGCTGCTGTGCTTCGAGCCGGCGGCGCGGCCGGCGCTGGCGCGCGTCCGGCAGATGGCCCTGCTGACGCCGCTCGACTGGGACCGGCTGCTCGAAGGCCCCGGTCCGTTCGTGCCCAGCCCCGACGACGCCACCGACACCACCTACTTCGACCGTGAGTTCGACGGCGACGGCGGCGCGCGGCGTGATCAGATGTAGAGATCCGAGGCCCACCTGCACGCTCGGCCCGTTAGTGGGCTCTGACCTCGCCTACTCTGTTGGGCTTTGCGCGCGTGGAACGTGAGATGTGTATGCATGCTGTCAGGGGCTTGCGTTTTTTTTTTGTCGCTGTTCAGCACTCTAATTTAGCGGTTGGCACATTGCAAGCACTGAATTTTTCCGATTTTGTCTTTTATAGTGTTTTGTATGTTCACAACTTGTTGCCAGCTTGCTCATCTTGATTCAGATATGCAGCGGTGCCGCTTAGACGAAAGTCAGATGCAATATTTGCACATTCGCTCACAAAGTCTGTCGCTAAAGGAGCCACCGGAGTCCGAGACTTCACAACACCCTCAGGGGATAGTGCTTCCGATCAGATGGTTGAGCAAACCGCTCGTGCTATAAGTCGTCACGCGCATGTTTGTGAATCGCGGCTGTGATTTCACCTTTGGTTAGGTGCCGTTGAAGGCACAAAGTCACAGCTGCTTTAACGTGAGTGCCGCTCTTTGAATCTGTACTTGCACTAATGGTTCGCCGTTTGTTCCAGCGCGGAATAACCTCCAACACCTCACGGTGTCTAACTTTGACGTGTAGAACACCGGGTGTGGGGGCTCCTCGGTTCGCTGCAGGGGCACAACTCGTCCGGCACCTTGTGCGTCGATTTCTGCGAATTGTGTGGCGTTCGCCTGATTGATGGCGCGTGTTCTGCGCAGAGTTTTATACGCCTCGCCCGCTACGCAATTGCTTAACGATGTCTCTGTGATGTGGTAACAGCGTCGGCAGCCGACCTGCGGCTGTTCTCCCGGCGCGGGGCGAGTGCGTCGTTCATAATGCAAGCCTCCTGTCAGAGCCCATCGTGACTGGTTGATCCGTGCCGAAGGGCGCCTTAAGCTGGCGGTGTGGAGTACGGGGCAAATCCGTGCGGCGCGCGCTGTCCCCGGCGTATGTCTTTAGTCAAGCGGATGTTTGGGGGTCAGCCGGGCGCAACAACTCTTACGAATGTATGCGGGTCATGCGCGAGATTGACATTAATCCGGCTTGCTGGGCCCCGCGGTTTTAATTTTTATAGCTGTATTGCATATGTGATGCTGGAGATCAGCTTGGTTTGTGTGTCACTGCCAAAGGGTCACTTGAATAAACCCCAGACTGATGTATTGTTTGTGTTATGTGTGGATGTTTTGGACAGGGGCCTGCTGAAACACAAACGTTCTGTCTGACCTGCGACATTCACTTGTGAAGTTGCCCTCGACCTACCCAGCCGTCTTGCCGACGATCGTTACCAACCCTTCCCACTGGCCAGCGGTCCAATATTCGGCCACTTGGGTGGCAGGGATGTCGATATTTTTTCATGTGCTACACCCATGTTGGGGCTCACTATTGCCCCTCCCCTTGCTCAAAATCAGCCAGTCAGCACCAAACCGGGCTGCTGTCAACCCAGTACGTAAGCGCCTCAGACTTGACAGACGGGCTGGGCAGGTCAGATGTCTGGGCTCGGCGTCAAAGGGCAACGGATTAATGCCAATCAATTGCGTGCTGAGGCCATCAGAGAGCCAGGATTATTATAGCATGAATTTATATTCATATCCTGCGCACCCTGCTGGATGAATTTTGAAACGCTGCCGCTGACTTAAAACCAATCTAAATTGCGATGGGTGGGGCATGGAGAGGAATGAAGAACGCCCCCTCTCCAAACGTATTAAACGTGTTACCGGGGTGCTGTGCTGCGTTTCGTTAAGGTGCGTACTCTTCCCTCCAGGTTCGTTTGCCACCGTGGGTAAGCAACCCAACGGATATACACCGTACTCGTTTGGTATTGTGGAGCCCAGCTGCGAAGGTAGTTCTGCTACCGTGCGATCTTTGCCAACACGCGTTTTGGGTTTCCGAACTGTGAGCAATTGCTGTCTGGGCCGGTGCATTGACTACACAGGCTCAGTAAGGGGCAAGATGTGCATGGGGTCACCCTACCACCCTCCTCCCCCCACCCCTCACCCCCTCTGCGTCCGTGGTACGGGCTGCAAAACTTACCGTATGTATTGAGTTTTACACCAGACAGTATATTCTGAGTCATACCCTACACATAGTTTTGTTTGCATCACGTGAGTTGTCTTAGAGAAGTGAAAGTCTAAAGCAATACTAACCGGCATATTCGTACGAGTTCATACTCAACGGCACATGAAGTTTCCGCCAAAAGTCAATCAACCGAGCAATGTCTGATTCACATATTACACTTGAGATCGGGACATTCTCGTACAACGGCTTAAGAGCGCTCAGTAGCATCGTTTCTTTACGCAAAGGTATTACCCCAGCATGGGGTGACTGCAACGCAAGGCGTCAGTGTACGTCGATATTTCGATCAACTCGCACCTCACGAATTCAAGTTCTTGGGAAGAACTTTTGCTATGCCGTGTACTTTTGAGCCCCAGCGCCAAATAATTTCTTTGTCTCACTTGGTTTTGTTGCTGATGACACACCCTAGTACACAGTGGCTAATGCAGTGAGTTGTTGAAATTTGTTTGATTGTCACTTAATGCCTGGAATGTGCTAACAGCTCAGATTCAGTCAGAAGTGCCCTCTTGTCCTCTTAAATGTTCTTACTGCCTATGATTAGACGATAGTACATGATCCGGTAGTATATTTTCACAGTATAGATGTGACAAAACCACAGCGTTTTTCTGTAAAAAGCCGTCGCGTTTTGGTCTCGCCACCAATGGACCTAATGTGACGGTTCAGCGAATGCATTGACCTGTAAGACGTTAGATATTTCCAAGTCTTCGTCATCAGTCTAGAATGACATGGCGAGGCCTGGTACACCCACTTACTCCCACACGCCCACACACACGCGCACACGCACACAGACCCTCTAAACGCTCATCTCATCACACCAGTGCAGAAGGAAAACCCACATGGCCGACTTGGCGAATGCGATGAAGTCTTGAAGATTATAATGCGCCGTCTGTCTTTTCCGGCTCTGCGACGCTCGAGAAGGGAGCGAGCCCGCCTGTCCCCCCCGCGGAAAGGCACTCTCCGACACGAAGTCCACGATATCACACGATGCCCCCGCCGGCCATCGGCCTCCGTTCGCCCGCGTGTCTTGGGTGGCGGCCGCCGCGCGCGCCGCCCCACCCGTCCTAGTAGGCGGCCCTGTTCCTATCAATCCAATCACGCAGCTTGGCTACACGGGTGTAGACGCCGGGGTACTGGGCCTTGCCGCAGCCGATTCCCCACGAGACCACGCCCACCTGGTACACCACACCCGCCACCCGCATCAGTGGGCCGCCAGAGTCGCCCTGCCGGCAGAGGGAGCACGTGAGCACAGTGCCAGACGGAGCACCAGTAAACACACCGACGGCAGAGGGCACACGTGGAGCAAGGCGACAGCACACGAACAGGCGTCGACAGATGCAGCGCATGACCACGCTGACAAGGGCGGCATACGTCAGAGGACCATCAGCCGCTCTGATGGCAAAGGGATCCCGCGCATTGCCAACAGGAACGACACGCCAGCAGGCCCGACAGGCAGCCCGCACGCGCCACATGTGCCGGCCACCGATGACGATAACTGAACCTTCAAGGAAGCGCCGACAGCGGAGGTCATCTAGCTCGTCGATGGCGTAACATTTCAGACAGTCGAATCAATCTTATCACGAAGTATCGGGCCTGCCTAATTGTTGTACGGTTCGCCGCCACGTCGCCCCCCGCCGGCGTGACCCGCCTCTGTCTCGCTGCGCCCCCGGCTCCTCGCGGGGTGACGGTGCACATTGTTCTCTAATCGCGCCGTCTCTGCCGCGACCGCATTCCGATATCAGTCTGCTCGGCCGTCCATTAGAGGCGCCGCTGCAGCGGCCGCGCGCGTGCGGATTTTCCATCCGGTCTGACCGGCCTGGGATGTGCGGCGGCGGCGGCGGCTGACGCCCCGGTCCGCGGTGGTGGTCCGCCTCCGAGGCTGGAGCCGCAAGCCGTTATCGGGCTCGGCTGTGCGGGTCCGGTCCGGACTGAGGGGGTCTGGTCCGGAATGTGAGAGTCGGGTTCGGTCCGGACTGAATGAGTCTGTTCCGGGTGTAACAGTCCGGTTCGGTCCGGACTGAGGTAGTCTGACCAAGGGTATGGGAGTTTGTTTCCATCTGCGTGACCCCGGTCCGGACAGTAAGAGTTCTGCCTGGGATATCTTGATCAGTTTCAAGCAGTGGGGGTCCGGTCCACACTGTGGACCAGATTCCCACAGAGAGTGTCAAGAGTGCGCGTCCGTTCCGGGATATGGGAGTTAGGTCTGGACTGTGTTGAGTCCGGTCGGGACTATGCGAGTCTTGCTTGGCGTGTGAAGGTCTAGCCCGGATTGTGTGTCTCCGATCCGGACTGTGTGTTCCAGTCCGGACTGTCTGTGTCCGGTCCGGACAGTGTGTGTCCTGTCCGGACAGAGTGTGTCCTGTCCGGACTGTGTGCGTCCGGTCCGGTCCGTGTGTTCCAGTCCGGACAGTGGGTGCCGGGCCCGGACTGTGTGTGTCCAGTCCGGACCGCATATGTCCGGTCCGGACTGTATGTGTCCGGTCTGGACCGCATATGTCCGGTCCGGACTGTGTGTATCCGGTCCGGACCGCATATGTCCGGTCCGGGCCGTATGTGTCCGATCCGGACCGTATGTGTTCGGTCCGGACTGTGTGTGTCCGGTCCGGACCGCATATGTCCGGTCCGGTCTGTGTGTGTCCGGTCCGGACCGCATATGTCCGGTCCGGACTGTGTGTGTCCGGTCCGGACCGCATATGTCCGGTCCAGACTGTGTGTGCGCGGTCCATACTATGTTCGCCGGAGCTTTTGGCCAAAAGGCATGCCTGTGTGAACTTGGCAATTATCTTTAATTACAAGATTCACTCCTGATTGATGTGTTTAAAAACGTAGCGTTTCACGTGTTTGTGTTATCTCCCGCGTCTTTCACCCCTCACGCTTAAACGGTTTTTCAGAAGACGCCTCCGTTTTGCTTTTCGAATCCATGCTGAAAATGCGTTCGACCCAGCTATCCATGCTATCCATGCTATCCTGCCACCCATACTACCGCGGCGCCGGTATCGTTTCTTTTCCACGCGGATCTCGGGCGACGCCGTCCGGCCCCGTCACTGAGCTCGCTCCGCCTCTCGCCTCCGGACTGCGCTCGGTCCCCCCGCGGCAGCAGCTCCCCCCCCCCCCCCCCTCTGTCGCTGGGTACTCACACTGCACGAGTCCTTGCCCTGGCGGCCGGCGCAGAGCATCGAGTCGATGATGCCGCCGGGCGCCGACGCGCCGTACGTCGCCCTACACTTGTCGTTCCTCCACACCTTGAGGCTGACCTTCTGCAGGATGGACGGCTGGCGGCCGCCTGCGGGGCGCACGCGGCGTCAGTCACGCGCGAGCCCGGCAGCGGGCGGCAGCCGTCGGCGCCCAGTGGAGCTGAGCACCTCTGCCTAACATCGCTCCGTCCGCGCAGTGCAGAGTTGTGCCCAGCGGAGTTTGTTTGGTGAAATTGCAATGACTGGGCGCGAGAGCGACGTCTAGGGGATCAACGTGAAAACAACGCAATTGTGGAGCACAAGAAAGCTGCCGACCTTGCATGCTACGCAATGAACCTCCAGAAAACCGATAGAACAGATCGAATAACCACATGCGATCGTGCACTCCTTTCCCTGGTCCGGCTTGGCCTCAGCTAGTCGCTGCCTCCCGGCTGTGACCCCCAGTCTGGGTGACTCACCCTCGCGCAGGCTGCCCCAGCCGGCGACAGTGACAATCTCGCCGGCGTACGTGCTGCTGCCCGAGTCCAGGCACACCGGCCGGATGTTGGTCCTGAACTCCACGTCCTTGGTGAGCGTGATCAGCGCGATGTCCGTATGCTGCAGGCGGGAACGGAAGCAAACTGCTGGGGGGTTCTATGGAGACACTACGTCCTTGCAGAGAATCGGACAATTTTGTCTTTGATGTGACAGCGGCAAAGATATGACTTTCTCTTCAGTCACTTGTATTTTTTGTGCGTCCAAAATATAATGACCTTTAACGGTATTCGTATTGATTTTCACGTTGCTTTTGAACACACTCGGAGGAGAACACCGCCGCCGGACCGTTTTTGTTTGACGGCCAGTTGTGTGTCTGTGTAGCACGGCCAGAAACTTACCTTCTGTCGGAATTACAATTACACGCTATAAACAAAACCTAACAACCTGCAATCCTGGGCTGCTCCTTGCGATTACATAACAGAGTGCAGTGCCCCAGAACGATGGACATAACATGATGTGACGCTCCGGTGCGATCATGAAGTTATATGCCGGACGTGGTTAGTCAAGGACAAGGTCAGTGTATGAGCAGCGCGGTCGCGTCCTGCATGGCCTCTCCTCGTATCCTGAATCCAGCATGCAGTCAGCTGGCTCGCCTTAGCCACCGACTCCTCACCAGTGTCTTCTCGGAGAAGCCCTTGTGGCGCACGATCCGCGCCACCTTATACGTGGCGTGCTTGGCCTCGAAGGGCGAGCTGATGTCGTGGTCGCCCACCCGCACGAGCAGCTGGGACACGTCGTAAGAGCTCATGCTGCGGACAGGGCCAGTGTCAACCGGCGGGCTGGCGGCAGCCGCGCCAGAGCAGGCCGCTCGACGGCCGTCTGGAGATGACGACACCGGTGCTGCTGACACCCTGTCAGAGGGCACCGAAGCAACGCGAGCTTGACGGCCGGCCCGAAGCGGGCTTCTGGGGACTCATTTAAACGCTGCGAGTATCAACGCAGCGTGGTGGAAACGTACGACGTGCGCCCATGCGCCACTTTTGTACTTTTTTAACTGAGACTGCCCAGAGACGCACGTTAGAATGAACGGAAAGAGCCAAGGGCAGCTGCCAGAAACAATAAACCACGAAGAGGTTTCAACACAGCAGTCGTTGCAAGGTTCTAGACATGGGCAGTTGAGTGACAGCAAACAAACACGACTTAACCAACATAAAGCACGTGCGGGCAGGGAATGAGGTTCTTACTGGGCCACGCAGTGAGCTGCCGTCAGGATGTGTCGCTTGTCGATCAGAGAGCCGCCGCAGAACTGTCGGCCGCTCTTGAAGATGCCCGCCTGCGACAAGGGGCGAGACTGAGCTTCTCCAACAACGAGGGGCGAGACTAAGCTTCTCCAACAGGTCGTGCTGCAAGCTCAGCCGCGTCATCACCTAGCGGCCAAGGACTCCGCAAATGGATGGACGCGTGGGGCTCCGATGAAAGGCTTCCCGACTTATCCTTACGGGTGTGGAGGAAGTATGCAGAAAGGTACTGATGGTCGCAAGAGTTGAGATAAGCTATTAAAACATTCGATGCCAGCTAAGACTTGATTTTAGCAACAGGACGCTTATAAGTCAGTGCTGATGATTCCATGGTTCGCATGACTAGATGCGGTATCTGCATTGACCACCTGTGGGCTTGCACTAATGCTCAGCTGGAAGCTTGCCTTCTACAAAAAGTCGAGTATTATCATACAATTCAAAAGCGTACTTCACTCAATGTGGCCGTATTTAGCTAAGCGTTCTTCATCCAATGGAACTCGCGGAGCACTCACAAAGCAAGCAAATTTGTCCAATGTTGCCGCCCAGACGCTTCTAAGCCAAGAGAACTCGCTGGAGACCCATCTCCCGTGGAGACCTCACTCTGGTCAGCCGCCGTACCAGTTACCAGGGGCTCATAAGCCGCAGGAGCCTGCTCTCCACTCACCAGCCAGGGGAACTCGCCCTTCGCCGCCTGCGTGCCGCCCACGATCCTGTCGGCGCCCTCGGTGCTGCGCGTGCCGCACGCGCTGAACTGTCCGCCGCCGCCGCCGCCGCCGGCGGCAGCGGGCGGCGTCGGTCTCTTGGTAGTGGTCACTGGCTTCTTGGTCGTCTCCCACCACTGCGTGGCGCCCGGCGGCTTGGGCGCTGCTGTCGGCCTCTTGGTCGTCTCCCACCACTGGGTGGCGCCGGCCGGTGGCGCGGTCGGTCTGGTGGTGGCCGCCGTCGGCCTCTTGGTCGTCTCCCACCACTGGGTGGCGCCGGCCGGCGGCGCGGTCGGTCTGGTGGTGGCCGCCGTCGGCCTCTTGGTCGTCTCCCACCACTGGGTGGCGCCTGCCGGGCGGTCAGTGACCGGCGCTGGCGCCGAGCTCGGCGTACTCTGCCACCAGTGGGTGGGCGCCGCCGGCAGGCCGGGCGGACGCGGCTTGGAGGTGGGCGCGCCGGGCACCACCGCCGGCGGCCGCGCCGTCGTGCCGCCAGTCGCCTGCCACGCGTGCGTGATGAACGCCGGGATGCCAGGCGCCAGCGTCGGCGCCTCGGCGCGCTCGCTGGTCCCCGACGGTGCCCTCGTGGTCTGCCACCACTGCGTGCTGCCGGCGGCCGGACGCCTGGTGGTGGTGGCCGCGGGCGCCGCCGCCTGCGTCGACTGCCACCAGTGCGTCGGCGCCACCTGCTCAGTAGACGTCTGCCACCACTGCGTGGACGCCTCCGCCCGCTGGGTGGAGGCCGCCTGCGTGGTCTGCCACCACTGCGTGGCAGCGGCGCCGGCCGGCCGCGGCGTGGTGGGAGCGCTGCCGACGCCGAGGCCTGGGCAGCAGACGCCGCGCACCGACGGCTCGCCGCGCCGTGAGGACGAGTCGACGGCCGTGCAGGCCCCCAGCGTCCTGTCCAGGCTGTTGGGGTCGTCCTCGGTCGTGTCGCGCGTCCAGCGACAGGTCGAGCGCGTCAGGCACAGGCCGCTCCTGCCGGGCGACGGCAGGCTAGAGCTCGCCCTTGTATGGGCAAGGTGGGACAGAGGTAGGCGACGGGCACAGGACATAGGTAAAGACCGCTTACGGGTGCAAGGTGAGGCTAAGGGGTGGCCTTCAGGAATGGGCTGGACTAAGCCTTTCCTGTGAGTCAGGCGGAGCCATAGGACTCCCCGTGCAGTGTGCCGAGTCTCCGGCCTTCGCATGGCGACAGGACCGAGTGCGGGCTCGTCCCCGGGGACGGGGGATGCCGTACACAACTGCTGGGGATGGGATAAGTGTAATGACCCGTCGAAGGGCGTGGCAGATGCAATTCCTGTACAAGGGCCCGACAGCGGCTTTTCCTTGAAACGATTCAGAGGAGGAGCTAACTGACAGAGAACAAAGCACTGATGCTGGTGCATTACATGGCAAACATCGAGGAATATATGACCGCCAGTCACGACGGCACTCTCCACCAAACCGATCACCGGCCGCTCCAGTAAAAGCGGCGAAAACATCAGATTGGCCCAACCGGTTATACACACCTAATTTATGTATCCAGGTATGGTGCAAAGCGGAGCAGAGGGAGGAAGCTGCGGAGCAGGAGAACAGCATGGCACATAGGACAGCTCAGCTGCAATGAGCCGTCCTAGTTATTTTGGTTGGCAGTGAGTCTAGACATAACAGGCTGGCCTACCACCGTCCGTTTTGTTTATTTGGGAGCTATCTTTTGAGATTCGATTCGCACATCTAGCGTGGGGCACGTGATGGCCACCTACCGTCCGTCCGCCGTATTACAAGTAGCGGTGACTCCTGCTGGGAGGCCGGGCCAGCCGGGCGGCACCACCGACTGCGGGTAGTTGGGGTACTTGGGCCATAGCTGGCGCTTGTCTCGCACGACGTCCTGCAGATCGGCAGCTGAAACAGCGGCGGCGCGGCGTCAGATGCGTCACCACGAGCGCCATCTGGGGGTCTTGGTGGCATGTGCCGACTCATCACGCCGAGGGTGACTCGGGGACTCCTCCCGGGAGTATGTCAGATTCATCACCTCGTGGGCGATGCAGGCGCCATTCCAGAAACCGTGGGTGAGCTGAGCGGGTGCAGCACCTCTGAGCGACCTGGGGCTCCTCTCAGGACCACATCAGGTGCGGCACCCGTGGGTGGGCGGCAAGGCCCCGTCCCGGAGACGTCCCCCGGCGCCGCCCGGGCTGCCGGATGCTGCCGACCGAACTGGGTCGACGTGAGGGAGAGAGCGCCGCTGCCCCCTCCCCCGGCTGACCCGCCCCGGCCTGTTCCGGATGCGCCGGAGAGAGCGCCGCACGGGCGTCGTACCAGCCCCGCCACGCTCAGGGGGCTCCCGGACGTGCAACGTCGGCTCCTCGCATCGCCGACGGTGTCTCGGGGGTGGCACGCTTCCCGCGCCGCTTCCTTCTGGCCATAACTATCGGTGGTGGAGTCTCAGTAGTACGCCACATTCCGCTTCACTGCTCCAGTCGTAGACTTGGAGCTGTGAACCTGGGGTGTCGCAATTTGTCCACAGTTTGTTTAACCTCTTATAGCTTGGGACAGTTTGACTGCGAGGTAACACTGCTGTTCTCTGAAGCATTGTGAGATAATTTTTGAATTGCCATTTTAGATGGCGTACTGAACATTCGATCGATTTCTGGATAATGGCCCAGTGCAATTGCACGTGCGGTGTTCCTTCGCCGCGCGTCAGGCGATGGGCTTCTCCCCAGCGATACAGAGTTTTAGAAGCGCTCGAAGAAGTCAATTCACGCTGACTGACTTCCTGGTTTTCCAGTTTTCCAAATTCCCCGAACATTCCGAGGCAGCACCGCACTTTTTATGTCATATTGGGATCCACCACTCACTCACCTGTCCAAAGCGGCCCTAGTAACACATCCAGATCCTGACAGGCCTCAGCAATGTCTCTGTGTCATCTCCCCGAAATAACCTCGAGAGAGAGAGAGCTGTAACTCAACGCACTGGGAAATCTGATTGGGGGGAGCGGGCTCCCAACCGGCGGTCGAAGCGACGTGAATCAGAATTCAGGCGTCGCATCGTCTTCATACCCTACCAGCATAGCTGTAGTGCCGCAATTACATGGCGGCGCTGACTCATGTGACAGGAATCATGCGCGGCCAATTTCCAGCTCAAGTCAGGTGATCATGGTACATTTTGAAGGCCAATTTCCAGCGCGACGTTGCGTGTCAGACATTTTTTCATGGATTCAACTTGCCATGTCCAGACTCTTTGAGCCGATGCGTAAGCTCACTTTAGTAGCGTAATCCATTCCGGAATGACGCTTGAGGTTGGTCATGCGCCGTTGATTGAACGGCATCTCCTCGTAGACTTGCTCTCTGTTCGCACAACATTCGTCTGCAGGTCACGACCTGCAGGGCGCTGCGCAATGAATGCATCGGGGATAAATCTTGCAGGAGTTACGATACTTAACGGCGCGTTGTGTCTGGCTGGCACGGAGCCAAAATGCACCGATGTGAGTGAACTCTGGCGCCAGTCGTGGGTGCTGCGGCTTAGGCTACGTCCGCACCTCGACGGGCATGACGCCTCTGGCAATGCTTCTGGTACAGTGTCTGACAACGGTATTTGAATGCCGACGACTCCCGGGCTGCGTCTTGCGCTGCGGGGTACGAGCCGGCTGGCAGCCGTTGCAGCACCGTAACGCTGGGCGTGCACGCCGCAGGAGTAACGGGAAGCTGTCCGCGGCCGGGCCGCTGCGCGGTTCCGGTCCTGTCCGCGGCCGCCGCCGCCGCGCGGTTCCGGCCCTGTTCCGGCCGGTGCCTCCGCCGCTCCGGTAAGCCGTCGGCTGGCGCTGACTGGTCGGGCCGGCCACGGTGATCCCGCGCTCTGTCGGACTCCGCGGCACTGGAACTCCGCGGCATGGAAATGTGACTGGAGTGGCGTGAAATGCTTTTGTATGCACGATATACCGTGCACTGGATCAAGGCGGCGTAAACCTGTCGTGACGCGCCGGTTAAGTTGTAATGTTTCACTTATAGCAAAGTGGGCATTTTCCAATAAATAAAACACCACGGTTTTTCATGAGTAACTTTTCGACCAAACATAAAGCGCCGTAACAAGCACGTACTGTCTAACAAAACGCTGCCGCTGCCGCTGCATGTAGAGGACTGCGCTTTGCATAGTCGTTGCACATGCGTCCCGTTACGGGATTACGCCTCCCGCTGCTGCATTCGGCGGCGTCGCACCACGTGGCGGTCTTGGGAACGGAGCGGTCCCATGACCTCTCGGCTGACGTCGCAGGGCTGCTGCCTTGGCAGTGACCTTGCGGCCCGGTGTAAAGAGCGACCGAGGTGAGTGACCGCGCGGGCGAGCTGGGCCGGCTCGCTGCGCCACGCCGCGCCCAGCGGTCGGGCAGCGGCCGAACGGGCCTGCCAACCGCCCAACGACCTGCCCCTCCCCTCCGCAGGGCTGGCAGTCAGTCCGGACAATGCAGGGATGGACAGAAGCTTTCCGAGATAACATCGCTCGGGGTGCGAGAACTGGAAGACAAAGACGAGGCAGAACGAGTGCGCACATAGGTAATCAGTCGGTGGCACGCGCTCGGGTCTTCACTCGACGGCCGGCCAGCGGCGCTTCCGCAGCCCGCTCCTCGTGGGTCAGCCGCCGGGGTCGGTGTCGCAACTGGCCGAACGGGCAACGGCCGGTCGGATGGGCTGACCGGGCGCGCGCGAGGCGCGGAACGAGTTCCAGCTGCGCCGCGCGATGCCGCAAGGCCGCCGCGCGCGCCGTTTTTGTGGCGCACGTTCGTCGCGCTGCGCCGCGTCGGCAGCGCCAGTGGGCTACTGCGCACCGGCGTCGGCGCTGTTTTGTCGGCCTCCGCCGGGCGTCGGTCCGAGAGATGGCCCAGTAAAAAAAGAGGCCCGCTGATGTCGACCGTTATATAACCTCTACGGACGGCGATGCCGTCGGCTGGCGGCCCGCCCTAGAGGCGGCTGCCGCGATCCAGTCCGAGCCTGAGTTCCGGCCCGCGCAAGTGCCGCTGGTCGACAGGGCGCTCGCCATGCTACCCAGGGGTGTGTTGATTGCTGCAGAGTCTTTAGGGTTTTCTTCACGCCACCCTGCGTTCTTTGAGCACATCAGGAATCTGTTGGCCCACATAGAGGGCAACAGATTCCTGATGCGCTCAAGACGCTCATCAAGCTACCCAAGGGTCTACCGATCGCTGCATAGCTTCCCGGCCTTGTAGTTTTTCACGCGATCCTGCGTTCTTTGAGCACGTCAGGAATCTGTTGGCTCGCACAGGGGCCAACAAATTCCTGCGGACAAATTAAGATTTGTCCGGAGTTCTGTCTGTCGGGACTAGTCTCCATCCCGGCTCGCCGGAGTCCATCCGTCGGTCTCCGGTCGTCGCCGGCTCCGCTCTGCCCGTGAGTCCTGGCGCTGTCGGCTCGGCTCTCGCCGCGGGACGTCCCGCCCTCCTCCTGGAGGCCCGGCCCAGCCGACGCGGCGTCTCCCCCTCCCTCCCACCAGCGCGCGCTGCCGACCGCTTCTGGCCCCCAGAACGAGTTCTCCGACATTGTCAGCGCGGCCAGGGTTAATGATCTCTCGGACGGTGCCGGGCCGCACGTGATCCACATTCGGCGCCGTGGGGTCGAGCCCACCCCGCCGCGCCGCATCGCCTGCGCCTGTCCCGCTCGCGACGCGAGATGGCTCTGCCGATTGCCGCGCGGTCGGATCTCTGACGTCTCCGCGGCGCCGCGCGCCTGTCATCTGTGTTTGGCGGGTTCCGTTTGATTCTCGTTTGCTCGACTTCCCTCGCCCTGTTCTTGTGGTAGGGTGGTAGGCATTGCGTCGCGAACTGGTCTACAGGCGATTAAGAGTGTGTGTTTACTGCTCGGGTAACCGGGTATTGAAAGAAGAGAGATAGGTGGGCAAAGGGACAAGTCGGAAACCTCAAAACGAGGGCGCTAGAGGAACTGGGGAAAGATAAAGTTATCTTATAGATGTGAAAAACAAACAGAAATCATCCAGACTGCTGCAAAATCACTCCCTTTGCTCATCTCTGGACACTTCTTCCGCTACCGCTCCCATATGACATCGACCCAGCTGGGGCGCCTCTACAGTCTGGCTGTTCCCAGTGAGATGTCCGTCAAGTCGCTGGCTTTCCTTCTACACTCAGGAGAACTGATACCGATTTGACCGCCCTCGGCCCGCATCGTAAGCATGCGACACGCGGTGTGTTCTGAATTTGAACATAAGCGGCTTGCTTGAACGAACCATGTGAGCATCAGGAAACGATACAAAAACCACAGCGGACAGGTTTTGTCCAATCGGAATGCCAATCTCACTAAGAATAAGTTTGGCCGGCTGCCAGGCGTGCGGTATTGAAAAATGGGAAAATTAAGCCGTTGGAAAGCGGTTTCTGTAGTTTGCAAGCACCGATTTAAATTGACGTATCAATCACTGACTCAGGTAATCTCAAGTCCTTTCCACATTGTTCCTGCCTGCAAGGATTTTGAGCTCGTTTTTATAACATTTTTATCACGCTGCGTTAAAAGCAGATGCCTTTTCCTCAGTTTCCGTCGTTAGTGCAAGAGATCACGCCGGCTCTGCTAGCCTTCCGGCTCCACGTCTGCTCCGTTTTTTAGCGGGCGGCGACCGGCGGCGGTGTCGGTTCACTGACCTTGTTCCCGCCTGCACAGCCGCCGCGGTCGGCCGGCTCGGCCTCGGCCCGGCCCCCATTCCGACGGAGAGACATCGGCGTCCTCTGAACGTCACGGAGAAGCAGGCGACGCCGCGTCCGCGCTCCCACGAGTTGTGCCCGTCCGAGGCCCGGTCCTCGGAGACGGAGGAGGGTAGACGGCGGAACAAGATGAGAAAAGATGGAGGAGAAAGGGAGGATAAGAGAAGGAGAGAGAGAGAGAGAGAGAGACAGGCCACCCACCATGGACCGACGCTTGTTGATTTTTCTGGTGCATCTGAGTCATTACTCACGAGGAACCTGACCGTCCGACTGTCACGGATGACCCGCTCCGCTAGACATAACCGTTTTGGTGATGAGCGATAATGATGCGGGCTCGGGCCGAGATGTAGGCCGCGGGCGGGTCCCGGAGAGAGACTGCAGTGGACACAGGTCAGTAGCACGGGAGACTGCAACGGAGACTGGCGTTATATCACTGTGTCGACCTGTTCGGTATGGAACTGGGCTGACGCATTTGCCAGCGCCCTGGTATGTGCTATCGTGTAGATGCCACTTGTGCTCTTGCTTGAGCCGGGCTGTCAAGTCTCGACATACAGACGCTGCAGGCCCCTGAGAGCGTAATAAAGTTTTACATTTGTAACGCCCGCTCGGAAAACACTATCTCCGTGCTGCTCTCAAAGCTGTTAGATGGCAAATATTCCTACATGAGGTGTTTAGCCGCCTCTCGTCAGAGCTAGCTTAAGCTAGCTTAAACGCCCGTGCGTTTAACGGGCGTGGCTAGCTGGAAGTGTCCCCAGAGCCGGGCGTCGCCGCTGTTTTGTTCCGCCATGCTTCAGAGATCGCGGCGGTCCGCCCGCCGGCCGGTGCCATTCCTGCCCGGCCTTAACGAGAGTATTTACTCTCCTGGCCTTGTCCTCCAGCGACGCATGGCCATGAGGCCGTCGCCTTGAACTTGACAGTCGGATTCATGGCCGCCGCCCGGGCGGAGCGTCCACAACAAACGCCACGGAAGCGTCACGGCGCGGCGCCGGACGCTGCAGACCGCGTGCCGGCTCGACCAGAATCCGATTAGTCGGCTGGCGGCGGCGGCGTAATGCCGGTAGCGGGAATACCCAGCAACATTCAGGGCAAGGCAGCATGAGAAAATGCGATTACGTTGTAGAACAATCGGTTGCATGTGGTTACATATAGCGGGCATGTAGTATGAGTGATCAGGTACTAAAGTTGATGATAAGATTATGCTCACGCTAAAGTGATCAGAGAGAATGAGTGTCAGGATCAATCAGTACATATTCAGTAAAATTAATTACAACAGGAAGGTAACGGAAATAATGACGAATAGTGCAAGATTTTTGTCTTTCCTTGTATAATTGCACCAATTTCATCGTAAAATTGCTTTGATGATCATGATGTTTCGAGGGTAGTTCAACATCATTAATCCTCATTTACTCTAACGCCACGCTCTAGCAAAAAAGTAAATGCATTTTAACAACGTCAGGCTTTCATTATTGAACCAAAGGAACCAACCTCATTCTGGGGATTCAAATAAGCGGTCATCAAACGCTTTTCTCAGCTTCTTATAAAATAGTTTGCACCCATACACAGCGAACTTCTCATTAAAGTTCGTGACGGTGCACCTAATTTCGGAATGACAACACAATTCGTTT